>NC_081193.1:19741785-20341785 GCF_902713425.1 Acipenser ruthenus
CCGTCAAAGGCAGAGCCGCACCAGTTCCCTGCAAGAGAGGCAGAGCAGCACCAGTCCCCTGGAAAAGGGGGAGACTACACGCTGCTCCCACCTCCATCGGCAGGAAACTACACGCTGCTCCCACCTTCACCAGCAGGAGCAGAGCAGCCGGAGCTGCCTCTGCCTCCGCCACCTCCACCGGAAGGAGCAGAGCAGCAGGAGCTGCCTCTGCCTTCGCCACCACCACCGCCAGGAGCAGAGGAGCAGGAGCTGCCTCTGCCACTTCCAGGAGCAGAGGAGCAGGAGCTGCCTCTGCCTCCACCACCTCCAGGAGCAGGAGCTGCCTCTGCCTCCACCACCTCCAGGAGCAGAGGAGCAGGAGCTGCCTCTGCCTCCACCACAGGGAGTACGGTGGCCGGAGCCCCAGAAAGGGGAGCTATCGGCCACGAAGAAGGGGGAGGAGGTCTGGAGACCACCAACCCCAGCAGCAGTTTTGCTGCCGGAGATCGTGGGGGAGGTCAGGAGACCTGCTCCCACTGCAGCTTCTTTGCTGCTGGAAGTACTGTGGTCGGAGCCCCACCAAAGGGAGCTCCCGGCTACAAAGACAGGGGGAGAGGTCAGGAGACCACTTTCCCCAGCAGCAATTTCGCTGCAGGAGTGGACCAGCATGCTGTCAGCCGTGCCACTACCGGCAGGGGTGCTGACAGCATGGCCAGCCATGGGCCCACTGAAGCCTCCCTTCCCAGCCCGAGACTTTGTCCTGGACTGCTCGATTTTTAAGGGGGGAGGTGGCCGTTGAGGCCATGTGTGCTGCGCACAAGGGGGGGTTTATGTGGCAATGTGCCCCGTCCCTGTGTGCATTTGTGTGTTGCGTGCATGTGTAATGTTGGTGTATAGGATTGGTACACGGGATATAAACGGGTCTGTGTTTCACGTGTGATTTAAAAGGTAGATTTGTATTTAGGCACGAGGAGGGCACAAATCACTTCACGTGCTGGTTAAATGTAATATGTGAGCACGGGGTTGCACAGAATTAATTCACGTGCTGGGATTCAAGTGAATAATTAATTAGTAATTGAATCCCAGCACAACAGTATATATAGATGTACATTTTCATTCAGTCGGGTTTGGGTGTTCGGTGAGTGGAGAACAGGATTGGAGACGGAGGTAGTAATTGTTAGAATAATAATAGTAAAAATAGTGTTTTCACTCACCGTGTTTTGTTCGTCTGTCTGTGCACTGTCTAGTCCGTTTTGTTCGTCTATTTATTTTGGCCTCAAGTGCCGTGTGCTGTGTTTTGTTGTTTCAAACCTTTTATTTTCTGTTCTGTTTATTAAATGCTGAGCGCGATCACGCGCCCAGCTTCACCAAACCACATCTCTCTGTTTATTTATTTCCTGGCTCTGGTCTGACGCCACCCACTCCGGCCGTCTTTGTGACAAAGACCCAATGTGTTGCATATGATATATAGTTGTATACTATTTTCATAATGGTGGAAATATGATAAATTACATTAGAAACAATGTAAAGGACTGGAGCAAATGATAAATTCAATAAAAAAAGATGTAAAACACAAAAACAGCATAATGTACCAGATTTGAATGTGCACTTCCCTGCTTTCTTAGCAGAAGTTGTTTAGGCTGCATGAGCAAGCGCAGTGCGCCGAGTACCACTTTAACGCGTACCTGAAAATAAGACTACACAGGTAATGAATTAAAGTTATTTCACCTCTGACTATATCATCTACTTTTACTTCAATTCGGGTAAAATCTGCCAACATTGCCAGAACTGATATACTGTGTTCTTAAAAGTAAATGTAGTATTATTTTTATTATTTGTTTTCCAAAACAGAAACGTTATTTTTCACTTTCATTGCATTTGCACTTTCATTACGTTTGTAATGCAATGATGCATTTATGAGATTGTGCTTCAGTTCATTTGATATCAGATAATCTATTTCTCTTTTACACAAAAACATTATATTTATGTATTTTCCCTTTGTGTAGGTTCATAATGGAATTAAAAAATGAAGTCCACAGACAGATTTCTACGCTGACACTGCACAGTGTCTTTTTAATGTGTTTTTCCCTCATCCATAATAAATTATTTTCATTTTGGTAAATTAAGTGGTATTAAGTTATTTTGTCATTCATTTTTTGCCATCAATTTGTCCTTCTGTCATATCAGTCTGATATGCATGTTTGACGGTAGGCAATTTTCGATTTGAGACTTTGGTGCCCAGTTTTACACTGATTTGCCAGGTGAATTCATTGACATTGCTTGCAAACAGTGATGGCGTGTGCTAGGAACGAGTGGAGATTAGAAGCAAAGCACAGAATATTTAATCACTTTCTGATATGAATTAAGAAGTTCTAAAAGTATGATTATAACTTACATGATTATTCTTTTTTCATTCATTTTTGTTTTCACTAAACTCAAAATTAAGGTGACCAATGTTCTCTTGTTTTCAGTGCAAACAAATACATTCCAGAGATTCAGGGAGCAAAATCAAATTCTGTATTTTTCATTAATGCTTAGAAATGTATTTCTACAGTGCTTAAAAAAAAAAACCTTAGAACACCAAATAATGACTTACTTGACATTATTTCTTCCTTATAAATCAATGCAAAAGAGAAAAAAAAAAAACTTGGTCTGCGATAGTTGCAGATGGGTTTGTGTGGGGGTGTGTTTACCAGTTGGATTTGTGTGGGGATGTGTTTACACTACAACATAACTCACTTCCAATTTCTTACTCTTACTATGATTGGTTGCAAAGGCAACAGGGCTAACCAGTGATTGGATAATGTTTTGTTGGGTGGGTTTTTATTGTGCACAGGTTTCCTAGTAACTGTAATATTACTTGTGTAATAGAAAATAAAAAAGGACTCAAATGTTCAAGTCAGAATCTGAGTCACACAAGGTCGAATCTGAGTCTTGCGGCCGTGACTCAAGTCTGAGTCACAAAAAATGCAACTCGAGTCCTACAAGTCTGGATATTAGCAATTGTAAGTGCGGTAGGCAGATTTGCATATATATATATATATATATATATATATATATATATATATATATATATATATATATATGCACAAATTAATACATGTTCCCCTCACAGGTCGTGCTTAATAGACACGACCAACTGTGCTGTTACTTATTTGTGTGCCTCAGCAAAAAAATATGAAATAAAACAAAACATGTTACAGTCTTGGGTCTACTATGTTTGAAGCTGGAGTAGAAAAAAAAACACCACACACACTAATAATGTCACAGTCATTTGTCCTTCCTGTGGAAAACTAGTGCTCTGGAGTATGGGGTTTGAGTAGTGCTGTATACAACTGCACCATAAGCTTTAACCCCAGCATGTCTTCAGGCACAAAGCTTTCACTCTGCTGAGTCTTGTTCAAATTTCTTAGTGTCTCTCACTCTCAGACGAACAGAAAAAGCAAAGCCCAGCAATCAGCTGCCAATACACCTGTCAGTGCTTCTACAGTAAGGACCTGCAAGCAAGAGAGAGGAGGAGAGGGAGAAATGAGAACAAGTGAGAGAATAAAAGAGGAGGGAGAGAGAGAATAGAGTGAAGAGGGAGAAATGAGTGAGAGAAAGAGAGGAGAGTAGGAAATGAGTGAGAGAGAAACAGGGAGAGTAGGAAATGAAAGTGAGAGTGAGAGAAACAGGGAGAGTAGGAAATGAAAGAGAGAAACAGGGAGAGTAGGAAATGAAAGTGAGAGAGAGAAAGAGAGGAGAGTAGGAAATGAAAGTGAGAGAGAGAGAAACAGGGAGAGTAGGAAATGAAAGTGAGAGAGAGAGAAACAGGGAGAGTAGGAAATGAAAGTGAGAGAGAGAAAGAGAGGAGAGTAGGAAATGAAAGTGAGAGAGAGAGAAACAGGGAGAGTAGGAAATGAAAGTGTGTGTGTGAGAAAGAAAGAGAGAGAGAGAGAGAGAGAGAGAGGAGCTAACTCACGGCAGGGTGCAATGTGTGCTGTTCTGGAAGATAAAAAAGATGGACAGCAGTCATCTTGCATTAACCCCCTCCCCCCTCTATATCACACATAACCATCATTACAATCCACCTTTCGGAACTACTTGAGGTATTGCTATTAGTCATCGGATCTAACTATTACTGTAAACCACAGTGCCCCCCAGACTCCCTTTAAATACTTCCTCAAACCTCCATGCCTGAAATGGAACCTGCTGTAGATTAATTGTTCCTGTTTGCTTTGTTTCAAATATGTGCACTATACAAGACCCACTCATCATGTAAAACCACCCGGGCCCATAAATTAGATCTTGGAGAAATGGGAAAGGCTACTGTATTGTATGACAATAATAATGGAAAACACTTATTTATTTATTATGTAATCTTTCTGAAACTGTAAGTTCTTCATAACCCCCCTCCCCTCCCCCCTCCCATGCCTGACAACGCTGCCTGTGATCATGTGTGTATCAGCAAAATGTTTGCTTACTTATCAGAGAACAGTGCTGCAGAGGATTGTCAGAGGGGAGGGCTGCTGTTCTGCTGTTGCTGCTTCTACTGTGTGAAAAACACAGGCAAGCCTGCCAGTCCCCATGAACCGAGAATAAGTGAATTGAGGCTGTCCTTTGGGAACCACTGGCTATCAATATGAATTACATACTCGTGTGTGATAAAGAGCTGATTAAAAGAGAGCTTGCACTCTGCCTGGATCAGTTTAAACAAAAAGAAGCACAGCTGAAAAACATTAAACCCATAATGCCAATCTTACACTAGCTGGCAGTGTGAAGACTGCACAACATGACTGTCAAGTGGCTATTCTTCTCTTGTATTGTATTTAAATGTTTATTTTATGTAAAACGTTATCTTTGCAATACTGTATACAGAATCTAGAGTTACTAAGGTACAGTAGTGTTTTTCCATCGTAGGGTTGGTAACCAATACAGTAAGATGTGCAACACCCAAACTGTTCCATTATGATTCGAATTCTGCTCGTATCTGGAAGGGGAATGTAGACAAGCCTTAGCAACTACTGTATATTTGTACAGTACTGTATGTGTGGGAACAAAAACAGGATATGCAAAAATACTACAGTTAGTATTTACACTAGCAGCGAGGCGGAGCACTGCATTACAGTGGAGAATAATCTTTGAAAAGGGAAAGGATGCAAGCGAGGCAGTGATCCACACTGGAGCAATAGGCAGTTTATTAAGTAACGTGAATCTGTCTGTTGAACTGGCTTCTCATATCAGGCTGTAAACCATTGCTGGCTGACACACAACAGTACTGCTCCTCAGCCCGTTTGAAAGGGAGGTTCATTATCTGTCAATGGCAGGACTGCAAGGGCTTGAGCCACACAGAGTAATCGAACACAGGCTTGGAGGACAGGGACCAGAATGTCAAGCATTATGGAATGGAACGAGTAGCTCTTCCTAAATATATGAATTAGCTGTTTTCAGTAGATTACACTGTGCATTATCATAACTTTAGAATGCACGTTGACCTTTTATTCAATCATTTTTCCCCAAATCAACTGAAAACTGGATTTTAGTCAAAGGAAACTGCTCATTTTCCTATCCGAAATTCCAGTTCATGCTAGTAAACCGTTACAAAAAATTGGAACATCTGGGCAATTATTTCTTACATAATCCCGTTCCTTAAATTCCTGTAGGAATACAAATACTGTATCTACAAAAAAAGCAAGTACTGTATAACCAATTCAATTAAAACCAGCTATGTTAGCCGATTTCAGTTTTTGATTTATAACTCTGAAACCAAACAGAGATCATTACGTAGTTTGAGTTCACATACCAGTGTAGTAGCTTGACTGTACAAAGACAGCATTGTGCTGGGATTTGGATTTGATCAGTAGGGTAAAAGAGTCTGCAGGGTTTTCAAAATAAGCTGGCGACCGGCGCGATCCACCGTTTAAGATTATTTTCGGGTATTATTATTTACTACATTTTTTGTAGTATTATCGTACTGTATGGTGAAATTATACATATCTACACAAAAAAGCGTGTATTCCTTTTGTTCTGATATCGTAAAAATATGTACCCAGGTGCTTGTCAGAGATGTTGGGGGTTAATGTATAGATGCTGTACGCCTTTAAGAAGAAAGGCATGATGGCAGCTCAAACCTTGCAGATACAAATGTTTCCGTGCAGAAAGGTGCTGTATTATTAAACACCAGCAAAATACGGTAATCCCACTTATGCAGCTGGCGTGATGGTGACCAAAACGTGTGAGAGTATTGTTGTGTAAAAAAAAAAAAAAAAGTTTGTGTGTTACACATGTGCATTAACAATATGCCCTGAAAACAAAGAAAATATATTTTTTTTACTAAAGGGCTGTAATCCACTAATAAGGTCAAATTAAACAAAAAAGTAAAAAGGTTACCGTTCCAAGCTGCAAAATTATTTTTTTCTGTGTGTGTGTGTGTGTGAACTCTAAGCCTCCGTTATCAATTGCCAGTCAAATCATAGAGTGCCTAAATAAAATAGAGTCCTACGAACACGAAAATGATCTAGACAGCATTCAGAACTGGGCAGACACATGGCAACTTAAATTTAATAGAGAAAAGTGTAAGGCACTGCACGCATGCAATATAAATATGCATTATAAATATCATATGGGAGATACTGAAATTGAAGAAGGAATCTATGAAAAAGACCTAGGAGTTTATGTTGACTCAGAAATGTCTTCATCTAGACAATATGGGGAAGCTATAATAAAGGCCAACAAATCAAGGGAAGTAATGTTAAAACTTTACAGTGCATTAGTAAGACCTCATCTAGAATATTGTGTTCAGTTCTGGTCACCTCGTTAGAAAAAGCGAGCAGAATTAGACTTTTTCGACCTGAAAAAAGAAACAAGGACCAGGGGTCACAAATGGAGATTAGATAAAGGGGCATTCAGAACAGAAAATAGGAGGCATTATTTTATACAGAGAATTCTAGGGGTCTCGAACCAACTCCCCAGTAATGTTGTTGAAGCTGACACCCTGGGATCCTTCAAGAAGCTCCTTGATGAGATGCTGGGATCAATAGGCTACTAACAACCAAACGAGCAAGATGGGCCAAATGGCCTCCTCTCGTTTGTAAACTTTCTTATGCTCTTAACAGATTTTATTCGTCTGTTGCATCTTCTATATCAATTATTTTATCCTGTCTGCATGTGACATGCATATATATATAAACCTGTGGCAATAGCTACTTTTTTCTTGTGCCCTCCGTGTGCACTCTTCAAATGCTGACCTCTCTGTCCTACAGTTCCCAGGACTCCATGCCAACGCCTCGTCCTTCATTTAATTGAGTGCCCTGCACATCCCCCACCAGCGCTGACCTACTTTCCATTCCAAGACTTGTCCTAAAAGCCATCATCTTGAGTTATTTTCCCCCCCAACTCTCAAAAAACCTTCCCCCCTTAACTTCCTCTTGGCTTGCAGAGAACGACACAGTGATGCCCTCTCTCCAGTCCTGGGAAGGGAGGCCGGGGCTGAGCAATACCAGCTGTGCTGACACACTTACCTGAATTCACCCACTGCTCTTCAAGTGATTCCACTAACCCTGCGTCTCTTCACTTTCACTCCAAACTGCCACAGGCAAAACAAACACAGAGATGGCAAAACATGGCTGACTGAAAACTAGAGGCAAGGAGACTCTAGCGTTCAATGCTTAGGTAGTACTGCACATATTGATACAGTATAGTACTGTAGATGCATCCACTTGTAACTGTGCTAAAATAGGGGTCAGAGTACAATACTTGCATGAGAATAACCGGGAAACTTTTAGTTTTTCAAATTTTACTAATTTGTAAAAAATGTAGCGATCAGGAAAGGTGATGGACTGGCATCATTGGAGTTCATATAGTCAGTCCAGTAACTGTAACACCAGCAGAAGCTTATCCACCCTCGAGCAGTACAGACTAGGGTTGGGACAACATTGAAAATCTCTGAAATGATAATTACAGGATTAAAAAAAATAATAAAATAATAATAATAATAATAATAATAATAATAATTATTATTATTATTATTATTATCGTGGCGTTTGCTCGTTTAGATTCCGTTGGTTATACAAATACTGTAGTCCATTGCTAAACCGAGGACAAATTACCTGGGATAATTAAGTATCTGGTTTAAAAAAAAAAAAAAAAGTATTGCACATTTATACTGCTCAGTTTATTTTAAATATATTTCCCTTTTTGCTAAAATACCATTTCTGTAATGTGTTCTTTGTACACGTTACATTAAGAATGACTGTACAGTATACAGTATTCAAATAGTATAATCAAATGAATATCCAGTGCATGTTTATACTTTAACACAGGGGTTTTCAACCTTTTTTTGAAACTGTACCCCTTCTGTTGGGAGGTTTCAGCTAAAGTACCAGTTACAATTTCCACTCAACAAATAGCAGTGGCGTGCCGTCAGGACCTTCAAGGTATTCTCTGCTGACCAGACAGTGCCAAGTAAACCGTCAGTCAAATGACATTACGTTGCCTTGCTTACAGTGTGCTTTCTTATACTATGAAACATACTACTCTAATTATTATTTGTTCATTTGTCTGATGATAGATAGAGACACACACACACACACACACACACACACACTTAACTTAACATTAAAGCCACAAACTTCAGTCCAGTTTTTCTTCTGTCAAACAAATGACAGAAATCCCAGGTGAACTTGGGATGCGGACTTGTGGGTACTGCTGCTGCTAGGCAACATCAACTCCCACAATGCAATGCAATGTTGATGCACAGAGAAAACGAAACTCATCTGCCGGCGTTTTGTTTCATTCCATTTATTAGAACAAGATCGGCCAAATATCAGTTAAGTTTTGTCCGATACCGATATTTATAAAAACTCAACTAATGTTCGACCACTAGAAGAAATAACTGCTTGAATTAGTGAGCATTGTTTATTTACGCTCTGTGGAAAACAGGTAAATAAGCCCAATTCAACACCAATGACCCTCACCTGTGGAGGGCTTGATGCGAATAATCAATTCCTGCAGTTCTAATCCAACCCTCACACACTCTTTCCAGTGCATTTCAACCCAGACTATTCCTGTGGGTAGTTCTGAATTTTCAATTCCAGTCCTTGGCTTCTATCAGAAGGTAGTGCCAGCTGTGACAGTGTCATCAATGACACCTGGCACCATACAGTAATTAATTTACTTTAGCTAATTAACCATTAAATAGAAATTACTTTGATCACTAGAAACCAAGGTAAATAGTGTTATTTCAATTTAAATCACGCACACTGGATTTCAAAGTCAGAGGGATCTCATTTTCTTTTCTTTTATTTTTGGTGAAACAAAAATACATACATAAAAAGGTCAGACAAAATAATTCAAATCATATGCATATTCTTTCACAAACAATACTCTAGTTAGCATAGCACTTGTTGATTTCTGTAGCAGCATGTCAAAAAATGTGTGTTTGATTACTGAATACCCGACTCAGCTGCCACATCACACAGTGCACAGAACAAGAAATCCAATATTTGTCTAGCATGGTTTTGGCTGGTAGCTATTACAGTATGCTCATCACAGAACAGGTCTCACTGGAGACACGCACTGTAACTACTGAACTCGGAGATGGAAATGGGAGTGATCAGAGGTTACTGGCAGAGAGGAATAGTGCATGAGACATGCACACTTTAAATCAGGTCTCTAGTACAGTATAGTAGCTTGCAACAGACCTTTTCATAAGCACTCATCTTAACCCTGTGACTTTTATATTTAATTTCATCATAGAATGGATAGTAGGAGTTAAAGAACAGTGGTGCAGGTTTGATTTTTAACTAGACACTTCAAATGGGGAAATCGACAAAACCATATCAATGGATGAAAGCTCATAAACCTGTCCCAGCTACTGTAGGAACAGAGTGTCTTCTTAGTAAATTACATTAGCCTACATTAATCCTCTTTCAGACCCAGAGCACAAGCTGACTCCTGCCATTAACAAAGCAATCAATGGGATTAAAACACATAGAAGTCAAGATTTATCAATGCAACAACAGGCTGCGGGCTTGGGGTTTTTTTTTTTGTTTGTTTTTTTTAAATTAGACTTTTATTGGGGTCCAGTAAACTGGATACTTTCACTTTTTTTAATTTCATTTTTTGGATTGCGAGTGGCTTAATATAAATTATTTAACAATAGCAATTTGGGGGCAGAATATTACAGCTTTGGTATATTATATACATGTATGGTAGATATAGTGTAACTTTAACCATCGGCTGTAGCTTTAATTCTAAGAGGATCATCCTACTGGGGCATTCACTCTTGAATGTTAGTGGGACATTAAGGATGACCACTGATAAATCAGTCGACTTCTGACAGAACATTTGAGAAATAAGCTTAGTAGCAGCTTGATGCTGCTCTCATTTTAGGCTTATATTTCATGTGGCAATTTGTGGGGGGAGGTTGGTTAATACACTTTGCAGAAGTATTAATTATTGGTCAGTCTAGCTGGTGTCTATTGTCTGGGTATTAGAAATGGCTTTACAATGTAATTACATTGTTTTACTTTGTAATGCAACCTTAATAAAAAACATAAATGTCATTCTCTTGCCCTTAGTGTTCTTACAGTAACAAGCAGAAATACCCACAGCTTCTGGTCACAATGACAACATTATTTACCAGCTGTGGACACATTAATTAGATCAATGCATTTTGGAATACTACAGACAGATTAAATGCAGAAATATTATATATTTAGGGATATTTAGACCGTCAAAGAGACAATCCCTGTCTGGTCCTCACTTGCAAAGGCCTGCACCTCAGTAAAGGTTTATTATTAGTAAGCCTGCCAAAAGCGGCATATGTGTAAATCTGGAGTGCTTAAATAGTGCTGACAGGGAGCGTTTTTCTCAAATTCCCTGCCAGCACTGTGGGTGCCCACGTACTGAACCTGCCAACAGTGCTTCACCATGCTGGCCAGCTAATTGTCTCCATGCACCATGTGTGAGAAAACAGAGGGGAGAAATAGCCGGGGAGATGCCTGAACATAACCATTATGTGGTGTAGGAATTTTATTATATATTAAAAGAACAACTATTTCTTTATAATGTTATTTTCTACAGCAGACGTTGTAGAAGCTGGGTGTGGTACTTGAGCGAGGAATGTGAAGGGCCCTCTGCTGTATGTGGTAGGGGGGTGGTAAATGCACCAATAACAGATTCACAACAATGTGTCTCTATTGTTTTGGCTGTGTTACTAGGCAGAATATATTGTGCCAAGTTGAACATGGAGGAAGGAGGGGTCATAAATGGCATCACTACAAGGCTGTATGTTGAAAATTATAAAACTGTATTGAATGCATTTCCGGGGGCTCAGCTGAATCTTGCTGTAGCCCAGAGCACACGCTGCTGTCCATTCAAAGTCATTCTTTTCTGAGCTATACAAATAAAACATATTTGACTTAATATTTTATCAGTTTTAGTTTCGTTACAGTGGTACATGTCATGCAAGTGGCATCTGTCATCTCCAAGGACAAGCATTACTGCTAATTACACAGAAACACTAACCCATAGCATACAGGTCATTTCAAAAGTGTTAAACACTGGGCCCAGGGGTGTGTGCCATTATGAATGCCCGGTCATGACCTAGGCAATTCAAATATACATATTTTTGTATGTATTTGCAGTGCCCACCGCACAGGCCTGCCTCAAAAGAGAGATTTAAAAAGTGTAGATCACCCAGTTCTGATTACTGACTCACTGTGTGACCCTGAGCAAGTCACTTAACCTCCTTGTGCTTCATCCTGCGACTGAGATGTTAAATCAATGTCCTATTGTAAGTGACTCTGCATATAATACACAGTTCACAGCCTACCTCTGTAAAGCGCTTTGAGATGGTGGTCCACTATGAAAGGTGCTATATAAAAAATAAAAATAAAAATAAAAATAAAAATAAAAATAAAAATAAAAATAATTAATGTTTGGTTTTTGTTTGTTTGTTTCATTCACCGTTTGCTTTTTGGAACCTGTGGGTCTCCCAGCAGGTCAGTTTGAAAGTTTACTGACTGATGGCAGTCACAAAGATCTTCAAAACTATTTTGTCAAATCCAATTAAAACAGTTTAAAACAATCAAGCCTGTAGATACGGTTCATAGGCAGAGCTACACGGATACATTAATATTGACATAGCAAAAAGACATCATATCAACAAAGAATCTTACTGCAACAGGAATGTATGAATCAGACAGCCTTCATATACCAGATTCTGCTATATCCTTAGCAAGTTTTATCACAATTCGATAAGCGTTCTCTAGTAAAAATGTGAGCGCGACGTACATACATAAAAACAGAAATCTCCAGTATATCCCCAGATTCTGGTGCAGAGTAAATACATACTGCAAGATTTCTACACAGACACCTCCAGAGAAGGCATTGTCCAGGGACACACTTACAAGACTATATCTAAGGTAGGACACAAATGCCACAACCAAAATAAGCACATTTTTGTGTATTCAATTTAATGCTTGTACAGACATCTATTAGCTCCATGCTGCAAATGCCATTTTCAATGGCAAGTTGGATTGTTTTTAAAATGAAGCATTTTTTTCTCCCTTTAGGCTGCTAATGCATAATGCAAGAATGAAAGTTTTTTTTTTTGCATTCAATGTGTTAGAAATGTTTTATAGTTAAACTACTTCTGTCACACTATACTAAGGAGACATACTGCGCTAAAACAACAGGGGACTAACAGTACAAGAGGGATTATCTGGACAGTAGGTTAGTGGAGCAAAATGGTACATGAAGAAAACTAGAAGCTATAGCCAGAGCACATTTAAAGTTTGTTACTATGTCACAATAAAAGTAAATGGATAATACATTAGGAAAGTCTATTATAAATTGATGAGTCTTCAGTTTTGAAAATAAATCAGGGATTCATTATTCCTGAGTTTTGGGACACACGTTTTGATGACTTAAGTGTTTGTATGGGACAGGAACCCCCAATACCAGCAACTGCTGGAAATTAAAAGGTGGCAGAGGCATTTATATCTGCTGCTGAACATTTAAACACATACTGTACACACGAAAAAAATAACAGCAATTACAGCTTATATTTTAAGTTTCTTACATAAAAATATTTGATAGAATTAGGGATGTAACGATTGTGATTTTTGGGCCGATTCTGATATTTCATATTAATAACTGGCAGTTACAGACTGCTATTATCAAACACTTTCCGTAACCAATATTTTAACAAGAGACATCATTAGATACATAAGCTATCTTTCCTCCATTTTTTTTTTCTTGCTTGCAGTTAAAATATTATTGAAATAAATGGGATAAAAGATCGGATCTTGCAAAACAACATTAAAGCCCCAAGGCATCTTCCAGCATGTTTCCATCAAACAGGTGCAATCACAATTTAATATAACTGGCATAATATTTGAATACCTCCAGGGCATAAAATGTGAAGTCTGCATGAAGTACAGTGCTAGCAGATGCGATAGAAATCACCATCCATTAGCATGTAATTCACATTCGTCGAGGATGGAAAGAGGGGGAGGGGGAATGCCCCTCTTGGGAATATGTGGCAGTTTGCACATACAAAACTTGCTTGATGGAAGATAATAATTAGAGGCTGTATGTCTGGGGAGTTGCATGCAGCTGCTAATGGATCCCAGGCCTCTGAGCAAATGCAGCTACTGGCCATCTTCTTCTCCAGCCTCAGACGCTCATACAATTCAGACAAAAAAAAAAAAAAAAAGACTGCTTATCAGAATCTGTGGATAAATGGAACCACATGTCTGTCCAGATGAGATACCTACTCTATATTTTTACATGTACAAGTACTGGTAAATGGTGGAAAAAATGAATGCTCTCACAAAGGATTGAGAATACCAGAATGAGGGGTTGTCTGGAGATGCCTACCCATACCTTTGTAGACTTTCACTTCCATTGGAAGATGCAGTTCCCACTGTCTCTGTAGAGTTTGGGATGATGATCACGGAGATGGACAAACACGTTGGATGTATATTTGATTCAAAATTTCAAACATTTAGTCATTTAGCTTTAAATGTTTTTTTTTTGTTTTTTGGGGTTTTTTTCCGTTTTTACAGCTGCCCCTGTATTTAATTATTATTTTTATAATCATCCAAGCAGTGGGGAGCTTCAGATATTTTAGTGAATTACATTATTTCACTTGAGTCTAGTGACTGAATTAAGGGCTAATTGTACAGCTTTTGTATTTATTTGTAGTCTCTGTTTAGATTATTCCATTGATATTATACTTGCTTAATAACACATTTTATCCGAACCTGTAAAACGAAGTAGTGGGTTTAAGGCAGTGTAAATTCATAATACAAGTTTATAGGGCCGGATCTAAGAGGCGGCAACAGGGACATTTGTCCAGGGCCTTGGGCTGCCGAGGGGGCCTACAGCCCAGGTCAAAATAAATGAATAAATAGAAATCACTGTTTTATAGTTTGAAATCCAATTCACTTGTCCCGTTATCGTACTAGCAAAACACCAGCGTCTCTTACTGGCCACACACACGCAGTAAAACGGTGCGAGAGAGAGAGAGAGACTAACAGAAAACAAATGGAGAAACTTAAAAAACAAAACAAAAGGAAAAGCAAGCTAGTGAAAGTTGCCTATCACATTTCGGTTTTAAATCCCTTAAAGATTTAGTAACAACAACAAATGAACCTGATCACCCAGTCGACGAGGGTTTTGGCGGCGCTACTGGTCCTAATGACAGGCCCGAAGAATTGAAAAGTAATGAAGGAGTCGGACCCAGTCTACCCACCCCACCAATTAGCAATCAATGTAACTCTAAATTAAAGCGAAAGGCAGATTATAGTAAGGATCAGGTTGAACGTAATGTACTCATGAATTTAAAGATTGTAATTATAAACTAAAACGTATGTTTAAAACAAAATTAAATCTGTTATTACTAATTATAAATATATTATTTTATTGGATTGGCACTTTAGTATGTTATTATTACCTGTGGTATATTAGTAGATTTTGCCAATTGTTGTAGTGCAGTTATCAAAATCAGGGGTGGGAGGTTAATTATTAGTTTGGTACTATAAATTTATAAACTATATTTGTTTGGAGGGAATAATTGCATTATGTTTGCTGCGGTATTAATACCGTGGTGAGTTAATATCGCGGTATACCATTATACCGTGACATCCCTAAATGTGATAAACATTTAAATCTGCCCATGTGTTTTATTGAAAGGGTAATATGATTTGGAAGTATCAAAAACATAAAACCCAGACTTTAAGAACTTTGTTTTTGAGTTTACTGGGGGTGGCAGCCTTAATGCATTATTTCTAAAACTGTTCATAAACATTAAATGTTAATCAAACCACTATGGGTCATGCATATTAAAACAGACAACAAACAAACATTGAATCAGAGTTCTTGTTGCTCTCTTACCTGTTCCACTCTTAACATTTTTCTTTGATTTGCATAATCATGTCATTTACATCCTTGCTTACTTCAGTGTTCTCTGCTCAGTTCCTTCCAATAGTATTTCAAATTCCTGTTTGTTATCTTCTGATGTTGTCAATTTTTGTTAAAGCATTTTAGCCCAAACTGTTACAAAGTAACATAGGACTCGTTTGCAAGGCACAGTAACCAACTTCTTGGAAAAATGCCAGTAAGAGTTACAGCCATGCAACACATTCAAGTGCAAATGAAAAACAAAGTACCAACATTCACTATCAATGGAACAGAACAATAACAGTTTACCTACACCCTGACATTTGATTAAAGAAATGTGCTGGATACGGTGTAACCCATTTTAACTTTAAAACAGGATTGAAGTCACAAAGCTAAATCGGGCATCCCTCCTCTCCAGATTGGTCCACAGCAGGGGTCACCCCCTTAATGCAAGACGTTTCTACAAAGTAGTACGACACACCGTGTGTTAATGGGATTGTATACTAAATATTTATGTACCTGTTTAATATCCCATTGTGTATGTTCTGCGTATCCTTCATCATGGTTTCTGTGGGAATCAGTTTCCATGCTTACTAACTTTTCCAGAAAAAAATTTCTAAAATCAACAGCTCAAGACTAATTTTCTAAAGCGAGGTGGGGAAGCACAACACCGTTGGTGAAGATCAGCCTCTTTAGGAACATTATAGCTGAAGGTTTGCAGCTGTTTTGTGTGAACATGCCATCCATTACTCTCCTTGAGCAAGAGCACAGGCTTCCAGGTAGTGAAGGAAATAATGAAACTAAATACAAAAGGGAACTTACGGTAATGATAAAAAGCGAACACATCAGTCAGAATCACATGCTCCTGGCTGAATCAATATGGCGTTTTTCATAAAAATGACAAAATGAATTTGTGAAACAGTTTTGCTGAACAGATGTAGAGCTTGACATAAGAAAAGCAATTCCTCACATTCAGGTGTTTTACTTTATTTATTTTTTTGGCCTACTTGTTATAGAAACTGAATACACAATGAGCGTACATGGAGTGCTGTGTTTATTTCACTCATGTAAGCAACAGATTTGCTACCATTGGAATTGGTTGTCAGTTACTCAGCCACCCTCGTTCATGGGATAAACACAATACCCAGGGAACATTCCTGGAGTCAACTAGGGCTGTGTTCGAAGGTTCGTTCACTAGCCAGGAATTCAAAGGTAGTTTTAAACCTGCGACGGTCTTAAATCTTTCGATTTGTATAATGCATATTACGTAAAGAAAAGTTGTTGTATTAAAATCCACTACCAAATCGTTATACGTAACAACTCTATATGGCACCACTGCCGTGTATGGAGCAAGTTATAGCATACCTATAGTGGTTGTAGTGCTTCAGTAAAAGATGTACTGAATACCTAGTGTACAAGACAGTGTAAGAGAAATGGTAATATATGTTTGAAACATGTAAAATATACGCTAACACTTATAATTTTAATTTAGAAAACTGAGCACCGTCCATATCTCCCCCCTCCCCCTTGTGTTATCCAAAGGCAAAACTTGAATTTCTTCATTCGCCATCTCGACAGCAAAGCGTTGTATAGCATAAGCTGTATTGGAAGAAATGTCTCGAAACGAAAATAGGAGGCACTTTTTTACACAGAGAATTGTGAGGGTCTGGAACAAACTCCCCAGTAATGTTCTTGAAGCTGACACCCTGGGATCCTTCAAGAAACTGCTTGATGAGATTCTGGGATCAATAAGCTACTAACAACCAAACGAGCAAGATGGGCTGAATGGCCTCCTCTCGTTTGTAAACTTTCTTATGTTCTTATGAAACCCCTCTGCTGTTAGGGATTATTTTGTTAAATGCCCAGACCATTTAACAACCTAAGTGGAAAGAAGTAGAGCAAGCTGTGAAAAAAGCAAGGGCTTCATCATCTCCAGGGCCTAATGGAGTTCCGTACAGAGTGTACAAGAGTGCTTCAGGAGTTCTACGAATTCTGTGGAAATTGATGAAAGTGGCATGGGAAAAACAGGTTGTACCAAGAGCATGGCGCCGAGCAGGTGGAGTCTTTATACCTAAAGAAAAAGATTCTACAAGCATCAGTCAGTTTCGTCCCATTTCCCTATTAAACGTAGAAGGCAAGATTTTCTTCAGCATTATTGCTCAGAGATTGTCAGCTTACCTATTAAAGAACTGCTTCATTGACACTTCAATACAAAAAGCGGGCATTCCAGGTTTCCCAGGTTGCTTAGAACACATCAATGTGATCTGGCAACAAATTCAATCAGCTAAAAAGGAGAGGAAGGAGCTCCATGTGACATTCCTGGATTTGGCTAATGCATATGGTTCAGTGTCACATGAACTACTTTGGGCAGCATTTGATTTTTTCAGTGTACCGATGACAATAACAAATTTAGTGAAAGCCTATTTTGGAGATTTGCAATTCAGTTTTTCAACTTCAGAATTCAGCACTACATGGCAATGCCTAGAGGTTGGAATAATGGCAGGATGCACCATTTCTCCACTGGCTTTTACCATGGCAATGGAAGTAATCATTAGGGCATCAAAATGGGTAGTAGGAGGAGAGCGCTTGGCTTCTGGAATGCGACTACCACCAATTCGAGCATACATGGATGACATGACAACCATGACTACAACAGTAGCCTGCACTAATCGATTATTGGGCAAATTAACCAATAACATTGAATGGGCACGAATGCAATTCAAGCCCACTAAATCAAGGAGCATCTCTGTAATTAAAGGCAAAGTAGTAGATAAAACATTCTTCATTAATGGTGAGGCAATACCAACAGTGTCTGAGAAGCCAGTGAAGAGTCTTGGGAGATGGTACGACGGGGATCTAAAGGACACAGTTCGTGTGGGAGAAGTTAGACAACAAGCAGTGGAAGGGTTGAAGAGCATAGACAGCTGCGCTCTACCAGGTAAACTAAAACTCTGGTGCTTTCAGTTTGGTCTACTGCCGAGGTTGCTGTGGCCATTGACTGTGTACGAGGTTTCTTTGACAACAGTAGAGAAGCTGGAAGCTTTAATCAGTTCATACATCAGGAAATGGTTGGGAGTTCCACGCTGCCTCAGCAGAGTGGGACTTTATGGTAAAGGAATACTGCAGCTACCAGTCTCTGCTCTAACCGAGGAGTTTAAGTGCGCCAAGGTCAGACTGGAAATGACATTAGTAGAGTCACGCGATAAATGCGTAAGGGAGGCAGCACCTGTGTTGAAAACTGGAAGAAAGTGGGCGGCAAAGAAAGCTGTGGAAGATGCAAAGGCTGCCCTTCGAATTGGTGATATCATGGGGCAAGTTCAGCATGGAAGAGGGGGTCTTGGTTTCAGTTCAGCTCCTCCTACATGGCACAAGGCAGCCCCAGCTCAAAGGAGGAAGCTGGTAGTCAACGAGGTGCAAAAGCAGGAGGAGAGGATGAGGTGTATAAAGGCCATTTCCCAGGCCAAGCAGGGAGAATGGATGAGATGGGAGAGTGTGGAACAACGCAAGATTGGCTGGCAAGACCTATGGTCAATGGAACAGAGCAGGATCAGTTTCCTCATCAGGTCAACATATGATGTTCTCCCATCACCACAGAACCTAAACCTCTGGGTAGGAGAGGATCCCTCATGTCCTTTGTGTTCATCACCTGCAACATTAAGGCACATTCTGACAGGATGTAAGGTGGCTCTTAGCCAAGGACGGTTTACTTGGCGCCATGACCAGGTGCTGCGATGTTTGGCCTTAGCATTGGAAGACAAGCGTAACATGACCAATAAGTTGTCACCTGTTCCATCAAAACATTACACACAAAAGACAACATTCCTCCGCCCAGGAGAGCAACCACCAAGAAAAGGTGTTAAAACCAATCCTCGCCCAGGACAACTGGAAGCTGCTAGAGACTGGAAAATGCTGGCAGATGTTGGTCAACGGCTTATTTTTCCACCTGAGATTACCACCACTAACCTTCGACCAGATATTGTCTTGTGGTCTGGATCAGCACGTCTTGTTCACCTGGTAGAGTTAACAGTGCCATGGGAGGATGCTGTAGATGAGGCGTATGAGAGGAAGAGACTGCGGTATGCTCAACTAGCCACTGAAGCGGAACAGCGAGGATGGAGAGTTCGGGTTTACCCAGTGGAAGTGGGTTGTCGAGGATTTGTGGCACACTCTACAACCCGGTTTCTCAGAGACGTCGGATTCAGTGGCCAAGAGTTGCGTCGCACAGTGAAGAACTTATCTGAAGCAGCAGAGAGGAGCAGCAACTGGCTGTGGTTGAGACGGAAAGATTCTGGCTGGGGATCTCAAGCACAATAGAAAGAAAGAAACGCTGATGTACAGGTTAAGTAAGCTGGGCTGAGTTGAGTGGGGGACGGAGGGGGGTGATGCTGGGACGCCAGAATCACCGTCGAGCCCTCTTGAGGTGTCGTGGGCTAGTCGACGAAACACTGAGGATGGAAGGTGCCCACTTGAAAACCCCAGAGATGTACCCTACTTAGCTCAATCCAGACGGTTGTCATGCTGATGCGCTGGGGAGGCCGCACTATGGTTGATCCCCGGAGCCAGCATCGCAGCTGTTGTGTGTGCTGATGCGCCAGGGAGGCAAAATAAGCTGATCCCTGGAGCCAGCATTACACTTCAGCCATTAACACCAGACAGAAGGATATCTACATCATCATATGGAAGGAAACGTAAATGGATGGAGACACATATGGATCACATTAGTTTACTGTAAAGCTACGTCTTAGTTGGTGCTTATCTTGGCGAGAGCCGAGTTCAAATCAGCATGAAGTTTTAACATCTACTCTCGTGTAATGGAAATCATGTTAAATGCCCAGACCAAAAAAAAAAAAAAGTTGAATGCAAACTGTGTAACACCTTGTCTGTTGGGTGTGATCGTGTTTTTAACATCAATGCTCAAATCCGCTCTACACAGGGGAAACAGCACCTTGAAAACCAGGACCTTACACCACGGTTCAAAGGGTACTTTGAACTTCAAAGTAACCAGATCTTATCCTGTTTCCCCCACACAGACAGGGTGTTGGTGGTGTGGGAGATTACAGGAGGAGAGATAATTGAGGACGTATTCCTTTTTACTATAACAAGAGAATTGTAAAAGGATTAAAAATGTCTGAGCGAGATACTTAAGCATGGAAGAAAAGAAAGTTTAGGTTTCTCAATGCACACACACACACATAAATGAAAAGTAAGGTGTGTGTGTGTGTACCCCAATTGAGATGTGTTCAAAAGACGTGACTATGTCATGTGCTGAGGTAGCCTTGAAAATGGCTTGCCAGCAAGTAATGACCTTTTATGTTAACCAGCTATTATTGTGTATTATTTTGGGAGTATCATTCCCCAGTAAAATAACAGGATTTTCAATTAAATATAAACAAGTAGCTAGGTGCAGATGTCTGTGTGTGCTGCTGAGAGGGGAGGATACACAGGGTGGAACAAAAAAGTTAATTTCTTAATACTACACTGTCAATAGACAGATGGGAAGGTTTCCAAGCAGATTACTATTGACCACTGTCATCAATCTCAACCTTCCATCTGGACACCATCAGAAGAGATAACAAGAGTCTGGGCCTTGGAGATAACTGTGCACAAAATAGCATTAGAAAGGACTGTCTTGTTCTGACTAGCATTAGGCAGGTTGTCATGGATTACAGATGCTGTATTTTACTGCATTTGATATTGTAAAATGAAATCAAATATTAGAAGTGCCGGCTCAGCTCGTCTCAGGTGTGTTTACACTGTGACTAATCAAACTCATAGTAAAACCTGGAATGGGTAAAACTGCTATGCAATAGGAGTCTTATTTACATCTCTGTTAGTTAACAAAAAGAACACACATGTACCACAATCACACTAACACTGAAAAGGAGATGGCCTATGCAGTGTAAATGTTGTTATGGTATCAAATTCATTAACCCTTTACTCATATTAAATATATCAGAAAACATTGTTCAAATTACAAATGCACATTTCATACTAATTATTTTTGAGAGACATTTGAAAGTAAACTTAATGCCAAAAAAACAAACAATTAGTGCAATAAAGAACTCACATTCCCATATAAAAAAATGTTTGACATCAATTACATACTTATATTAAAAGGTAAATTTAGGATGCTTTGCTATCACTAACTGTGGATTACATTTTCGTCCAAATAGAAAAATAGACAGGCATCAACACGTCAGAAGACAGGTACCTTAAAAGGAGGGAGGGAGGGAGGCTGGGTGGGTTGGGTATTACTTAATAGAAGCAGAGACAGATCACTCAAGATAAGAGCAGCATTTTCTGGGTATTGTTTATACACTCAAGGGAAAAAGCGTTGGAATGCATCCTCTCGGAAACGTGGGTTACTTGGTTGGAATAAAATCCTTGTGTTGTACAATTCCAACTACAGCAAATCACTGTCCCCCGCCGTGGATTAAATGCTGCATTTCCCGCTATGGGAAGAGCCTGGGGCAATTTCATTGGACATTTTGTTTTCTTTGTATACGGTTCACAAATTAAAAAATCAGGGATGATCTTACAAAAGTCTGTGATTGGTCGACTAACATGGGTAGTCTGGGTCTCGTAGAAATTCTTACGGTCACCTCCATAAAAACAATTGGACGTTAAATTTAGCCGTTCTCTTGATACATGTAAAAATGTACTGACAGAGAGGCACCTACATACAGTATCCCCAGATTGAATACTCTCATTACACAAAGGATGCTTTGTTTAAAGATCTAACTACAGTAAATATGCAAAGAGAGTTGATTGTGCTCCAAATACAATTATTATTTATTTCTTAGCTGACGCCCTTATCCAGGGCGACTTATAATCGTTACAAGATATCACATTATTTTTACATACAATTACCCATTTATACAGCTGGGTTTTTACTGGAGCAATCTAGGTAAAGTACCTTGCTCAAGGGTACAGCAGCAGTGTCCCCAACCTGGGATTGAAGCCACGACCCTCCGGTCAACAGTCCATAGCCCTAACCACTACTCCACACTGCTGGGAATGAAAACCATCCCCACAATAACAGCAATAGAAACATGTGTGAAAGAATGTTATCTATTTAAAATATGATATAGTAAAATGCTACCAAGCACTTGTCCTACAGTATTACACGCCATCTTATATTTAGCCTGCAGCATAGTAGCCTAGTACAGAAAAAAAATAAATAAATAAATAATAATAATATCCCTACATGCCACAGTGATCTTTGCCAGGTTTCTATTGGATCTAAAAAGCAAACAAGGGTTTAAATATGACTTAATCCAAGATATTGCCAGTCTTGGCATTGTGATATAAAACAGATTGAGCCAAGTCATTATAGGAATTAACAAGGATAAAATGATATCTATTACAGTATCACTGTGCTTTTTTGTGAGGGTGGAGTGGGGTGGCCATTTCTTAATAAACTGCAAAAATTAAAAGGTACAAGTTTTACAGCTCTCCTTTTCATTGTGCAGTTGGAACTTCTAATTACCAATACATTTTCTTCACTTTGAAACGTCTTGGAAACAAGGATGGAAATAAGACTCGTATTGCAAAGCTGTTTCACCCATTCGAGGTTTTACTACAAGCTTAATTTCCCACAGTGTATATGCAACAAGCTTAGGTCTTAAACTAATATAGTAAAACCAGGAATAGATCAAACTGCTATGGAATGAGAGTCTTATTTCCATCCCGGTGGGAGGTATAACACGAACAGAGCATCCCTTGATTCTGTGTTTGCTTAAACTGTTTTGTTATGGGATATGGGGTAGAAAGAAATTAAACCTATTAAATACAGGTGCAGGGGTGAAGCTCTGAAGACTAGACTTGAATTAGATAAGGATTTCAGCACCCCGGTGTCTGGTCAGCGTTGTAAAAACCACGCTGTGCTGGTGCCTTGCTGAACATTCATATTGCTTGAATAATGGGACAGATTCTAGGCTGTATTACGATGCCTGTAGCGCCTGTAGTTAGCTGAAGGCATATAAGCTTCCTCTCTCTCTCCTTAGGTTTCAGTCAACGCTGTCACTGAGCTCAACAACCATCCTCCTGCTACAGCAAGTGAGTATGAATTCCAGATTTCTTTGAAGTCCTGACAGAAAATAAACAAAAAAATATCTACTTTTATAACATGTTGGTGTTTTTGTACAGTATAATAACATTTTACACAAAGGATGCAAGATTAAAAAGAAAACAGGCTTGCACTTAGAACCTATGACATGGAATTTGACTTTTACCAAAAACATAAATAATATTAAGTTCTCACTTGAACATATAAATCACATTAATTTTACAATTAATCAAATAATACCCAGAAATACACAGAGGGCGATCTCCATTTCCTGGTTTGGGGGCAGGAGACTGTGACATCACAGAGGGAGAAACCCGCAGGCTATTTGCATCTGCCAGTATGGCTGACAGCGACAGTGAAAGTGAGAGTAGCCTAATTTTATCAGTTTCAGACACCTTATGAATGTGAATCATGTAGTGATGGATCTGATGTAGAGAGAGAAAACAGGGATGGTCTCCCGTATCAATTCGAGCCATATGCCTCCACATCAGAAGGGTCAAACTCGGAGAGAGACTCTGACAACACCAATGCGGGCAGACCGGAGGGACAGCAGATGTCCGCAGAGAATCAGCGTCTTGGCAACACGGAATGGTTAATAAAAACCCTTACGTTTAACAGATTGATACTTAAAATATTTCATATTACCCATAAATTGTATAGTTATGTCAGTCCTTTAGTTAACAATATTGATAGATGAATTATTGCTACTCGCAGAATAACCGAACACTGTAGATTGCTACTGGCATGTTTTTAACATCTCTCTATATATACATATGTACAGTATATTAAGGATGTGCAAATCATAATGCTGTCAAAGGCTATGATTATTTGGAGGTACGGTATCAATACTGTTAACTAAAGGACTGACAACTATACAATTATGGGTAATATGAAATATTTGTACAGTATATTAAGGATGTGCACATTTTCTGTTTTTATGAATAGTACCCCTAATCATAATGCAGATGCCAACGGCTACGATTCGGGACATAGCAACTACTATTTTGGAGGTTCTGCTACGGCGCTACCTTGAAGGGGTATGTATAATACTACGATTTTTAATAAATAAATAAATGAATGATGGATACTCCCTGAACATTTATGAAATACTATTTTAATACCATGTGCGTTTTTTTTTTTTTTTTTAATGAATTCATGCTGCCTTGCTTTCATTATCAATCGCACGTTTTCTTGGTTGCTTATCAGTTATTAAATAATGGTTTTTCCAACACAGGAACTTGCATTGCGTCATCCTGACACCGTTCTGAATTACCATCTTCCTGTTTTAGTCGACAAAATTGAGTCTCTAACCTTGAAACACAAACTAAAGCAAAGTATGTTAGGTATTGTTTCACTATTTTTGTATTAACTCAAAATTAAAATGAAGTATCACTTTCTGATACCGCCTCATTGCCTCCACAGACACGGCAATTTGCTTCTGTGTAAAGATGCCTTGAATCAGGACAGTTCCCAGTGATGTAACTCTACTGCTGTTTTAACTAACATGTGAAACTCTACAGTTGTTTTTATATTACCAAATTTATAGATTACATCATTATATTGCACATTGTGCTTAAAAAGACTCTGTGCTTGCACTGTATTTTTTTTCTGAAAAAACAAAAACTAAAAACAACTTACTAGTAGTATACCGGTAGTGTTTAATGCAAAACTTACCCGAGACTTCTCCCGCTTCTCAAACGTGTCTTTTGGTCATTTCGCTCGGAGACCCACATCAATGCCAGCAGCTTGCTGTTGCTTCAGAATAGGTTTTAAAATATCCCTTTTTACATCCAGGCCCATCTCCGCCATCATCACCGTCTTTCTTCAAAACTATCTGGCGCGAAATGCGCACTACATATGTAGGTGTACTGCCAGTTTGACATACCACTGCGCTCTGGTTATTTTTTCTCCCAAAAAAGCTGTGTGGACGGAAGCGTATGCCTTTCCATGTAACCATGGCAGGAATAATAATAGTAATAATAATAATAATAATAATAATACACTTAAACTTATCTTCTGCCTTGATCTGTCCTATTTATTTATGTCATGCAGAGGTGTTGTTTATATTACACATTTTATATTATTGTTTGATAAGCACTGCAAGTCTGTGATGGAGAAACGTAACTCTCTCTTGGACTATAGTAAGAGATGCTGTTTTTCCATCGCTCAGCCAGAAAGCGGTTCTCTGCCCACAGTAGCTTCTTTTTGTAAATGGACAGATAAAACTACCCCATAAATTAATGTTTATTCCATCTGTGTGTATTTGCTTGTCAGGAATCGGGGAATGGCATACGAATGAAATCTGTATTTATACATTTGCTGTTTTTTTTTTAGTGCAATGTATCATTTTGGGTAGCAGGGTGCACACTGCTGGTAAAGTGAACTTGTATCTTTGAAGTATTCTTTGCTAATGAAAATGTTCATACATACAGGAGTTGTGAGTTTTAAGATTGTTAACAATTAGTTATAGACATGGTGCTTCCCATTGGATTTAAGGAGCGCAGGTAATGCACGTCTGCTTGTTCTCTGTGGCAGGCTGTTGTCTGTATGGAAAGGGGCGTGTGCGCCTGAGGCTCATGCTGGATATGCGATGTTCTTTCGGGGCTGCGCTTACCTTTTCCAGAGGGGACTTTAATCTTGTTTAACCCTATTTTAATAATGGTAAATTTAATGAGGGTAAGATTGAGTGTATATTAAACTAAATGTGAAAAAGCATTCTTATTGAGCAAATAATAATAATAATAATAATAATCTGGATTAATATATAATTATTATGGGTATTTGCCCAGTAATGGTGTTGCTGGGGAGGGACCTACCTGAGAAGGTATAAAGGAGGTCAGTATGAGGAGCTCTGGGTGGGCTGGAGGTTAGTAGCTGACCTCTGTGGTAGCCTACGTATAGAAGGATTCTATTATATGCCAGTGGTTTTTTTGTTTTGTTTCGATGCAGGATCAGTGTAAATAGTTATTTGTTGAAAGAACATGCTTACTTTTGTTCACAAATAAAGTATTTGTTTCTTTTAACTGAATTTTTGGTTGTGTGTCCTCCCTGTTTAACATCAGCCACTCGTCACGCTCTCACAAAGTCGCCTTGGATAAAGGCGTCTGATCATTTTGTGCAAGCAACAAAACTTTTGATTAAAGCATAAGGAATACCTTGGACTCCCATATTTGATTGTTTTTCATAATAAAAGGTCAAACAACAAGTCATGCACAAAATTAACACAATTGTAATTTTTTGGGCTCTTTTCATGCCTTGTGTCCGTCCTCATTCGCAGCATTACCATGCATGGAGTATGAACTTCAAGTGACTGCAACATTTGTGCAACTTGAAAACTTATCTTCCCTTTAATAATTATATGTCATTGAGACTAGAGCATATGATAAGAGGGGGATGAACATCACATCATGAACTTTATTTTTCAAACGTGAACATTTCCGTTAGCGTGGAAATGCTCAGATAGGAAGTTGAGCACATCACATTAAAATGTGCATTTTATTAAAAAACTATCACTGCCAACAATTTTAAACCTTGTTTGGGAATACTTGTTAGTCATACATTGTTTCTTAAAAATGGTTCAGAGGGTGTCATAGGCACTTTAAGATCAAATACTGTACCAGGCATAACAGATGATCTGGCTGCCAACTCGAAATGCTTAGGTAATCTTTAGGTACTTTTTATGTAGTGGTTCTAGTTGCCAACGGAATCAGCATTTGCCTTGGTAGTTGAGTAGAACAGGGTTTAAATGCCTCAGTTTAGGTAGAAATCGATAGTGCAAGCAGGGCTAGTGTTGTTGCGTTGGCTGCAGGACAGTGTGTCAATAGCTCAGTAGTAAAACAAGCAGAAAAAATGCAATCCATCTGCCAAAGCACCTGCATGGTGTGTGCCACTGCGAGGTGCCATCCTCTCAGATAAAACTAGAATCTCATGCCCCAACTAAGCCAAGCTTTCCTTCCACCCACATATTCCATTCTTAAGTCTTATTCTTAACTGTAGTATCTATACATTACATTTAGAAGAAGTGTCAGACAAAAGTGAAAGACCTGAGAACCCCTTTACATTTGAAATCAGTTAAAACAAGTACCCAATTATAAAAAAAACAAACAGGCCAATCATCTCCCCCCCACATATGAGCCCTCCATGATGTGGGGTAGGTGGACGATGTACACTATAGTAAACCCCTTTACTGATGCTAGCAGGAGACGGTCCATAAGAACGGAACTGTCTGACATATCTTGTGAAGCATGTAATCTCTGTCTAGATAGTCTGGCACAGTGCTGAAATCACATTCCTTAGAAACAGTTAGACATATGGTCAGGCCACTGCCAAGAGAAACAAAAAACAAGCCAAAACAGCAACGACTGCGAGTTAATTCAGATCCAGATAACAGTTCTGCCTATCAGTAATCCAGTTACAGGTTTACCTGCCCATCTTCATGGGAAAGAAACAGGACTGAACCAAGTGCTCTCACAGGTAGACTGGATTTCAAATTTTAAAATGTTCCCCGTTTCATACCAACAGATGAACAATTCTTTCTTGGAGGCATCATTCTATTAATGTATTTATTTTTATTATTATTACAAAGGTTTATGGTCATTAAAAGGCACATTGTTTTTATTACCAGGAAAAATTACATTTGTCCCTACATACTACAGCCTGCATCATGATGAGTATGAACAAATTAACCATGCAGAGAAATGTAATTACTGCAGCCCAGCATCTCTAACCACACAAGCAATGTCTTAGATTTAAACGAAAGCCAGAGTGAAACCACTAATAATTTATCAAAGCACGTCAGTCCCGACATACTGAATTGATTACACACTACATAGTACAACACAGTCGTTTTTTTTAAGACTACGGCTTTTGTCGCAGTTTCGGAATACACACAGTTAAACCAGAAGGTTGATATGATCTCATTACACACACACATATATATATATATATATATATATATATATATATATATATATATATATATATATATAAAATCACACACACACCACGTATGCACTTGGAGAAAACTGAGTGTTTAGTGATAGTAGCAATAGCCAGCCTTTGTCAGGCTCTAGTAAGCTTGTCACAGCAGTGCATGCAGCCTGCAATGAGCAATCGTAAGACATGCTATGCATTCATTCATTATCTTGATATGTAGGATTATTATTAAGACTACAAAAATGCAAGTTAGCAAATATTTATTACTGCAACCTGGACACAATTACATCATCGGTTCTATTTTGCTGTTACCGAGAAGCTGCCTCGTCGCTGTTTTGTGAAATGTCATGCAGGATTCACAGCTCCGAGACCTTACATGCACTAACACCGTACCGAACACCACAGCATGCAGACTGTGCAAAGCGCAACATCTCTTGTGCGCTCGAGCATACACTTCTCAAGTTGAACGTTTTTTTTTTCTCCAACCTGCTTTACACAAGAAACTTTTCTATGACTATTACCGAGCAGCGAGATAACACGCTCCAAGAGCAGCTACAAACGACACGTATTAACACCTCCACCCGCTCACGTCTCTGCTGTCTGACTCACAGTGCAGTCCAGTTACCATTAAAATCAGCCCCCCATATTTAGCAGCAGCAACGCCACTGGAGACGATTTAAAAAAAAAAAAAAACATTAACCATTTTTTGCTCCACAGTCAGCTCTCGTGCATGCAGTTTGATTAATTCAGAAGTCACTGACTTTTGGGGGTGGGGGGTGGTGGGTGAGGGAGATGGTGAGGGTGCAATTGTGCATTTAACAGATTAGAAATCCCAGCCACCCTTACCTCCATACTTGTCCCATCTGCAGGATGTGTATGACAGACTGCCAGATCCACACCGAGATCCTACAGCACCTGTCCCTGCCTTGAACGGCAGCGCCCATTGCAGCCGGGATTCTCCGACTACTGAGCCCCTCCACTGCCCCCAAACCTCCTCCGGTGTAATCCTGCACAAACCACCTGAAGCTCAGGATCTGGACCAACACCGAGGGGACGAGCACAAAGAAGAGGGTGAGCCCAAACCAAAGGTAGTCCCGCTTGGAATAGTAGTCGACAGCTAGCCACAGGTCCGTGCCCACGTCCCAAAAGAAGACCAACAGCGCCAGGACGATCCACAGGCAGTCCAGCCAGAGGCGCTCCTCCTGCGGCGGCTGCCGCCTACCTTCCTTCCCCTTCCCCAAGAGAGAGCGCAGGCAAGCGCTTCGGCAGCCCCAGTAACATGACGAGGTGTTGCAGCAGTGACAGATGTGGATGGAGCTGCTCTCCCCCGGATCCCCTTCGCCGTTCCCCACCGTTTCGTCCAGGTTGTGCAGTTGGGCGAAACCGGTAACGACCCCCACACCATCAGATTTTGCTGCCATCTTGCTCTCTGAGGCTCCCCCCTCCGGCTTCCGGGGTTAGTGATGTCACTTCCTATATACCTGTTCGTCCACTCTTCCTTCAATATGGCTGCCATCTAGTGTTCGATTATCTTTGGTTTTATCTTTAGGATTAGCTCATTATCTGCTGTCCCACCAGAGCACTTCGACTACTGCAACACAAGGGTCGACAGGGTTAAACAACAATAATGAAAAACACAATTACAAAACACTATCATTGGAACCCATATTCACCTTGGACATTATGCCAATAAATGTGTGCATTTAGATGCAGTTCTATCCACTGTGAGATATTTTATTCTCCAATAACCATCTATTGCAGTACAAATCAAATCTCTTTCTAAATCATATTACTGACTTCTAAAATCAGTCAGAGACCCGTTACCCGCTTCTAAACGTCACTTCCTTTCTCAAGGGTTCAATATGATTGCCATCTAGTGGTCACATTTAAGAACACAGGTAACACGCCACATAACAGGTCCGCACACCGAGGGAAAAAAAACGTGCCAACGTTAAATTCAATGAAAAACAACAGACTGTATTTATTAATGACAGGCTAAGACACAATGTGCGTACTGTGCAAAAGTGCAAAGTGCAGACGTTTCGGTCAAACATTGACCATCATCAGTGCTACCAGAAACAAACAAACACGTTTATGAGTAGTTGTTTCAATTAGCTTACTTGATGTGATACTAACTATGTGCAAAACAGGCAATTGAAAACAATTAAAAACAAGTGTTCGCGTATGTCGACATATATAGACCATATACACTAAGCATTATGCGCATAAACAGAAATAATACCATAGTAAGCAGTACAAGGATAGACAGCATGTTCACAGCTAGCAGGACAATTACATCTCAATAAAGTCATATTCAAAAAGTTAATTAATTACATAATTCCAGCGCATTGTTGTCATCTTCAATATATAATCAATGTTCATAGCACATGATTAAATTAGATCAATTACACAGTTTCTACCATATCAAAGTTAACAGAAAATAAAAGAAAATAGCTTATAGCTTATTAAGGTCTACAGGAAATCAGACAAACATAATAGCACAGTAGTCTATAGAAAACACGCCAATGCAAGTTCTTCGTTCAATCCCTCTGGTTGTACCGTGCGTAAATAAAAAATCAATTTTGATTCACACTGTAACAATTTTTGGTCAAGGTTTCCACCCCTACGTGCTTGAAAAATGTAAGATCCGAAACTGAATGTCTGTCATCGAGAACATGTCTCTTGGTGAATGGATTTCTTTTCTCCGGATTGAGCTCTTACGTTCATTAATGAGCAGTCTTAGCTGTCTGGTGGTTTTTCCAATGTACTGGAAATGGCAAGGACAGGAAATCAAATACATGACATTAGTCGAGGCACAGGTAATCACCTGTTAAATACTGTACTTATTCTGGGTTGTGTTGCTTGTGAAATTATTGGGTTTAACCGCATTAACACATGCAGCACAATTACTACAAGGAAAGAAACCAGTGGATTTGTTCAGTACTTGAACATTTAAACGAATCACACCTAACCAAATTGTCTCTCAGGTTTCTCCCTCTGTAATGAGCAAATAACGGTAATTTATTTAAAATCCTACTGCCAATAGTATCTGCAGGCAGAACATGCCAGTGCTTCCTAATTGTATTCTTAATGTCCACACTTTGTGTAGTATAAATGAGTGCAACAAATGATAGTGTTCTTTATCTTTTTTTTATCTAGATGAGGGAGCTCATTAATAGTTTTGCGTCGAACCTGTGAGATAGCTTTATCTAACCATACTCTAGGATAGTTTCTAGATAGAAATTGGCTGTACAACTTCTGTACCTCAAATTCAAAATCTCTAGGTTTTGAGCAGATCCGCTTAAGCCTTAAGAAATGACTGTATGGAAGTCCCCGTTTAAGGGGTACAAAATGAAAACTTGAAGCATGCAAAATGCTATTTTTATCAGTCGGTTTTCTATACAGAGTGGCAGCCTATATAGATTTCCCTCAGTGAAACAGACTCGTGTATCTAGAAAATTAACGGTACTGGTGTTATAGTCTAAATTAAATCGAATGGAAGGAATCAAGCCATTCAGATGGTTAACAAAGGCTTCCAACTCGATAGACGTACCAGTCCAGATGATAAAGATGTCATCAATGTAGAGTTTCCACAATGTCATGTAATAATTTTTTTTTATTATTTGTAAAAAAAAAAAAAACTAACTCTCTCTCTCTCTCTCTCTCTCTCTCTCTCTCTCTCTTTCTCTCTATAGTTTCTGTTTGTAGAAGTTTATTTAATTCAGTAATTGTTCATATTTATATGATAAGTCCTGAGCAGCCATAAGTTTAAGTACACACTATTTTCCAGGATTATTCATCACCTGTTCACTATTGCTATAGAAAAGTGGTTGATATTTAGCCTGGGGTTGACATCTCAGATCTTTGAGATACTGCTATGAGGTCTAGTCATGAATAGGTTTAAAAGAGAATACCGATGCAGTTTCCTCAGACAGAGTGGATAGTATCATAGGTGTTTCTTGTAAGACGGATATATTTTCTTTTCATTCCACTTTAACTATTCCACTTTATTACTTTGGTAGAATGATAGACGGCGATACGCTGATCGAATTGCTTTTAAGGAAATATCAAACAGAAAAGAAAAAAAAATCTTGCAGTTTCACAATCAAAACAAAATACAAGATAACAACCACTCAGAATTAAACATTTTGGGCGTAGTTTAGTTCATATTTTGAGGAAACAAGAAAAACGCCTTAATTCTTTGTCCCAGTCAGAAACAGTAAAATTGTTAAATCGTCCCTGTTTTGCGACGTCTGTTCAGCAAGATGATACTAGCAGAGTAGGCCTAATTTGTTAGGTTGTGCTTGTGTTAGCGCCATTCAAAAATAAACAATCTTGTGGATTATTTGTTTAATCATTCTGAGTATATGTTTATTATGTTTAAATGGTTACGCTGATAGCTGATCTCTTTTTTAAATCTGGCATTTTGTACATTTAACATGTTTTAAGATGACAATATAAAGAAAATAATTAGTTGTTATGGTCTGCAATAAATACACCCGATGTTTAATTATTATTATTTTTATTATTATTTATTTCTTAGCAGACGCCCTTATCCAGGGCGACTTACAATTGTTACAAGATATCACATTATACATTATTTCACATTATTTTTACATACAATTACCCATTTATACAGTTGGGTTTTTACTGGAGCAATTTAGGTAAAGTACCTTGCTCAAGGGTACAACAACAGCAGTGTCCCCCACTGGGGATTGAACCCACAACCCTCCAGTCAAGAGTCCAGAGCCCTAACCACTACTCCACACTGCTGCCCTAAATTTTTAAACTATTATTGTGTTATTATATATTGTTATTTTAATGCCTTCACAGTTAGTACGGCATCAATGAATTGAAGCAAATCTGGTAACCCTAATTAAATGCTACCTATAGAAAATAGTACCGGAACCGCGTTCTGGCGCGTTCCGGCTCGACGACACGGCTGCTCGTGGATGGAAACCTTGAAAGAAGCAAGGGCGTGATATTGAAGGGTAAGGGTGTACAGCATTCACGCTATAGTAAATGCAGAGTGCTGAAATTTGGTCCTGTCACAGAATAATACAAGGGGAACACTGTTGAAGTCCTTTCACATTAACTAACATAGGCTAACTATAATTAGCTGAGGTTTAAACACAAAGCTGTATACAGTAGCCGCTAAGTTAATCAACCATGTGATATGCACATATACTTAGGGCTTCTGATTTTTGGTTTTAACCGATAAAACACCCACAAAAATGAAATCGGTGGATAGCCAATAAACACCGGAAAAACTGTGGAAATGTTTAATCAATTCACGTTGACTTTACCCTATTCCCATTAAAAAATAAAACCTACAACAAAAACAATAATAAATAGGCCTACGTTTCCCAGTGCTGCTGGGCAATGTCCCGCCTTCCTGACTTGCATCTAGTATTGATTCGTTCTCAATACTTTAAACCCGCCCCAACTATTGAATGACAGCACATTCCTACATTTCTATTGGAGACCCCGCTTGCCAGATTTGAAACGAGATTACAATCAAGATGGAGGCTTGTTAGCGGGATTTCAAGCTATTTTACAGTTAACATACGGAGGATTTAACAGAATTGTGGCGAAATGTATAAAAATGCTTACACACAAAACCCCCAAAAGAATTTGCCCCTGACTATAGGCATTTCGCCATGGAAGACAGCAATGGAAAGAAGGTACAACTTAAGTGTGCAAGTACTGTCGAGTTACTACACATATTTTGACAGAAAAACAAGCAAACAAAAAAAAGACGCGCAAGCACTTTGGAAAGTAACCAAAAACACTAATTTCATACAGTATATCAAAAACGAAAGCCCCGAAAAAAACGATTTACATAAAACTAGCTAAAAATAAGTACCGCAAAATACAATTAATAAAACCCGAAAAACAGAAGCCCTACATAAACTGTAGGCTTTAACTTTTTTATTGCATTGTTGTGCCTATACCAAAATTCAGCACAGGCAGTGGCAAATTGTATTGACCAGAACAGTGCACTGGGAGGAGGACATTGACACTTGTTAAGTGGGCCCACCCTGTATTCATTTGTTCTGAACTTTGCTAAAATCTGATTATGGGTTGTCTACTGAGTTTTTACCAGACCGAGCATGGTTAAAAAAGTGTTAAAATTATCACATGTTCACATAACAGAGGGCATGGGATCCATTACATTAGTGACATCCCTGCACTGTAATTGATGTCAGTGGACAGGAGTGCTGTGCTGGAGCTGTCCACTAAATCCACGACGATGTGATTCACACAACACTAAATCTCAACAAGAGACAGCCTAAGCACTGCTTTGTAGTTTTTCACGGGTGGTATGATGGGGAAGAGGCTGATAGGAAAAAAAATCATTAAAAAGGAAAGGAGGGAAACTAAGGAAAAATAACATAAACACAGAAAAACAACATATAATAAACTCAGTGTTGCTGTCATTTTGAATATAATGGTCATATTATATGAACCATACATTGTTATATATGTATATTTATCCATCATATTGTTATTACATACACTACTGTTGAAAACGCCTGTTTCATATGGGTAGAAAGACAGCCCTTATTAAATGTTATTCCACTTGGATTCTGGCTAAGCACAATGAAGCCGCAACAGCTGCTGCCCATATTTAGACGGAATTACCTGGATTAGAACAGCAAAATGTAAACCACCACATAAATCTCACCAAAAACCTGCATTGCTTGTCACTGGGGGAAAAAAGTCCCCAAGCTACAGGTAGAGTCTAAATCCTCTCACAAGGCAGAAGCATTAGCAAGTGATAGTGTTTACTTTGCCAAAACAGACTCACACTAATTAATACACCAGCATGAGTATCTGCTTACAAAGAGGCCAGACTGTGGCGGTGGGTATAGCTAAATTGCATTTTTTATTCTGGGAAAGTTACATTGAAATTTTTCATTTCAAGTGTATTCAATCACAAATAAAATTTTAATAAACACACACACATACATATATATATATATATATATATATATATATATATATATATATATATATATATATATATATATATATATATGGGGTAGGATGTGTAGATAAAAAACTATTTTAATGCATTTTAATTCCAGGCTATAAGGCAACAAAAGGTGACAATTTTGAAAGGGGGTGTAGACTTTCTATAGGCACTGTATATATATATATATATATATATATATATATATATATATATATATATATATATATATATATATATATATATATAGCAAATCTCCAGTACTAATATGTTGGATACCACTCTGCTTTTAAGACAAATGGCTTGTTATACAATATATTTATATTTTTAGGTATAGGAGGATGTTTAGAAAGCAAGGTAAAACAGGAAACTAACGCCCCATCTCTCCATCATTTATGAAAGAGTAAGGAGCCCACAATGTCAATACAATTCATGTTTGATATTCCTTTAATTCTAGATGGGGTTCCAGTCAGTTTGAATGGTTCCTAATTCTGCTGCTCAACTATTGAGGTTTTTTTTTTATTTTTGTTTTCTCTAAACCTCCTTTCACCTGGTTTTGAGCTTGATTTGAACTTGATTTGAACTTGATTTAAGCTTGATTGGAGCTTGTCTGGGGAAATGAAGTGCTGGCACTGAACAGCCTTCCTCATATTATTTAACCCTTTGCAGTCCATTTATTAAGTGCGTGTCAGGCACGTCAGGTCCAATTTATTGTCACACGCGCAGTTAATTTTAGACGCGCTGTTTAAAAGTATTTTTTTCCACAGTCAGACGGGTTTAAAAGGCCCTGCATAGCACTCACTAGGCATCTCCAGCCCCGCCCCACCCTTTCGTTCGCTATCGCTTTCACATATGCTAAGAAATAAATAAATAATAATAATAATAGTCGTACATACCGATCAATCATCTCCTGATCACTCGTTTTATCACCAAACTCCTCAATAATGTGATCCAAGTCATGATTTTATTACTATCTCAAAAAAGCTCTGCAAATGTCCGTGTTATTCTCTGTGCGCTGATTCAGTAACAGTCAGCTTGTTTTCTTATGGCCGCCCCTATCTGATGCCAGGGGCAAGTATGACTATATGACTAGTATGAGATACGCCCTTTTTGGGTTTTTTTTTCGGCTTGTCTCGGCTCCTGTCGCTCCCACTCAGCCATTGAATGGTTTTCTCGGCTTTTTCCAGAGAAAAAAGGACTAGAAACCCGTTTTTGTTTTTGATGATGTCGGACAGGATCCGACATTGGACCGGATAGGAATAATCACAATGTCGGACCAGGTCTGACATAGGACCGCAAAGGGTTAAATAATGTGACAATGTGTCAGAATCAATAACCACAACTGTAAAACGTGATGCTGAAATGAAAAGTGAAAATCACTCTACGTAATACATGTGGGTTCCTAGATGGACACATACATACAGCCCTAAGTGCTCTCAAAGTTAGTTAACACAAAAAGTCTTACTTTAACATGGATTTGAACTCTAGCTCTTTGATGTAATTATTTAATGGGAAGGTCTGCTGATTGAAGAAGACAATGGAAAAGCAAAGCCAAAGGATCTGCTCCAATCCTGCTGGACTGGGAACTGAAGAGTACAGCTTCATTAGAAAACAAGCTGGGTAAAGGTTCAAACTAAAACACAGGCCTTATTCTAATTAGTTCATTATTCAAAGTAAAAGATTTCAGCAGAATAACTTGACATTTCCAAAGTGACAGGAGAAGATAAATAAGAGGATGAAAGGATTGTGAAAGACAATTTGTGTGTGTGCGCAAGCCATAGATACAACTGCTTGATTTTGAAGTTTGCTTTATTGTTGAGAATTATACAGTTTGCAAATTATGAAGAAAAAAAAAATTGTTGCAAAAAATAACTCTATATACATAACTGTATACAGGCTGGCTTGTGTGGTGATGCGAATTTAATTATAAATAAAACATTTAAACAAAACACTTTCCAAAAGAAAACGGCATGTTGGCCAAAATAGACAAAACTAAACACTAACTAAAACAAGTATTGTTCTGGTATTGAACCAGCACACGTAGCAATTGTTTTGTTTTAGTTTTGATTCTCAGCTCCGTCTTTCTCCCATTCTTTCTCACTCAACGTTCAGCCAAAGCTGCGGGTCTTTTATATTGTGGCAGACGGATCAATTGGCTATCAATTAGCTAGTTTACCCCTCGACCACATTCGGCACGGGGTTTCTCATATGCGTGGTCAACAGCCAGTTTGTCAATGATCACTCGCTGTTGACCACGCATTCTCATAAGTTTATCAGGACGGGGCATTTTAACCCCATCAAGGCTGCCAAACAATAACGATAAAATAATAACACAATAAATACAAATACAAAATAATACATATGCACACAGTGGTGGGGTGTACCCTATCACAATAATGTAAAATTTAAAAAAAACACTTTCCTATCCCATAAATCGTCCTTAATGGTGAGATCTAGTACCTTTCTGTTTACAAATGAACTCCTGAGCAGAAGTAACTTATTAGACTGGTATGATTCAGAAGCAGCTTCATTTCCAGCAGCTCAGCACACCACTTAGGTTATAATTGCTTACTCAACATTATGCGCTCATACATTTGAACAGATATGCTCTCTGTGCTGAATGAAGAAACATTGAAGAATCATTCAGAATAAGGAGTCCCACACACTATTGTTTCCTCTCTCCATTTACCACATACTGTGCCATCCTGAAACGAGTAACGTTTCTCTGCAGTTTTACTGTTCTTTACCATATTAACTGTATAAGCATTTAATGTTTACAAAACATGAATCATGCAGCCATCATGTGTTTCTGCAGTTTTGGGAATTTTCTGTGCTTGACTACAATGTGCAGGTAGTTTTTTTTCATGCCAGTTTGCACTGGAGACCTGCCACAGATTAGCTCTCCTCCATTATTAAGCAGATCCTATATACTCTACACGTTTCATCCACAGTCCCTAGAGAAACAAGTTTGCATTCATAAAAAATTCATGTATGAGGGGGGGGGGGGGGGGTGAAGATTTCTGCAGCCTCACAATATATTTTCTGAATAGTTAAGTGATTCAAAATGTTTCGACACAGGAGAGAACCAGCTGTAGGTGAATAACCCAGAGCCTTGCCGCTTTATTAGGAACTAGAGATGGCACATCATAAAATACTCCAGATCAACTCTGTAGACTTAAAATGGAAAGAAGCAAATCATTTTTATAATTTTGCAGACATAAAGGTGGGTGCAAGGGCATCTGTATTGCAGACTACAACTGCACCAGTATGTCTTACATGCCAAACTGATTGGTGTCCATGCGTTCAAAAGAGACCGAAGTGAGAAGAAGACAGATTCTTACATGCGCAAGGTATTAGTCAATAAGCACAATAACTCACACACTGAATGCAGAATGCTTCAAGCTGTGTCAGCAATTCTGTATTATATACTAACTAACTCCATTATTGCTAAATACATCCCTTGCACTCTTTTTAAATTGCATTTTATGCATTGACAAGTGAGTTAGAAGAGGTAACTGGTACTGAGTTTATATATTGTAGAATCACAATACAGTTATTGATTTACTGGCTAAATATGATCATTGTCATTGATAATCACAATCTTAATCTTTTTCTTTTTCTCTGTGTGCTTTTCACATTTTAAATTAAGCCATACAACTGATCTTACCAACAACTGAAGTAATTTCCCCTTTGCCCATATAATAGTCAGGAAGAGACAGCAGTGTCTCAGTGGGGCTTATCCTTTTTAGATTTATATTTGTAATAGGGCAGAGACTGGGAATGAGCCGACGACCCTGTGCACAGCAAGTGAGCATCTAAACCAGTAAGCAAAAGAGCCGGGATTGTCTGCATTCGTGGTTTAAGAGATTTTAACCTCCTCTCATATCACAGACAGGGGACAGAATCTGTAACGGCAGTGTATCACACAACACTGCCTGTTACATATTACTATAAGAAACACAATCATATTTTTTTCAGTATAATAAACCTCACTGCAAAGCAACGGCACCGTTTGTTGAATGAAATATCTACAAAGATTTGAAGCAATTTTGTACTATACCGAGCATCTCTGTAGCCCAACCAGAAACGCCTGAGCAACAATCTTCTGTCTTGTTGAGGGACAGGTTTTAGTTCTTTACAAATATATATATATATATATATATATATATATATATATATATATATATATATATATATATATATATATATATATATGACATTTTATTCTCCTGGCGAATGTTCCCCAGTAAGCGTTGAGAAAAGTATTGCCAGTTGATTTCTGGCCCATGATGTGTGATTAAAAATTCAAAAACGAGTATGCAATATGTTTAAATATATACCTCTGTGATACAACAGGTGACACAGCAAAGATAACAAAATATGTTTCTTTGCAGGCTATTTAGTAACACTTTCAATACTTTCACATCCCTGAAAACAACATCACTCTAAAAGCCAATCTCATCATACATTCAGTCTGGGAACCTCCTTATTAAGATACATGTAATCTTAGTCATTGTTTTATGTTTAACTGATACATCATATCCCAGACTATTCCACGCCATAGGGGCGCTGTAGCTAAATGCTGACCAGCCAAACCAGGACCTTCTCCAAGGCATTTGATCAATAAGTGTAAGACTAGATTGTAAACTATACTTGGGTATATTTACCTGTAGCAACAAACCTAGGTAACCTGGTAAGAAACCTATTACAGTTTTACACACAAAAAGTACCCAGTGTAATTGCCTTCTACAATTCAGCCAAATCCAATTTAAAGAAGCCAGTAACTGGCAGTGATTGATTTGAGGATGGATTTCTAATACAAATCTGGCTGCTTTGTTCATTAGTCAATCCATTTTTTTTAATTGCATGTAAAACTAAAGTATCACCATGATCAAACAAAGGAAAAATACAGCTCTTTATAACATGATTTCTACTTTGAATTGTAAACTATACATCACCTCAAGAGGCTCTCCAGTCAATGAATGAAGGATTAAGTCTTAGTTCAAACTTTTAAATTTAGGTATAAAAAAACAGTAACTTTTTTGTATTAAGCAGCAGCTTCAAATTCCAAAAACATTGTTGTACAATATTGAAAGCCTCTTGGAGTTTTTTAATTGTGTCTGTGCCAGAGTATCCAGTAGTATAAAGCACTGTATCATCTGCATATAGATGACAATGGACTCCATTCAGATTCCGAAACTCCTCATCAATATACAGTGAAAACAGTGTTGGGCCCAGGACAGAGCCCTGTGGTACACCTTTTTAATCTGTAAGATAGAAGACAACATATCTCCTCCCTTTACCTGTTGTTGTCTATCTGTTAAATAACTACGAAATCAGTCAATGGCTTTATCAGACAAACCCAATTCCCCCAACCTATCACATAATAATTTGTGGTCCACAGTATCAAAAGCCTTGGACAGATCAATAAAGATTGCAGCTGCCACCTGCTTACAATAACAAGCCTCTTGAAATATCATCAACCACTTTAGTCACTGCTGTTATTGTCCCATGGTCTGATCTAAAACCATTGGGGACAACAGGCTTTCAACTGATCCAGCACCACCTTCTCCAAACATTTTGCCAGAACAGGCAACAATGATATTGGTCTGTAATTGGCGACCTCCATTTAAGAGCCTCCCTTATATACTGGTACAACATGTGCAAGCTTCCACAATGTTGCTATAGTTCTAGTATTTAAGGATAGAATAAACAATATTACTAGCTAATGTTAAAAAGAAAGGCTCCAATTGATCAGCTCCAACCCCCTTTGAAGTATTCAAACCTTGTAGTAATGCACACACAGTTGATGTTGTCACATTCTGGGGCATATAAATAATTGGTGTTTTGTTTGTGTTTTGGTGGTGGTTGGCAGGGATAGGGTTAAGTCCTGTCCATGCCAAAAACATAGAATAATTGGTGCTAACTGGGAGCAGCCACATCACATAAAAGGAGAGCCCAGGTCTACATTAAGAGAGAGGAGTTGGTGAGTGTATCTGCATTTCGTGTTTTGTTAGTAGTAAAGGTGACTGTCCAACCTACATTTTTGTATTTTGTTAAACGTTTTGTTTTGGCCCTTTTGAATTCTGTTTTTGATTATTGTTTTGTTAATTTAAAAATGCACCTCAGCACTTAAACTTAGTTTTCCCAGTGTCTGGGTCTCCTTCCCTGCCGCTCACACCTGGGCCCACAGCGCTATCCTGTCACAAACAGTACCAAGCGTTTCTTGTCTATTAAAAGAAGAAAAGTGTCTTGAGAGCTGAGGTGGATCATCTTTCTCATACATACCAGAATTACCATTACATGCATTAATAGCTTCTATAAAATATTGTTTAAAGGCATTAATATTTCCCAGACCCTGAACTTGTTCAGTTCTATTGTTAAGTTCTGTTGATAAACCATTCAAAGAGCAGGTACTGTACCACCAATATCCTGAACTACAGACCAACATTTTGGGGGATTGTTTTAGTTTTTCCCTAGGAGATTATTAAAGTATTTAAACTTGCACTTTTTAGTTAACAAAATACACTGGGTTCTAAGTTCTCTATAATTCACCCAGTTCTTCTTATGACCACTAATTTGTGCCTTCTTCCAGGCTAGATCTCTGGACTCATAAAGAGCAATTAACTCCATGGAGAACGTTGACTACGCAGCCAATGTTTTTTTTTTAAATGTTGCATGCTTGTTGATAACTCCTCAAATAACGGGACAAGTGCTATTCTATTCCAATTCAGAATATTCAAGTCCTGTAGGATAGCCTGCTCATTAAAATGTTTAAGCTGTCCCCTCTCAATTATCCTGGGTTTCAGTTTAGGAATTTTACAATTTCTGACACAAAAAATGACCTCATGGTCACTCAGCCAGCCATATACCAAGCCCACTAAGCAGACTTTTGTTTGTGTGTTTGTCAAAATAAGGTCAATTGTTGTTGCTTTTTCAGGATATTTAGAATTACACCTGGCAGGTATGTTAATAAGTTCACTAAAATCATGTTCATCACGCAATACTTTACTTTACCTTGAGCCCCAATCTAAATTAAAATCTCCAACAATGTGTAGCTCATGTTTACACTTAAAAGGGGAAACTGCCACCACTATCTGCATTATAGACATTGTCAGCTGAGGGTCTGTGATAACAAGCTGAAACAGCAAAAGGTTTTGAATTTGGAAATAATTCTTCTGAAATCAACAATTCATACTGCTTAGGGCAGGACAAAGCAACAATGACTCTAACATTAAATCTCTTCTTACAATAACTGGCTACACCTCCACCTTTTGAAGATCTATCCTTTCTTAGTACTGCGTAACCAGGTAGAGTAACTGTACTGTCAGGGATAATCTCCCTAAGCCAAGTTCCTGTCAGTATTAAAAAATCAGGTTGAGCCTGTTCCATCCAGAGTGTAAGCATATCTAACTTTGGAACTAAATTTCTGATATTTATATGAGTGGTTTTTAATCCTCTCATGTTCCTGAGATCATTCATAGAGATAACTGAATTTCCCAATGGTGTGATTTCAGTCAGACTGGGTTTAATTCAATGTCCCTACATAGAAGTAACATACTTAACGTGAGCACCCTTTTAAAATGTGGCTGGTAATGTCTCAGTAAATATATATAAGTTCACTTACAATTGTATTTTCAATAAAATGCGCAATACTTTTTTTTTTTTTTTTAACACGTTTCATTGTTCAGTAATTGCTAGTGGTTGGTTAGTTAACTGTTTTGGTCCCAGATACAGTCTCAGCAGAAAACGCAGGACCTTCTCTTGCACACCCCTTATTTGTTATTTCAAAGCGATCTAAACTGTGTTGTGTTGTTTGAAAATATAAGCTTTTCTCAAGCTATTTTCCTCTACCACACCGCTTCTTCTGATATTGTAGCAAGCCGGTGGGTGCGATAGCAGCACTGCTTTGGATCGCTGCGACCTTTCACCCGCTTGCGAGCGTTCGACTAGGTCTGCGTGTTTTATATATGTGCAAGCACTGAGGACGCTCGGTCTGTTTCTGTTTGCAATGTGCTGTGTTGCTGAGCTGTCCTTGGTGCTGAACTATGTCACCTGCTGTTCCAATTCAATAAAGAGCGTGTTGTTTTCCTGAAAACTGGTGTCTTGTTTGAGCCACAGCGTAGCTCGTTGCAAAATCCCCGGTTGTGCAAATTACAAATCAAGTAGTACACACCAGTGGCGGAGGAAGAGAAAGATGTGCCCCGGTGCAGGACCTTATTGTAGTCCCCTCCAAACTCGAATACAATATTTTATACTTCATAACAATATGTCATTGTCAGAATGTTAACATGCATGCAACAGTTACCTCGTTTCCACGATTACTATTTCCATATCGTGTCAGCATGGTACTTAAACAGCACAGTAATGGAAGCATGCCAAGTTGTCCCCACGAAATACAGAAATCTGTGTAGATAACAGAAATGACAATACGGACAATGGTAACCATGGTAACACATGGTCTCGAAGACGCGTCAAGGTGGATATGTTGAATTTTTGTTTGTTTGTTTATTTGTTTTGTTTTGTTTTTAAGCGATGGTTTTATTTATTTATTTTTTTATATATTAAAAACACTTATAGGGAGAAAAAAATAGCAAAAGACAACGTAAAGCCGCTGTAGAAGATTCACATTTTCACTCAGAACAATTTTAAGTTATATAAAGTTATATTGTAAATTCAGATTGGTTTTGCATGAACACTCTTTGACAATAACGTTTTGTTTACATTTAATTTAATTATTGATATTATTTACAGAACATTTATGAATTATTAAACTATTGAACTTTATGAACAAAAATGGAAATGACCGAAAGCAGAATAAAAATGAACACATTCTCGCACACTGCTCTGGGCAGCTACCGTGCCGTGCCAGTATCAGGTACGAAAGGATGCTGGCACGGCATGGTGCTGACAGGTAGGGCACTGGATGGGTTTTTACAAAAATCATGGAAACAATGGGGCACGCTTTCATAACAGTGACAGAACAATGCCCGCACGGTGCGCAAGGTTCGTGGAAACGAGGTAAGTGCAGCCTACGACTACATGTAATATAAGAACGTGTTCTACTCACCTACTTGAAAGGAATTAAGAGAATAAGGGAAGATAAAAATTGAATTCCTGAAATCAACGTGCCACATGGTAGAGAAACTAGAATAATTTTTCATTTAACTGCGACAAAAACATAAATATCTCACTCCAAAATCCCCGACTTGTGTTAAAGGAGCAGGCAACACATTTTAAAAATGTGTTGTGGCACTTGACAGGGTAATTAATATATATATATCTGTTTTGTTTAACGAATCAGTGATCCCTGGCATTACAAGGAACAGGCTTACAGACTTGTATGTAAAATCTATAACGGTAATTGTGCCGATGTTTAGTAACCTTTAGGCTATTACCATGCATTAAATATATCAGTATTGTGTTGCCAGGTATTACATTTTTGCTTTCTTTCATGTAACTCTTCCAGTAGGTACAGGAATAAACCAGTGTCTTGAAATAAAATCGGCCAGCCAGAAAGCCCTAATTTATAAACGCACCTTTTATATTACATGAAGAAAGCTACATTTGTATAACCAAATGTGTAATATTCTGTAGTGTATCAAAAGCTTAAATAAAGTCTACAAGGCTTGGTTACTTACTCTATGTTCAAAGGAAAAATGAATTTCCTCCAGTAATAATCCACAGTGACAATGAGATGCTGTGATAACTGGCATATATAACACCAAGCTTATAAACTTCATTATTATTAATTGTTATATATAAGGAGCAGGCATATATATATCTATATCTATATCTATATATATATATATATATATATATATATATATATATATATATATATATATATATATATATATATATATATATATATATATATGCCTGCTCATTGAATTTGAACTTTAGAAAATGCCTGAGTAAATGAGATTTACCCTATCCCCCTCTTTGGCTGTTTTTTTCGGCCACAAACCTGATTTACCCGAGTAAAACCCCATGATTCATAGGTAGATCTCATTTACTTGTGTAAATGACGGAACACACGGGAAATCCACGCCCAGTTTCGCATGAAAACCTGCATTTCACGTGTAAATGTTAATGAGCGTGTTTATCCTTAACTATAAATATTGTAAGGGAGCAGGTCAATTGTTAAAGTGGATTCCAAGATGGCAGAAAGTAGTGGCTGATGGGCGATGTTTGTTTATTTGCTGTGTCTGGACTGTCATGTTGTATATCTCTTATGGGTTTACAGTTCTGTATAAAAACCACTTACCGTGAACATTAGGAAACATTAGGAACACTTGATTTTGCTTAAGTTTACAATTATTGTGCACAAAAATAGTTATACATTGTGGAAATTATGCGTTCCAAAATCAAGTGTTCCTAATATTTGCACCATAGATTTATTTTTACTGTGCGCTTTATAGATATCAGCTGATTACATTCCCCCCCCCCCCCCCCCCCATTTTTTTATTACCGTTTTCAGAAATTGGAAAACTGAAAATATTTTTTTGTACTTTTGATTTTTCAGGGTTTTTTTTTTTTCATCTACAGTTCGAAAATTGAAGAAAAAAGCAAACATCAACCCGCGGTAAAACGCACATTCGTGTTTTTTTATTTGCAAAAAAGCAAAAAAATAAATAAATAAATAAAGCAAGCTGTAGAAATCAATAGCAAGCTGTAGAAACCAATATCAAGCTGGGAAATGAATAGCAAGTTGGAATAGGGAACTGCAGGCTGGAATAGCGAACTGGATTAACGTGAGCTGGAATAAGGAACTGCAAACCGCTTCTAACTCACTAACGTGAGGTATTTTGCTTTATTACAGAAGCTTAGATTCACTCGTGTACCAGTTCTCTGCACACTGAAACCACATTTTCACTAGTAATCTTCAAAAACAGAACTTTTTACACATAGAATTGTGAGGGTCTGGAACCAACTCCCCAGTAATGTTGTTGAAGCTGACACCCTGGGATCCTTCAAGAAGCTGCTTGATGAGATTCTGGGATCAATAAGCTACTAACAACCAAACGAGCAAGATGGGCTGAATGGCCTCCTCTCGTTTGTAAACTTTCTTATGTTCTTAAGAGTACTTTACGCATAGTTAATTTACATATCAACCTCCACCTTTCCCATTCATTTGCATGACGTCGGGTGAAAAGCCTGGTTTACTCGAGTAAAATAAACTGAGCGAACGGAAACCCAAAAAAGCATTTTACACAAGACATTTTTTCTCATTTAAATGTCTCGAGTTTTAAAAAAAAAACTTTCACGGAAACCCCATGATTGATGCTACAATCCAGAGAAACACAGAGAGAAACCATGCATTCTAAACTGTAGGAAGGTGACAAAATCTTACCGGAAACACAATTGCAATGAGGCCTTCTAAACTTATTGCTCAAATATTCCAATAACATTAGCCTCAATTAAACTGAACTGTACACTGTTTAGTACATATTATTATCTGTGAAATTAATTATTTCTCCACAAATAATAAATAAGCTAAATAATACTGTGTGCAAATGAAAGAATAGTGTTATTCCATTACATGCCTGTTTACGCGTTAGTTTGTCTTCAAACTCTGTACACAAGTATTTGTAATCCGTGCTATAGCACCCTCTTGTGGCTTGAAACAAAACAAATAAACATGACTTCCAATGTTAAATTATTTTCTAAAATCCGCCATGACTACGATGACACATTTTCTAGGGAACCACTTCTAGAATATAAACAGTTCTAACTCTAAATCTGCTTCTTAGTGCACATATAGCAACACTCAGAGCTGCGTACGATTAAGTAGAAAGTTAAAATGAAATATTTTTAAAATAAAATTAGATAAATATTGTAGATACACTCATTCATTTAATGCACATACAGTGGCTCTCAAAAGTATTCACCCCCCTTGGACTTTTCCACATTTTATTGTGTTACAACATGGAATCAAAATGGATTTAATTAGGAGTTTTTGCCACTGATCAACACAAAAAAGTCCATAATGTCAAAGTGAAAAATAAAATGTACAAATTGTTCTAAATTAATTACAAATACAAAACAGAAAATAATTGATTGCATAAGTATTCACCCCCTTGAGTCAATATTTGGTAGAGGCACCTTTGGTAGCAATTACAGCCATGAGTCTATTTGGATAAGTCTCTACCAGCTTTGCACATCTGGACACTGCAATTTTTGCCCATTCTTCTTTGCAAAATTGCTCAAGCTCCATCAGGTTGGATGGGGACCTTTGGTGAACAGCAATTTTCAACTCTTTCCACATATTCTCAATTGGATTGAGGTCCAGGCTTTGACTGGGCCACTCCAGGACATTGACCTTTTTGTTTTTAAGCCACTCCAGTGTGGCTTTGGCTGTACATTTGGGGTTATTGTCCTGCTGGAAGATGAATCGTCTCCCAAGTCCCAGGTCTTTTGCAGACTTCAGCAGGTTTTCCTCCAGGATTTCTCTGTACTTTGCTGCATCCATTTTGCCCTCTATCTTCACGAGCTTTCCAGGCCCTGACGCAGAGAAGCATCCCCATAGCATGATGCTGCCACCAACATGCTTCAGGGTAGGGACGGTGTTCTCAGGATGATGTGCAATGTTAGGCTTGCGCCAAACATAGCGCTTAGCGTTGAGGCTAAAAAGCTCTATTTTGGTCTCATCAGACCATAGAATCTTCTTCCACTTGGTCTCAGAGTCTCCCACGTGCTTTCTGGCAAACTCTAGCCAAGATTTTTTTTTCAACAATGACTTTCTTTTTGCCACTCTCCCATAAAGGCCAGTTTTGTGAAGCACCCGGGCTATTGTTGCCGTATGCAGTGTCTTCCAGCTCTGCCGTGGAAGACTGTAACTCCTTTAGAGTTACCATAGGCCTCTTGGTGGCCTCCCTGACTAGTGCCCTTCTCGCCCAGATACTCAGTATTTGAGGACGCCCTGTTCTAGACAGATTCACAGTTGTGCCATATTCTCTCCATTTCATAATAATGGACTTTACTGTGCTCCGAGGGATATTCAATGCCTTGGAAATTTTCTTATGTCCTACCCGATTGGTGCTTTTGAAGAACCTTATTCCGGATTTGCTGTGAATGTTCCTTCGTCTTCATGATGTAGTTTTTGTTAGGTAATGTACTAACCAACTGTGGGACCTCCCAGAGACAGGTATATTTAATTTGAAATCATGTGAAACACCTTAATTGCACACAGGTGGACTCCATTCAACTAATTATGTGACTTCTAAAGACAATTGGTTGCACCAGAGCTTATTTAGGTGTGTCATAGCAAAGGGGGTGAATACTTATGCAATCGATTATTTTCTGTTTTATATGCTCAAATGCTCAAATATATGGGAAAACCATATTCTTTTATTCTAATACAATTGCTCAGAGAAAAAGCTTTTTATTAACAAGTAATACAATTTTTTCTCAAAAAGATAGGTGTCAGAATTATTGACACCCCTAAAGATTCTTATAAATAAAATCGAACAAAATTAAATCTGCATTAACATTCTACTTCTTTAAGTTCATCTCAGTCTTAAGGAACTGTATTGTGGCCTTCCATGGCTTCCTGTTTCACTGGGGTATAAAAATGAGGTAACACACATATGAAATCCATTTGTCATCCATCACCACGGGGAAAGGCAAAGAACTCACAGACGAAAAGAGACAAATGGGTACAAAACAATAGCTAAAAAACTAAATACACCATTTACCACTATTAGGGCAATAATTAAGAAGTTCAAAACCACTGGAACAGTGGTAAACTTGCCTGGTAGAGGACGCAAGTGTATCTTGCCCCCACACATAGTGAGGCAGATGGTTCGGGAGGCAAAGGGAAATCCAAGGGCCACCAGTTGGAGAATTACAGAACTTGGTTGTGTCTTGGGGTCACCAAGTCTCCAAATCTACAATTAGACGCCACCACCATGCCAATAGGCTATTTGGAAGGATTGCCAGAAAAAAGCCTTTATTGAGAGCAACCAACAAACGTAAGCGCCTGGAGTTTGCTAAACGGCATTGGCACTTTGATTGGAACCAGGTCAGATGGTCAGATGAGACGAAAGTAGAGCTCTTTGGCCACGCACACCAGCGGTGGGTTTGACGTCGAAAGAAGGATGCGTGTGCAGAAGACCCTCATACCTACTGTAAAATATAGTGGGGGATCTTTGATGTTATGGCGCTGTTTTGCTTCCACTGGTCCTGGGGCCCTTGTTAAGGTCAACGGCATCATGAACTCTACACAGTACCAGGACATTTTAGCCAAAAACATGGTTGCCTCTGCCAGGAGGCTGAAATTTGGCTGCAAGTGGCTCTTCCAGCAAGACAATGACCCCAAGCACACATCAAAATCCACAAAGAAATGGTTAATTGACCACAAAATCAACATTTTGCAATGGCCATCTCAGTCTCCGGACTAGAACCCCATTGAAAATCTGTGGTTTCAATTGAAGAGGGCAGTTCATAAGCACAGACCGAAGGATATCAAGGATCTGGAAAGATTCTGTATGGAGGAATGCTAAGATCCCTCCCAGTGTGTTCTCCAATCTCATTAAACATTATAGAAAAAGACTCAGTGCCGTTATCCTTGCAAGGGGAGGGTGCATAAAGTACTGAACACAAGGGTGCCAATAATTGTGACACTTTTCCATTTTTTTGGAAATAAATTTATAATTTGAGAAATGTGAATTCCATTGAATCATTAATAAAGTCAAATATATTCCACATGTTGGAAAATTACAGTATAGCTCAGTACTGGTATTATTTATTTTATACAGTCTTTTTTGCTCATCTTTATCAAGGGTGCCAATAATTTTGGAGGTGACTGTATAGATAGATAGATTATAGATACATAGAGAGAGAGAGAGAGAGAGAGAGAGAGAGAGAGAGAGAGAGAGAGAGAGAGAGAGATCATTTCACACACATTAGCATTTACAAAATAGCCACCCCACCCCCTTCATGCGAGGGTGGATTGAATACATTGTAAAACAATTCTCTAGAAATAAACTCTAAAAGGCATTTCTCTTATCAGATGGGTCACTGCAAAAAAATGTTAAAACATGTTTTTTACTTTGAACGGTTTCCAATCAAGTCATTTTTATAGACACGGATATATTTTTTTGTTTTACAGAAAAATCTAGCCTAAAACTGAAAACACAAAAAAAGTACATCGTAGTATTACATTTGTACTCCCAGGGCAATGTTTTGGATTGAACTGTCACTCTTTCCAGGTTTCATTGTTCCTCACTGAATGTTTTTTCCCCAAGCAGCAAAGTAAATGGGTCAAGTGATTAATTTGGCCTATGAAGAATGATTCAGAAGCATGCAACCAATAGTATTTATTCAATACAGGCAGTTTCCTTTAATCAGACCCAAAAAATTCCAAGATTAGAAATGCACCTTTTCATTTTTTGAGATGGGTGCTCAAAAAACTAAACAAACACCAAACTGAAAGAAGTCCTTCAATGAAGCCAAGTGATTGTAAAAAACTAAAGCATTTAAATCATCCATATTTATTCCAGGCTTATAGAAAACGGTTATAGAAACTAAAATAACTGACAGGACCCCCTTGTAAATGAGGTCTAGGTCTCAATGGGGTAAATTCCTGTATAAATAATATAATAAAATAATATAAATAATAATTATAAAAAAAAAAAAACTGTCCAAAACAGTTCTTTTTTCATGGGTAGCCCCACTGGTGAACTAACCCGGAGCAGTAATGTCAGTAATTTGCTGTAATGCAAAGTGAGGGAGCAGTGGGTCTGTGAGGCACAGCGACAAAGCTGAATACAAACTAAAGTAGTTCTGACAGTTTCTCTCGTTTTTATTCCTTACCTCATTTGACCTGTTCTGAAAAAACACTTTGTTGTTGCTTATGACTGTACAGCCTATTGACTATTACATTGCATTGTTCCGTGGACGATTTTGTTTGGATTGTAACTGGTTGTTTTTCTGTAACTGCTGCTGACATTCTGCCCTGTGTTTGAGCTCTTGGATCTTAAGTCTTGTTACGCTTTCTTAGAAAACGTAGATGTGGATCTGGATTGGACACCGGTCTTTAGACATTTTTTGTTGTAGAATTATGGATAACTTCAGTGCCATTCCAGAACAATTGAATTTTTTTTTACTTTCACCACCACAAGAAAATCTTGGCATTCCTATTAGACTAATATTGATGACTTCTTATTGTAACGAAAGTACCCTTTTTATGAAATGGCCTGTTACATTTTTTAGTAATCTCAAAAATTCAATAGTGGTATACAACGTGGAATCTGAATAAAATAAAGCTTACTTCATTAGCTAACAGCGGTGTACATGTACATCATAATACCATTTGGGTTTATATGATTGACATGCGTTGTAATATCACTAGATCACCCAAAACAACATTTCACCTCCTTTGAATTCACAGGTGCCTCATTTATATCTGTACCTAGGTTCAGAAGCATCAATTTGCCCAAAAACAATCAATTCACAGAAATACTGTAAAGAGAGCAAGAGATCCACCATGGGGTTCACTTAGCAATGGTGTTTTTAAAAAAAAATTAAAAAAATGTTGTTTGCCTTTTTTTCAAAACCTTTTATTTATAAAAATCGCATCCAATGATGTGAAAAATATGCTGATGTGAAGTCTGCATTGCAATTCAGTCAAAAGTTTTCTTAGTATAACCTACTTATAAATAAACACAGGAATCTGGGAACCCTATTTATAAGATGCCCCTCCTTCACCTTTACAACGGAGTACAAATCAATGGCAATTAACTTGCTGATTCAGTGTTTGAAAAGACGATTGGAAGAGAAGTTTCCTCTCATCAGGGCCGCTGACATTTTTACTGCCGTACAGAGGCAGTAAACTGACTGAAAAACTAGCAAATGCAACTGATTCGTCACACAGACGTGACCTTTCCTTAATCCTAACTTGAGCCACCGCTGTGGAAAGTGGGATATGTATTTCTTTGTGGAGTTTAATCACAGATAACACTTTCCAAGGCCTATGATCCCTCAATTCACAGTACAGATAACACATTTCTAATGAAACCAAGGAAAGCGGTAAAAAAAATGATTTCATATCAAAAGGATAAAAGGAATGCAAGACAAATAATCAGTTATAAAATATAAATGAGTTTGATACTTTGATCACCACAGGTTCTATATTAAATAACACTGTCAGACATTTATTGATACTCAATAATTGTGTAAAACAAGGGAAACTGGGGTACCACATTGTTTTGTGTTGAGTAATTAACATGTTTGATTCAATTTAATGAATACTTAATAATTAACAATGTTTTAAAGGAAATTAAGGTATTGGTACACCCCTAATGATGACTCTGTTAGCTTTAATTTGTTTATCCTGAATACAATATCTCATTTACTTCCAGTACATATCAACAGCATACAACCTCAAGAAAGTTTTTTGTCCATTGTGACAGGGTATTCGTGTCACGTGTGTGGGTAACTGCTGATATGCATGACAGAGCCATGGGAGTTGGGAGTTGAAACGCCACTCAGGCGCGCAGGATTTATTAACACACACAAAGTAAACAAACAGGTCATGTGACGCTACCAACGATAGTAGCGCACAGAGGACACATACAGCAGGCTGTACAAAAGGCAAAATAAAACAGTACAAAAACTACAAATAAAAGGTGCTACACAGGGCAAGCACTAGCCTTATAAATGAGGCGTCCCGCTCCAGGAACCGGCTACACTACGTAACCCTCGCTATACATTACTTGAGATCAATATCCCCTAAACTAACCTACTTATGAGCTGGTATCCATACGACGACTCCTGCGGCCTTGGCTGGTCATTGCTTTCACAAGTACTGTGTTTTTTCTACTAAAGAAGCTGGTCCTTACTGACACGTTAGATACTTTACTCAAGTCACTGGAAAATTGCAAGGTAAAGACGTAGATGTCAACGTAAGTTACTAACCCTACCTCGTTAGTGAAATTCATGTTAAAAGTAAACTTTCAGTGGCCCTAATCACACAACAGTAATTCATGAGTTGTTCAAAAAATGTCTTTTTGTTTTTGTGAATTAAAAACAGGTTTGACATTCAGAAAACCGTAATTCTTTCCAGAAGTGCATCTCGTACGGCACACGCCTGAGCATTCACCTGGGATTCGGTTGTTGGTGGAGGTGGAGGCTGAGGGTGACGGCTATCTGCGTCTCGGACAGGCACCATCCACTCCTGCCGGAAGACTTCTTCTTGAGCCTCACACACGTTGTGCAGAACGCAGCAAGCCATCACCACCTGGGGGGGGCGATACTGCGGTCAGGCTCCATGCCCTTCAGTACTATCTGCCACCGACCCTTCAGCCTCCCAAAAGCTTGCTCTGCCACTTCCAGCATGCTTCCCAGTGCTTTGTTACATGCCTCCTGTTTAGTCGTGAGATTCTCAGAGTGGTATGGAGTCCTTATACAGGGGAGCAGGGGGTAGGCAGGATCTCCAACAAAAAACATGCGCACACCCTGATCCTCTAACTTCTGCACTGCCTGGGAATAAAAAAAAAGAGATACATTAGTGTGAGTGTACTACATAAGTAGTATCTTGACAAAAATAAATATTGTATACAGAATAATAATATAATAGAACAGAGGCAGATAAATGAATATCCTGCTTTCTATAAAAGGCCATTCCAGTTTAAGTGGACTGAGACAAAAAATAATTGATAAATCATCCCTTAGAGAAACTTTTAAACTCTGAGGTTTGTTGACCTTCAGTTCCAAGGATATCACAATTGTAATGTCATCTGAAATTGCTTAGACAAAATAATAACTTGGTCTGAATTAAAGCTCAGAGCTCTAGGATTCCACTGAATTGTGAGGGGTTGAGTGATCACTTCACCAAAATGTGGTCCGCTTGACCTGCAGTGCATCTTAGTGTGCAACTTCAGTTTAAATTAGTTACATGTGGTAATTTGTTCCGCTTGATGTACAACTCTGAGTTCTCGAGGACAAAATCAGCAGGGGATGACCCAGGCATGTGGCACCTAACATCACGGAACCTGGTGAAGAGAATAAAAAGACACACTTAAAAAGGGTACATGTACTCAAAAATAACAAAGCTCTCTAAGTGCTCCGCTATTATTTGTGTTATTATAAACTCCACACAGCAAGAAGGTAGGGGATGTCTTACATGCCTTGCCAGGAGCTGCCTGCGGTGGATGTGTCCAAACATACGACAAGCCATTAGCTTACACTGTCTGAAGGGGGAAAACAAAAGGCATTGTAACATTTGTCAAACTGTTATTATGCAATTAAGACTATATTTTTTATGACACATGTGACATTAACACATTTATACCGATTTGATTGTTCTCCCTTGGGTGCAGGTCCCTTCACGTGCTGCCTGATCATGGCGTCCGTATAGGCCATTCCAGTCCTGGTTTGTGAACGACGTAGGTTTCCAGTTCAGCCTTGTCAGTAATGCATTTTAAATGTAACGTCTTTACATCTAAAGCAAGCAGTTTGTGTTTCTAACAACACAGACGTTACTTGTCAGTTTTCTACAAAACACACTTACTACAAGTGCACCAAGCATTTGGAGCCTTCTTGGTTCAATTTTCTCGGATTAGGCTGCTTGCAGACTCGTCCTTGTTATCCTCATCTGAATATTCACTATCGCTGCCTGACAAAGTTAAATTGGGGCAGTCGGACCTCAAAGGTTCATATAACTACCGTTCTATTTAACTTTTTTCATCGATAAAAAATTAGATAAATGCCATCTCAAATTACTGTGTTAGCTATAGACTAGCAGGGAAATCAACGACCCGACGTCATATCCTGTGCGCCAATGCATAAATGCTTCACATTGTTTTAATGCTTTTTAATAGTAAATTAGTTGCATATTAAGTGTCCTGCTGTCATCCACCACCGCCTGTATTTATTTAGCAGATTTAGCAGATGCCTTTATCCAAGGCGACTTACAGAGACTAGGGTGTGAGAACTATGCATCAGCTGCAGAGTCACTTACAACTACGTCTCACCCGAAAGACAGAGCACAAGGAGGTTAAGTGACTTGCTCAGGGTCACACAGTGAGTCAGTGGCTGAGGTGGGATTTGAACCAGGGACCTCCTGGTTACAAGCCCTTTTCTTTAACCACTGGACCACACACCCTCCTGTAAGATGGTCGAAGCCCAGTTCTTTTGTTTAAAGAATGCCCTTGTCTCTTGATTTGCAGCAGTCGGAATGTGGATGGCGTCAAGTATGCCCATGACTTGAGGGAGTCCATACCTCTCAAGAACACGCATTGCTATCTTCCGAGCTTCTCCTTCTTCTGGCAAATCTATAAAGCGATTTAAATGTCCAACAAGAGAGCGGCAAAACTTGTAAAGGTACACATGCACAGTACACACATATTTATCGCCTACCATCTTATGGTCAACAGCAAATGCAAGTTTATAGAAAGCTATAGCAACTCGCTTTTGCAGTGGTATGGGGGCACGGACGACGAAGTGGGCTGACGGCTCCATATCAGCTCTTACAAGTTCAACAATAATTTCGAAGGTAGTCCTGGTCACTCTGAACGTTTCCACGCATTGCTCGTCTGTAAAGGAAGGCCCAAGCACAACTTCTTCCCACCACAGGGAAGAGCGGTGGTGGGACCACACTCTTTCGCCTGCGGGCACGTGCAGCCTTCGGTGCTGGTGGACAGAGACAACGGAGTCTGGGCTGACAACGTGTTCCAATGCTTCTTTCACTAATCGCATGTCACACCCCCCGGTACTCAGCAATGCGCCTCCCTTGAGGATCTGAGGGATAAACCATAAAGTGCGCTGCAGGATTCGCTGCAAAACCCGCTTCCTTCATGTTCTGACAGACACATCCATAGTTCTGGATAGAGCTAGCGAATATTAAGCAATGTAGTAAAACACGAACCGAATGATGCGATGTACAGACTGCCAAACAATTACAATAAAGAAAATGGCTTTGCTAAATATTTTTACGTAGTACAACTAAATTCCCAGCTAACAAAATTATGTTGCTGCAACGTAACAAGCACGTTGAAGTTTAGTCGTAGCAACGTTGTAAAAAAACGTTGTAACTACGTTCAAATGAAGGAAGCTGGAATGTTGCCACGACGTTGTAATCCAACGCTATTGCGACTTTTCTACAACCATGTGAGGACATGTGAGACATTTTCACAACCTTCTGACGACTTATTTATGACAGTTCAGCAACCTTATTGTGACTTCTATATGACATTTTCACAACCTTATAGGTACATTTTAAATAGTAATAAAAAAGAAAGAACAGTATCTAGTTTTTGTTAAAATTATTTAACCATGACAAAATCGCTTTATTTAATAACATTTATGGATAACAATACATTAATCATAAAAATAAAATAAAAAATAAACTTACCTCAGGATCTCGACGATCTCCTCCAGCTACAAGTCCGAGTTCTGTTTCACACACACAACTTTCTCTAATATATAAAAAATTTAACAAACAAACATTCAAAAACACAAATATATATACAACACATATGTACATTAAATATCCATTAAGAAACAAATTATACAAATATAGCTATACAAATACAACAATTTATAAATGATCTCTCCGCTCACTCTTATTCTCCTTCACACTACTCTAAGCTCTGACAGGTGCGCGAGCATCTTCAGTTGATGCTCCTCGAGGAGCGTGCAATGGAACACTTTAGGACCAATTAGAATCAAGCTAGTAAAATGCTCTGTTTTTCAAGAATAAGAGCTATAGGCTTGAATACTACAATAATAATAAAACTGAAAACACAAATAAATGTAATAAAATAGATATTGCCAAAACGTTTATTTAAACCAAGTAATATATATATATATATATATATAATATATATATATTGCAACGTTGTGAGGACGTTGTGTTTTAACTGGGTTGTTACCACTTTCCCTCTTCCTACATTGTGTTTTGTTTTGATTTATTGTATGTGTAAATGTGAAACACCCACGAAGTATTCCGATTTCTACAATCTGAACAGGGTGATCGCTCTAAATTACTAAGTTACCCCTGGGGGGAAACAACATATATTCGTATTGAAAAGTATACACTATCATTCTACTTCTTACGACTATCCACAAGGTATACAAACGAAACGTGTGATCATAAAACTGGCGAACTACAAGCCAATCTATCAGTGCGTGTTCAGAAAAATAATCACTACCAGAAACACAGATTGTGATGCTTAACGTCCGGCGTATCTGATCAAATACATTTAAGTCACAAACGTACGAAAACCTATATATATATATATATATATATATATATATATATATATATATATATATATATATATATATATATATATATATATATGGCATACAAAACCAGTATTGGCCGGTTTAACTTCTCAGTCGGGCACTCGCTGCAACTCTTTTTATAACCTCAGCCGGAGCTCTGTTTCTCATCGGTTTGTTTTTATTCTTGGACAGTGATTGCCGCACTTCCGCATTCTGGAAGGGGAAGAAGAGGAGTACCGGCAGGAACCTTAGGTTTTATTGTGTGTTATATTTAAAAAATATAAAAACAGATTCACGGATTTAAAAAATAATATTACTGATATGTACGTAAATTGTTCATTTACCAAGAAAGTTATTTCAGATTGACACGGTTTGATTACCGAGCTCTAGTGTGAATGTAGAGAATTGTTACTCTAGAAAAAGAATGCAGAACAGTAGCAGCAAAAATAAATAAATACATTTAAAAAATCTGCTGCCGCTTTTATAACTTGTTCGGGAATATTATAAAATGAATAATGCATAAAGCTTTTAAATAGTCAAGGTATTTTTCATATTTAGTTTGGTATGGAATACTTCACCGCAGTTGAGAGATCTAATTCTGACGATTGATTTAGGCGCGATGGTTTTATTTACAACTATCAACCCATTCCCCTTAAAAAAAAAAAGTTCGTCATGCAGTGGTTTTCATTGGCTAGTTCCGCTATCAATTTATATATGCATTTATTTATATGTTGTTGTAATGGGCATCATGTTGACAGCTTGTCGTTAAGCGAGTATTTTACATGCCCAACCAGACTAAACAGTTTAATTTGTGATGCTGCAATACTAGATGTGACTCACACAACCTAGTCCACTTGTGTATGTATACATTAATATAATGCAGTAGACTGGCAACATTTTGGTCAGCTTAATATATGTGCAAGCTCCTTATCTCTGATTGTGCAATACAGTGGGTGAGTACACCGTGACTGGAGGTCTTGACATGGAATCTTGTGTAGCTACACAGTAACACTTTATGTCGCTTGTCCTTTTTGTCAGTCAGCCAGCATTGCAGGACCTGTACAGTTTTTAATAATGCACTGTTTTTTTTGTTGTTTTCTTTGTGTGTGTTTGTAGCTGCTTCAGTGAAATAGCATTCCCCCTTCATGTTTAAGTGTCATTATTTACATTAAGAAGATCCCTCCACCACCCTCAGTATAGCAGATTGTAAGGATGGAATTTGCGGAGTTGATAAAGACCCCACGGGTGGATAATGTTGTCCTGCATCGGCCCTTCATGTCAAGGGTGGAGGGGACACTGTGTCTAACTGGCCACCACCTCATCCTCTCCTCTCGTCAGGACAGCAACGAGGAGCTGTGGCTGCTGCACTCCAACATCGACTCCATCGAGAAGAGGTCAGTCTCTCCTAGATTGCGTTTACAGTGGATTTATCAACCCTTTCATTCTTTATAGTTTTCAGTATTTCTTTCTTTTATTATGAAATTCAGTTTATTATTACTAAATATTCTACCATTGAGTGTTATAAGAGTTATGTGCAGTATGAAGGTTCTCATTACCACATTATGTTTGGACTCAGATTCACAATTTCACCAAGCTCCATGTTTAGCAGTAGCCTGGTCTTCATTAAGTTATGCATAGTTATGGTTGTGGAGACACCATCATTTTGATAAATTCCAGACTAGGAAATAGCCATTGCATACATTATTCAAAAGCAATCAATCTCTTAAAAAAAGAAAAAACAGTATTTTATGTGTTAATGTCTATTCTTTTGTCCCAACTGCATTACTTCATATTTATGTACGTCATGCACCTTTCATGGGTATCTTGTTTCAGGTTTGTGGGCACATTGGGAACAGTTATTATAAAATGTAAAGACTTGAGGATAATTCAGCTGGATATTCCTGGCATGGAGGAATGTTTAAACATTGCAAGTTCTATTGAAGTGAGTAGAGCTGTTTTTAAGTTGTATGTTTTATTTATTTATTTATTTATTTATTTATTTATTTATATATATATAAATATACACACACACACAGAGTGCCTTGCAAAAGTATTCAGACCCCTGACCAATTCTCTCATATTACTGAATTACAAATGGTACATTGAAATTTCGCTCTGTTTGATATTTTATTTTAAAACACTGAAACTCAAAATCAATTATTGTAAGGTGACATTGGTTTTATGTTGAGAAATATTTTTAAGAAAAATAAAAAACTAAAATATCTTGCTTGCATAAGTATTCAACCCCCACACATTAATATTTGGTAGAGCCACCTTTCGCTGCAATAACAGCTTTAAGTCTTTTGGGGTAAGTGTGTACCAGCTTTGCACACAGTGTCGGAGTGATTTTGGCCCATTCTTCTTGACAGATTTGCTCCAGGTTGTTCAGGTTGGTTGGACGACGCTTGTGGACCACAATTTTCAATAGTGCCACAGATTCTCAATGGGATTGAGATCAGGACTTTGACTGGGCCACTGTAGGACTTTCACCTTTTTGTTCTTGAGCCACTCTGATGTTACAAGAAATAGACCTTGTGCTTGGGATCATTGTCCTGCTGAAAGGTGAATTTCCTCCCTGTATTTTGCTCCATCCATTCTTCCTTCAATTTTAACAAGATGCCCAGTCCCTGCTGATGAGAAGCATCCCCACAGCATGATGCTGCCACCACCATACTTCACTGTAGGGATGGTGTATTTTGAGGCATGGGCAGTGTTAAGTTTTGCACCACACATAGCGCTTTGAGTTTTGTCCAAAAAGCTCTATCTTGGTCTCATCTGACCACAAAACCTTTTCCCACATCGCAGCTGGGTCACTCTCATTCTTTCTGGCAAACTCCAGACGTGCTTTCAGATGGTACTTTTTGAGTAACGGCTTCTTTCTTGCCACCCTCCCATACAGGCCAGTGTTATGCAGAGCTCTTGATATGGTTGACTGGAGCACCATTACTCCTCTCCCAGCCACTGAACTCTGTAGCTCCTTCAAAGTGATTGTTGGCCTCTCTGTAGCTTCTCTCATAAGTCTCCTTCTTGTTTGAGCGCTGAGTTTTGAGGGACGGCCTTTTCTTGGCAGTGCCTGGGTGGTGTGATGCAGCTTCCACTTCCTGATTATTGATCCGACTGTGCTCACTGGGATATCCAAACACTTGGATATTATTTTGTACCCTTTCCCTAATCTATGCATTTGTATTACTTTATCTCTAACTTCTGTAGAATGCTCTTTGGTCTTCATTTTCCTTCAGATTCACAGCCTGACCAATGATCCTTCAACAGTGGGGTTTTTATCCAGAAAATGTGACAGCAACTTTAATGGTTCACAGGTAGAGGCCAATGGTAAGGTAATTGTGACCTCGTTAGGGCAATTTCTTTCATCGGTGTAAACTGGGAGTTTCCACAGCACAGGGGTTGAATACTTATGCAAGCAAGATATTTCAGTTTTTTATTTTTCTTAAAAATATTTCCCAACATAAAACCAATGTCACCTTACAATAATTGTCGTAAAATAAAATATCAAACAGAACGAAATTTCAATGTACCATTTGTAATTCAGTAATATGAGAGAATTGGTCAGGGGTCTGAATACTTTTGCAAGGCACTGTGTGTATATATATATATATATATATATATATATATATATATATATATATATATATATAATTAGTCAGAAGTTGTAGTCATCAGAAGTTTACATACCCAAATGGAAATTTATAATTTTTAGAATTATTGAAAACAAATAATTATTATAAGTTTTGCTTTTGTGGATGAGGAAAAAGCTACAAGAAATGGCACCAAAGGGTATGAATACTTTTGAATTAGCATTTTTGGATTGCTGAAATAAATAATTGTAGATGTCTATTTCTTGTAACTTTTTTTCCTCATCCACAAAACTTTTGCTACAAAAGATTTTTCCTAAAATTCTTTGTTTTCAAGACATTTCTAGAAATTATTAAGTTCCATTGGGGTATGTAAACTTTTGACTACAACTATATATATTTCTGTATTCAAGTATTTAGTTTGTTTTTCTGAATAAGGGTGTTTTTGGGCTCTTCAGGCACTGTCTACTCTGGATTCAGTCACCCTCATGTACCCATTCTTCTATCGGCCCATGTTTGAGTTGATTGAGGATGGATGGAATACGTTCCTTCCTGAACAATCGTTTAAGCAAATTGAATCATTGGTAAGTTTTAATTAAAATAGTTAAGAAAACTGTATCATTTCAATAGTTCAAGTTTTATAAGGTTTTCTCCTTTCAATATAGATATAAAAAAAGTGAATGGGCTCTGCTTCTCCCATGAATTTAGACTGATTATTCCATAGCTGAGCAGCCAAATGTCAATTTTTTCATGTGCTGAGTTGTTCACTGTGACATGTTGCATAAAGAGAAATTCTGTGACCTCAATCCATAGCATGCTGAAAGGTTGACACCCGTGTATTGTTTCATCAACCCATGCTTTACTGAAAATAATGTGGTAACATTGCTAGCACTACTAATAGGTAAAACCTTTGTAGCAGTCCTTTAACTATTTCATAACAACTGGAGTAAAACTGTATTTGTGTAAAGTTTTGAAATTGAACACACATTTTGAAGAGAAATCCAACATCCAAATGTGCATTTCTCTTCAAAATGTGTGTTCAGTTTCAAAACATTGCTGGTACAAAGTTGTATAATCCCTGCTTTCTTTCCCTAGACTGACGAGTGGAGATTGAGCTATGTGAATAAGGACTTCAACGTCTGCCCCTCCTACCCCCCCATTCTGGCTGTACCCAAGTCCATCGACGACGACACAATCCGGAAAGTCGCCACCTTCAGGCATGCTGGCCGCTTCCCTGTTCTCAGCTACTACCACAAGAAAAATGGCATGGTGAGAGGGGGTTTTATTTTTATTTAATGTCAAACCCATATACTTGTGTCTTGTGCAATTGAAGAAAAAAGAACTTTTCCATTTATATATATGTGTGTGTATATATATATATATATATATATATATATATATATATATATATATATATATATATATATATATATATATATATATATATAATATACACATACATACATATATACAGTGCTCCCTCGCTATAACATGGGTTTCGGGGGACACACAATATTAGCATTATAACCGAAGAGCGTTATAAACGGGGGAGGGGTGGGGGGCGCCGCGGGACACATAACAACACACATCTGACTAAAATACAAAATAAAATAACTCTCTCAGTAATGCACATATAGTGAAACAAATATGTAACTTTCCGTGAATTAACCATGCATAAAGCACCATGTAATCGGCGCTATATTTTTTACAAAAAAAAAAAAAAAAAAAGGTAATGTTCCCACTCGTGGACCATTTCAATTAGCAGTTTTAAAACTGTCAACAAAATTTATTTAGTTATAAAACGAATGCTGGATAAGATGTCTGTGTTATAAACTGCCAGCGCAGCTTTTCTTCAGTTCAGATACTGTATCAAAAGGGAGAGACAGAAACAGAAGTTAAACTGAGAAGTTGTTTACAATTTGAACAACATCGGTACTGTATTTAATGTAGAAATATTGCATGAATCACTAGTATAGGGAATTGGGGGACATGCTGTAGGAGGTGCATTATAACTGAGAGCCTTATAGCGAAGGGAGCACTGTATATAACTGCGCTAAGGTCCGACTGGAAATTACATTAGTAGAGTCACGCAACAAATGCGTAAGGGAGGCTGCACCTGTGTTGAAAACTGGAAGAAAGTGGGCGGCAAAGAAAGCCATGGAAGATGCAAAGGCTGCCCTTCGAATCGGTGATATCATGGGGCAAGTTCAGCATGGAAGAGGGGGTCTTGGTCTCAGTTCAGCTCCTCCTACATGGCACAAGGTAGCTCCAGCTCAACGGAGGAAGCTGGTAGTCAACGAGGTGCAAAAGCAGGAGGAGGGGATGAGGTGCGTAAAGGCCGTTTCACAGGCCAAGCAGGGAGAATGGATGAGATGGGAGAGTGTGGAACAACGCAAGATCGGCTGGCAAGACCTATGGACAGTGGAACAGAGCAGGATCAGTTTCCTCATCAGGTCAACATATGATGTTCTCCCATCACCACAGAACCTAAACTTCTGGGTAGGAGAGGATCCCTCATGTCCTTTGTGTTCATCACCTGCAACATTAAGGAACATTTTGACAGGATGTAAGGTGGGTCTTAGCCAAGGACAGTTTACTTGGCACCATGACCAGGTGCTGTGATGTTTGGCCTTAGCATTGGAAGACAAGTGTAACATGACCAGTAAGTTGCCACCAGTTCCATCAAAACATTACACACAAAAGACAACATTCCTCTTCCCAGGAGAGCAACTGCCAAGAAAAGGTGTTAAAACCAAGCCTCGCCCAGGACAACTGGTAGCTGCTAGAGACTGGAAAATGCTGGCAGATGTTGGTCAACGGCTTATTTTTCCACCTGAGATTGCCACCACTAACCTTCGACCAGATACTGTCTGGATCAGCACACCTTGTTCACCTGGTAGAGTTAACAGTGCCATGGGAGGATGCTGTAGATGAGGCGTATGAGAGGAAGAAACTGTGGTATGCTCAACTAGCCGCTGAAGTGGAACAGCGAGGATGGAGAGTCTGTGTTTACCCAGTGGAGGTTGGTTGTCGAGGATTTGTGGCCAACTCTAAAAATCAGTTTGTCAGAGACGTCAGATTCAGTGGCCAGGAGTTGCGTCGCACAGTGAAGCAGCAGAAAGGAGCAGCAACTCGCTGTGATTGAGACGGAAAGATTCTGGTTGGAGACCTCAACCACAATAGTAAGAAAGAAACGCTGATGTACGGGTAAGTAAGCTGAGTTGAGTTGAGTGGGGGACGGAGGGGGGTGATGCTGGGATACCAGAATCACCGTTGAGCCCTCTTGAGGTATTGTGGGCTAGTCGACTTGAAGACCCCAGAGATGTACCCTACTTAGGTCAATCCAGACCGTTGTCATGCGCTGGGGAGACTGCACTGTGGTTGATCCCCGGAGCCAGCAATGCAGCCGTTGTGTGTGCTGATGTGCTGGGGAGGCAAAATAAGCTGATCCCTGGAGCCAGCATTACACTTCAGCCATCAACACCAGGCAGAAGGATATCTACATCATCAGATGGAAGGAAACGCAAATGGATGGAGACGTAGACGGATCACATTAGTTTACTGTAAAGCTACGTCTTAGTTGGTGCTTATTCCCATTTGGGAACAGAACTTGAAATCTTCTTCCAATTTCATCTGTATTTTACAATTTTTAGTTTTAAAGGTGCAGAATACAGGTTATTCTTTCTTCGTATTTTTCTATATTATTGCACATACATGGTGTGTCTCTTTTAAATGCTGGGACAAAAGTACCAAAAATATATTTGGCACCTGTGGAGGAGGTTGGATTTTATTCACAGAACAAGCTACTACAATTTGACCTGGGGGGTAGGGTTTAAAATTGTATTGGGTAATTTGAACAGCGCAGTTCAGCCAGATGCAGTGCTGTGCTGCAGTGTAATTTGTTGTTTAAATCTCCCAATGTCCAGTATATTATCAAGGTTCCGTTCTACAGTTTCCATGGCTACCCCAGTATTGTATGTGTCAGATAGTCACTGTGGTGTTGTAATATAACATCAGGAGCTGGGCTTGCATGTCTTGGAGGCACCAACATTTCAAATGTATTCAATCCATGCACCGCCAACACAAATTCACATCATTTATATCATTTACTTTAAAGCAAACATTGCAACATTGTAGTTCAATACCAGAACATACATTAAAATAAAGATAGCAGCTTTAATAAGTGACATGTATAGCTCATAAACAAAGGATGTAGACACTCTTTATAAGGTCTAATAATATAATGATGGTTCTAGTCTATGAACAGCTGATAGAACCTCAGATTTCATACATTCTGCCTGTGCCTATCATTAAATCAAGACTATGCTGAAAATTACCTGATCCCCCCCCTCCCACCACCCCCCCCCCCCCCCCACACACACAAGTAGCAGTTCAGGAAAGCGTGAATGTGGATTGCTGTGCCTTTTCACTGCAGTTGACTTGTGGCTGGCAGGACCTGCAGTGTTGATTGCATGCCCCGTGCTTATTGATTAAAGCCTAACAGCTTACGCATTGAAAATGAGGTGATCAATCATACAGCTCCCCAGGCTGTCCACTCCTCTCTCACCGCCCACTAGCCCACAGCAGCTATTTTCTCGCTCCCTTTTTTGCAAATTCACTATGATGCACACTGGTGTCACCCATTCCTGCCCTTCCATCATCTGTTGACTGGAAATGATGTAGATTAACCCATGATAATGGTCTTAAACAGAAGTGTTTTGAACAGACGATTACTGCAGGCACACAGCAGCTGCTTCTTTAGTCATATCCTTGAGCTTGGACACCAAACTAGAAGGGTGAATGCAAGTAATATAACATTCAAACAGATAAAGCATCCACACTGTATGTACAGTATATACCAGTATCACTGTAAATCAATTGCTTTATTATCAATTTAGCTACCTCCCCTATCTGTCTGTATATCTATCTATCTGTCATATTTATATGTTACATTGTGTATCTACTGTACATAAAGTACCTGCTAATCCCACACTTTTTGCATATTTGTGTATTTCTGTCTTTTGTTCTGCTGCCAAAAACTAATAATAATGCAGCTTGTCCTACTTGAGCCCAAGAAAAGTCTGTACTCTAGTGTGCTGAAGATTATTCTCCCTTGCTGTAGATGCACATCTTTTGTCTGTACGCATGTTACACTTACATTTGCTACATATATCTAGAAGACTGCTTATTCAATTTTGATTAAACTTGCTAAGGACTTTAGTGCAAGCGGAGGCGCCCTAATTTTGTCCATATTTAGATAAGCGCTTGTTCAATTGATGAAACATAGACAGGACATGTAAATCATGTAACTGAGTTTCTATGACCATGGCAGGTGGTGTTTGTCACTGACATACTTGTTATACAATGTAAGTGTCCGGTTTCTCAGTCCTGACCCAAATCCAATATACTTCCAGGTCATGATGCGGAGTGGGCAGCCTCTCACAGGCAGCAATGGGCGGCGCTGTAAAGAGGACGAGCAACTGATTAATGCCACCCTGCGGGCAGGAAAACGTGGCTACATCATCGATACCCGCTCAATAAACGTGGCACAGCAGGCCAAAGCCAGGGGAGGGGGCTTTGAACTGGAAGCCCATTATCCGCAGTGGAGGAGGATCCACAAGACGATTGAAAGGTAAACCACCCGCTCTGTGTGCGCATGTGTATACACCAGTGGCGTTAATTCTACGTTGGGGTTTTCCTATGAGGCGGCACAGAGATTTAATGCACTTTGATGTGACACAATGGTGCTTGTTCTTTTAAAGTTTTTCTAAAAAAAAAAACGTATTTGCTAAGTTTAGTGGACATGTCATGTAGGTAATGGTAATGTAACAGACTTGCTTGACTTCCCCCAGGTCTAATATTCTACAGGAGAGCTTGATTAAGCTAGTAGAAGCCTGTAATGACCAGTCTCATAATATGGACCGCTGGCTTAGCAAGCTGGAGGCCTCCAATTGGCTGACCAACATCAAGGAAATACTCACCACAGCCTGCCTCGCTGCACAGTGCATTGACAGGTAAAGACATGTACAGCCTAAACATTTACATTCAATAAACATATCTTTGTTCCAAACAATTTCTCAGTTATTTAAGTGACCCTGCTAAGTATCAATTTCAAAAGTAAGAATCAGGTTAGAACATAGCCTTGCAATGGAATGGACTGGGAAATACTGAGGTTTCCTAGCCCTGCTTTAAGCTTTTGGGGTTTTTTATTTTATCGTTTTGCTACAAAAAGTAGAGGTGCACAAGAAGGGGACTTCTTGAGAGTAAGGTGTTTTTATGGAATCTGTTTGTACAGAGTGCATTGTATGTCTGCTGCTGTTTTAGGGAGGGTGCCTCGGTGCTGGTCCATGGAACTGAGGGGACAGACTCCACACTGCAGGTGACCTCGCTGGCACAGATCATTCTCGACCCGACCAGCAGGACAATCCGCGGCTTTGAGTCTCTTGTGGAGAGAGAGTGGCTGCAGGTAAGTTAAATAACGTACCTGTAATTTTTCTTTTCATTGTGAACATCCTGACCACTTTTTACACTTATAACTTTAAAGTCTTTCAAAGCTCTTTTCAAGGGGTTTCAGACCTGCAATGATGGGCCATTTTCGATGCATTCATCCTGAAGCCTTTTTGTGGGGTCATAAAATCAGACAGTAAAGTAGGTAGATAGTAGAGCTGCAAACAGAAAGTCAGTTAACTTATGAGCACACCTAAGCAATCTGAAAGTGATATCTCTTCTACTTTAGAAGGAACATGCACTTAAAAATCACTCAGGAGTTTGACAATTGGACACATTTTCAATTTTAAGGCCCCCAGCAACACAGAAATACTAAAGCAGTGGTACTTATTTTGCATGACTTCTACAGAAGCTGGCTATCTGTATAGATAGCCCCATTCACAGGGCTACTGACATTCTAAATATCATTTTTAGATCCTCAAATCACTCCAAAATGAGACACGTTTCAAGTATGACTACAACCCCCCCCCCCCCCCCCCTCCACAAACACACACACAAATCTTCATCATTGATGCCTGACCTGTATCTGTATCTTCCACACACAAAATAAAAGCAAAATCCAAATCTTGAGGTGGCTGAGTTGACATGGAATGACCCTATTATTATTATTATTATTATTATTATTATTATTATTATTATTATTACGTTACCTCCATATGCCACAATAATGTTATTATTGAAAGTTTTCATAAATGTTTTTTTTTTTTTTTTTTTTTTTAAAGGTTTAACTAGATCCCCTTTATGGTTTTCTGAGTCCATGTTTCTCAGTTGAAGCTTTTTAATTGTTGTTGGTTTTCTGCAGGCAGGCCACCCATTCCAGCAGCGCTGTTCTCAGTCTGCCTACTCCAACAGCAAGCCCAAGTGGGAGGCTCCCGTTTTCCTGCTGTTCCTGGACTGTGTCTGGCAGATCTTACGTCAGTTCCCATGCTCCTTCCAGTTCAATGAGCACTTCCTCATCCTTCTCTTTGAGCATGCCTATGCCTCCCAGTTCGGCACCTTTTTGGGGAACAACAGCTTTGAGAGGTCAGTACTCTCCCTCGCACTCAGACAAACACACACAGAAGTTCCTCCTAACTTCTGAGATAAGAGTCTGTGAAAACCAGGTTGTCATTTTGGTTCTGAATTGAATGCCATGTCAAACGTCCAGTAGACACAAGTGTATGACATGGCATGGTAGAAACAAAAAACACTTAACCCCATTGGCTTCAGTTTAAAATGGGACTCCACCAGCCCCAATTAGGATTGCGTGCTGTCAAAAATCTGCTTCTCCAAACCGCTTTGAGGGAGTTATCCAATGTGTCCAGTGCAGAAGCTCAATTGCAGGAAAGAATAGAGAGCTGTCAGTTTTACTGTCTGGTAAATACCAGAATGTGTTGAACTTTTCAATAGGAATGACACAAAAACGTGATACATATAGGTGATATGTGACTGTTTCAGATTTAATTGTAAGACCTATGGGACCTATTGCAGCCCCAGGTTGATATTGAAACAAGACAAGGTTTACGGGTGCAGATAGAAAACATTTTATCAAACATTCCCTTTCAACAGGAGAATCAGTGACTTGGGTCAGTTTAGTTAAAATAATGAACTAAAAAATACCACCAGAGGGTGTATTTCAATAATAAATGAATACCACCAGAGGGTGTATTTCAATAATAAATGAATACCACCAGAGGGTATATTTCAGTAATAAATGAATACCACCAGAGGGTGTATTTCAATAATAAATGAATACCACCAGAGGGTGTATTTCAGTAATAAATGAATACCACCAGAGGGTATATTTCAGTAATAAATGAATACCACCAGAGGGTGTATTTCAGTAATAAATGAATACCACCAGAGGGTGTATTTCAGTAATAAATGAATACCACCAGAGGGTGTATTTCAATAATAAATGAATACCACCAGAGGGTGTATTTCAATAATAAATGAATACCACCAGAGGGTATATTTCAGTAATAAATGAATACCACCAGAGGGTGTATTTCAGTAATAAATGAATACCACCAGAGGGTATATTTCAGTAATAAATGAATACCACCAGAGGGTGTATTTCAGTAATAAATGAATACCACCAGAGGGTGTATTTCAGTAATAAATGAATACCACCAGAGGGTGTATTTCAGTAATAAATGAATACCACCAGAGGGTGTATTTCAATAATAAATGAATACCACCAGAGGGTGTATTTCAATAATAAATGAATACCACCAGAGGGTGTATTTTCCCCATTGACCTATCCTGCAGTTTTCCACCAGGCAATAGCTCTAAGAAATGCACACCACCTGGTACAATTAAATGAGTTCATGGCTCAGGGCATTGAAGTTGCTGAAATCTCTCACTTGTGTTGTTGGGAATTCAAAGACTGAGATGCTGAAAAGGCAAAGGACATACGGTGACACACATGCCATTGAGGGTATGAGTCATTGCAGATAAGTTTAAGTAGGGGCCAATTAACCTTTTACAGTTTTTTTTGTTGTTGTTTTGTTGTTGCTGCAGCTTTGCTCGGACCCTCAATGAAACTGTTTGTGTATCAGAATCGCAATTAAACCGTGTAAAATAGTACATTTAAAATAAGTGTGTTCTAAACCTGTGTCTCGATGACCCCTGGTCTGGTGGAGCAGCCGGCTCTGGTCTCTCTGAAGACTTACAGTTAAAGGTTCAGTCACTTGTGATGACAGGTTTATTTTCTTTTTTATTATAAAACACAAAAATACAGATATAAATGCAAATCAAAATACAATACAGTACTAGAAATGAAAATGAAGTATTATATATATATATATATATATATATATATATATATATATATATATATATCTCAAATTACAGTAATATAAAGTAACATAAAGACATACAGTAATGAATGAAAATAAAAAATATATGTCATAATGCAGTGTGTGTGTGTGTGGAGCAAGTGGACTAATGGGGAGCCCCATTAATAAGGTGCTCAGCTATAATATTAGCTGCAGCTGACCAAGAAGGTCTTGATGACAGGTTTATGAAAGGGGGTCGCTGGGAGCTTTGCTGAGACCGCATGAACTCACTGACCCACTGTACACTCGGCTTCACATACTGTACTGTCAACATGTGAAAAATGAATAAGCCAGTGGTGAGAGACTAATCTTATTGATCAGTTACTTTAACGTCCTGATTTCAAACTAGCTCAAGAAGCTTGCCTTTTTTCATGGAGAGCAGAGTGATTCAAGCCTGGAATTGTTAATATTTTACCTAAATATTGCAGTGTCCAGTTCATGCTTCTCCCTGCAACAATGCTGGTGCTCCTGATTGAAATGAGTGGTGTGTTGTGGAAACAGAAAATCAGCCTGCAATGTTTTTTTTTTCAACTGGCGAACGTTCCCGATGTTGAGAAATGTATTGCCCAGTTGATTTATGACTCGTGATGTGGGATTCTTTTTTTTTTTTTCCAAGAGACAGCAATATGTTTAAAAATATAATACTATGATGTGGACAACATGGGGCACAGCAAAGGTAATGCCCTGTATTTCTTGTCAATTTTGCAGGATGTTCTGTAACACTGTTTGGTATTACATTAGTTCACTGGCTTATAGTACTAGATCTTCCGGCAGTTTTTAGTGGAGATATATTTCCTAGACCTTTATACTGCAGAGTTGAAATAGTTGAGATGATTTGAAATATTAACACAACTTGTACTTCCACCTATGGTTATACTGTCCAATTTCATATATGAGTGTTTTTTCAAAAACAAACCAGTTGAATTTCAATATAACTTTTAACCATCTATCCACAATGTTTTTCAAAAGCATCTTTTAAAATGTTGACCATAGAGCTGCATAATTGTATGTGAAGTGGCTTATTTAACTTTACTGGTCTGCTGAGCCCTCAGTTTGTAGACCGGGTCTGACTCGTGTGTTGTATCTGCAGGGGAAAGCTGAAGTTGCCACAGAAGACGGTGTCGCTGTGGTCCTGGGTGAACCGGCCCCAGGACACGGAGAGGTTTCTAAACCCCCTGTTTGAAGCAAACAGCCTGGTGATCTGGCCCTCCGTTTCCCCACAGAGCCTGCTGCTCTGGGAGGGTAAGAGCGTCTATTCTTATTCTACGTTTACTTCAGATTTGTCGGGGTACGCACGTCATTGTGCGTACCCCGACAAATCAAATGTTAGTGTTTTATGCAAAGGTGCATGTATGTGTGTGTGTGTATCTATATATATATGCAAACCACTAGTATATATATACATACACACACAGTGGTTTGCAGAAGTTTTCACCCCCTAGCAAAGTTTTCACATTTTGTTGGCACCTGTACGTACTCCACGACGCTTTCAAATTAGACTTTACATGTGGAATCTACACATTACTACACAACTACTCCACATTGATAAAGTTAAAAAATGCATATAGAATATAAATAAGTAATTTGCCAAGAAAAACAGATTAATCTCAGTTGCATAAGTATTCAACCCCTTTGCTACTGCAGCCCCATCAATGATTTGTTTGAAAGGTCACAAAATTAGTGAAATGGTTTCAGCCTGTGTGTGCTCAAAGTGGTTTAACTTGTAGATAATTTCCTTCAGGTATATAATGACTTTCAAGCTGCAACTCACATAGTGATCCAACAAAGCAACCATGAAGACCAAGGAGCTTTCAAAACAAGTCATGGATAAAGTAGTAGAAAGGCACAGAGCAGGAGAAGGGTACAAGAAAATTTCAATGGCGCTGAATATCCCTCTCAGCACAGTGAAGTCCATCATTAAGAAGTGGAAGATGCATCATACCACCCAGACACTACCCAGATCAGGTCACTCTCCCAAACTGAGCAGCCGGGCAAGCAGGAAACTGGTTTGTGATGTCACTCTGAAGCCAACAATGACCTTGAGATATCTGCAAAGTTCTGTGTCTGAGAGTCAGTGTTCACACATCAGCAATAAGCCGGTCCCTACACAAAGCTGGCCTGTATGGACGGGTGGCCATAACTCAAAAAGCCTCATCTTAAAGCACGCATGGAGTTTGCAAAAAAGCATGTAAGTAATACTACAGACATGTGGAAAAAGGTTTTGTGGTCAGACGAGACAAAAATTGAACTTTTCAGTCTAAATTCCAAGCGCAAGCCCAACACTGCACATCACCCAGTCAACACCATCCCAAATGTCAAGCATGGTGGTGGCAGCATCATCTTATGGGGATGCTTCTCTTCAGCAGGGACTGGGAAGCTTGTCAGGATAGAGGGGAGAATGGATGGTGCAAATTACAGGCAAATCCTTGAGGAAAACCTGTTTGAGTCAGCCAATACTCTGAAACTGGGGAGGAAATTTACATTTCAGCCGGACAATGACCCAAAGCACAAAGCCAAAGCCACACTGGAGTGGTTGAACAAGAAGAGAATTAATGTTCTTGAGTGGCCCAGTCAAAGTCCTAACTTGAATCCAATCGAAAATTTATGGCGAGACTCGAAGATTGCAGTCCATCGACGATCCCCAACAATTCCTGTGAAGAATGGGCAAAAATGTCACCGTCCTACTGTGCAAAGCTAGTAGAGACCTATCCAAAAAGACTCATAGAAGTAATTGCAGCAAAAGGTGCTTCTACCAAGTACTGACTTAAGGGGCTGATTACTTATGCAACCAGTAAATTTCATTTTGTACATTTTCTTTGCAAGTTTTGCTGACATTTAACCTCCTCCTCATATAACAGTGTTCAGTTTAACCACTATAGCTTTGAATAAAAAAAGTTTATTTGAAAAACTGTGTATACATTATTTGTAATTCACGTTATACGTCCCCTTGTGGTGCTACAACTGTTTAAATAACATACCTGCCATTTTTATTTTAATTGTTAACATCCTGACAACTTTATACACTTATAACTTTGAAGTCTCTGTCAAAGATCTTTTCAAAATGACCACCCTAGTGCACTGGGGTTTGAGATCTGTCCTTTAAATCACTGCAGGAAGAGGGATTTAAAAACATAACAAGAAGTGTAAAAAGTTGTCAGGATGTTACAATGAAAAGAAAAATGACAGATACGTTATGTGTACTGTTTGTTTAATTTAGCACATTTCACCAGGACAGGAGTACAAGCTCTACATGCTTTGACACAGCAGGCTTTGTCTTACCAGTTTCACTTCCTAATATACTTTTTCAACCAAAGGGACAGCTGCTGAAAAGCTGAATTTGTGAAGTAGTTTGAAAATAAATTAATTAAAAATGATGAAAAAGTAAATGGTTTAAACTTTCAGTGCCCATGTGGATTCTCCAACAGTGATATCAGGTATATAGATACAGGTGATTGGACCTTTGTCTTAAAAGTTAATGTGACTCGAGTACCACCAGTTTAGCCTGTCAAGTTGAAATACAGACTCATTGTGGTTTATCTTGGCCTCTAATTTCTTGTAGGAATATTTGTTATAAAGTGTGTTTTTTTTATTCAAAGGTTTATGGCTGAGATGCAGAGCTCCCGTTGTAATGCTGCTTATTTGCAGCTCCTTGCGATGCTTGACATGAAATGTGGTTAGAAAAGTTGTTTAAAATAAGTAAGGCACTAGCCAAAACCTAAGTAAGTTTTACCAACAATCTAGTCTGCTTTTCAGCGCCTTGTGTTCCTGTTCATTTGAATGTATTGTATTGTAATATATTGTATAATGAATTGTTCCTTTGGTTACTGGTTTCCTGCAGGTGTGTTCCTGCGCTGGAACCGCAGTTCCAAGTGCCTCGATGAAGCTTATGAAGAGATGATCCACATCATTGAGCACAACAAGGAGCTGCAGAGCAAGGTGAACACGCTGCACAGGCAGCTGGCTGAACTAGAGACGGAGGATGTGCAACTGGAGACCCCATAAACCATGACAGAGGTGTTGGACCAGCAGCTCTCAATTCTTCATTTAAATTACACTAGGATCTCCCCCTTCCCCTTACAAAACACTAGAATGACAGAGATGCACAGGGACTTGCTTCCAGCAAGAAAGAGGTTGAGCAGCCATTCCTCAGTCCATGAAATTCAAAGAAAAAAATCTGTTAACAAAAATAGTTTATTCATAGATTTCTAAATGAAATTAATAGCTAATCAAAAACAAATGTGTGACATTATAGAAGCATATTACATGAACAGATCTTAAGTTAATTCTTAAGCACAGTTCTTCATGTTTTTTGCGTCACTAGCTTGTGTTGTTTGTATTAGGGGGATATAGTTTGATAAGCCTTGGGGTTAGAAAGTCCTCTTGCAAATGAATCGTATGTGGCAAGGACACTGGTAGAGTGAACTAACATAACAAGCTGGTCAAGCTGTACTCTTTACAAATGTTACAGATTCAAATTGATTTATACATCTGGAGGGTAAGAACAAGGATACAGAACATTTATTATAGACTTTGGATTTTGCATGAATTAACATTTTAGAAATTAGGAAGTAATAACTTTACAAACAGTGGATGATGAGTTGCATTGCAGTTGGAACGAGTCGTTTCTTGTAAGACCAGTTATGAACGCGCTTTTACACATTGGTTGGAATTCACTGCTGCCAGATGAGTACAAAAAATCCAGAACATTGGATTAAGGTTCTGACCACATTTAAATGATTTAAATTGGAACATGCTTTAATATGTTTATTGAACACTCCAGTTACTGTACATGAGCACAGGTGTAGTCCCTTTCACTACGGTGTCTTGAAGAAAGGTTTTGTGAGCCAATATCATAAAGACACTATATATTATTGTTAACAATGTGCTTAACTGCCATTATGCTCCATTGCTTTCAGTTTGAATGTAAAACAAAAACAGGTTGATGAGCAGTAAAATCATCCTGGGGAGCAAGCATTTAAACTCCATAGTTAATTCCTTAATTTGTGAAAGAGATATTCACTTTTATTTCAGAAAACTTGACATTGCGCTGAACTTGCATCATTTTGTTTTACCCCATTTAGAAATCATTACAAATGATTTTTTAAGAACTGTCAGACAAATGCATACCCTAAAAGCATTGTGTAATCCTATTAGCATTGTGTAATGAGAGGGTAGAGGGTAAGCCCTAATGTTCTAAAGCTGATTCATTCTACTCCATCTTCTTCTTTAAGTCTTGGTTTAAAGTCACTACATTTCCATCCAAAAGCATACAGTTTTTGCAAATACAGTTAGCCTTTATAACTCTAAATAAATAAATAAGTGAAGTTGGGTGTAATCAGGACCACTGTAGAAAGGACTCCTCCATCACAGTATTTAATTATTATTTGCGCCTTAAGAATGTTTAATAGAAATATGTTTAGGTGTTGCTGTTTTAAAATCATGTGTTTTCTGTTCCGTGATGTGTTGTAACAGCACTAAAATGTACTGTGCAATAAATGATGTCACCAAATGATTTGAAGACTGTGTTTTTTCATTTTGTTAAATCGTGAATACACAGACATACTGTAGATAAGTGTGTTACAATAGCAAAATTACTAACATACCACCAGTCTCTCTACCCAAAATCAATAAAGATAAGCATTTTATAATCTTTTTTTTTTTTTCGACAAATTATACATTTGGCTTCTAAACAATATCTACATAAATATTGTAATAAAAAGCCAGCATCTTAAAAGTATTGTAAAAATATACTGGTGCAGGGCATTATCCAAGAGATCAGTGGGTGTACCACAGGGATCAGTGTTAGGTCCTCTGCTATTCCTAATCTACATTAATGATTTAGATTCTGGTACAGTAAGCAAACTTGTTAAGTTTGCAGATGACACAAAAATAGGAGTGGCAAACACTTGCAGCAGCAAAGGTCATTCAAAATGATCTAGACATCATTCAGAATTGGGCAGACACATGGCAAATGACATTTAATAGAGAAAAGTGTAAGGTACTGCATGCAGGCAATAAAAATGCATTATAAATATCATATGGGAGATACTGAAATTGAAGAAGGAATCTATGAAAAAGACCTAGGAATTTATGTTGACTCAGAAATGTCTTCATCTCGACAATGTGGGGAAGCTATAAAAAAAAAGGGCAACAAGATGCTCGGATATATTGTGAGAAGTGTTGAATTTAAATCAAGGGAAGTAATGTTAAAACTTTACAATGCATTAGTAATACCTAATCTAGAATATCGTGTTCAGTTCTGGTCACCTTGTTACAAAAAGGATATTGCTGCTCTAGAAAGAGTGCAAAGAAGAGCAACCAGAATTATCCCGGGTTTGAAAGGCATGTTGTATGCAGACAGGCTAAAAGAAATGAATCTATTCAGTCTTGAACAAAGAAGACTACGCGGTGATCTGATTCAAACATTCACAATTCTAAAAGGTATAGACAATGTCGACCTAGGGGACTTTTTCGATCTGAAAAAAGAAACAAGGACCAGGGGTCACAAATGGAGATTAGATAAAGGGGCATTCAGAACAGAAAATAGGAGGCACTTTTTTACACAGAGAACCAACTCCCCAGTAATGTTGTTGAAGCTGACACTCTGGGATCCTTCAAGAAGCTGCTTGATGAGATTCTGGGATCAATAAGCTACTAACAACCAAACGAGCAAGATGGGCCGAATGGCCTCCTCTCGTTTGTAAACTTTCTTATATTCTTATGTTCTTATGGGTGAGCTGATGCAAGTATAAAATGGCATTTTATTTCCACCACAGCTGTCACACCCCTGTGGGTGTGGAAATATGTAAAAACTTCAAGACTCTTATGTGTTTCACAAAACACTTAGCAAATCATAAGTCTAAGAAGTGGTATTCAAACCCATGTCTCCAGGGTAGACTGCAATCTGGACAGACCACCTGAAACCAAATAACAAATAACTTTTATTATTATTATTTGTTTATTTAGCAGACGCCTTTATCCAAGGCGACTTACAGAGACTAGGGTGTGTGAACTATGCATCAGCTACAGAGTCACTTACAACTACATCTCACCCGAAAGACGGAGCACAAGGAGGTTAAGTGTCTTGCTCAGGGTCACACAATGAGTCAGTGGCTGAGGTGGGATTTGAACTTTTCTTTAACCACTGGATACCTTTTCTTTAACCACTGGACCACACAGCCTCCAACTTTGTACTGCCTATTTCTCTCAACATGTGGTGTTAGTATATAGATCTGTACAGTTTACAATTGTAAAAATGTTGCCAATACCTTCAATTTTTTCCATTAAGATTAAACTAATTTTGTGTTCACAGCGTGACAGGGAATGCTGTATTCCATGTTACTTGTTTGACTGCTCACCTTATTGTGAATGTGCTGCTCACATCGGTGGAATACGTTCTCTCAATACTGAGTATTAATAATGGAATATTAGGCTGCATGTAAACGTACTGATTGTATGATTCCCTGTAAGCCTCCTTGTTGCTGGCCTGGCTGCACGTTCAAGAGAGACAATACTTATAGAGTTATTTATATTCATACAGTTGCATGAGTCACTAACATGACTCCTAAAAAACCTACCCTCGACCCCACCTCCCTCCAGAGCTACCGTCCTGTCTCACTCCTACCCTTCCTCTCCAAAACCCTCGAGTGGACTGTACACCGCCAGCTCTCTGCTTTCCTGTCCAACCACTCTCTGCTCGACCCTCTCCAATCTGGCTTCCGCTCTGCTCACTCCACTGAAACTGCCCTCCTGTCTGTCACCAACTCACTTAAGTCTGCCCGAGCTGCCTCTCTCTCCTCTGTCCTAATTCTCCTCGACCTCTCTGCTGCCTTTGACACTGTTGATCACTCTATTCTACTATCATCTCTCGCTGACCTGGGGATCTCTGGCACTGCTCTGGCCTGGTTCTCCTCCTACCTCACCAACCGCACTTACCAGGTAACCTGGCGTGGAGCAACCTCCACACCTCACCCTCTCTTAACAGGAGTCCCCCAAGGGTCAGTCTTGGGTCCTCTCCTGTTCTCTCTCTACACCCGCTCCCTGGGCCCCCTCATACCATTTCTATGCTGATGATGCTCAGATTTTCCTCTCCTTCCCTACCTCTGACTCCACCATCTCCTCCCGTATCTTTACCTGTCTGTCTGCTATTTCCTCCTGGATGCACTCGCATCACCTCAAACTCAACCTCTCTAAATCTTACCTCCTTTTCTTTCCCTCCTCCTCCCCCTCCTCTGATCTCTCTATCTCGGTTCCTCTGGAATCTACCACACTCTCTCCCTCTTCCTCCGCTAAGAACCTCTGAGTCACCCTGGACCCCTGCCTCTCTTATTCCCAGCACATCTCCACTCTGGCATGCACTTGCCGATTCTTCCTGAGCAACATCCGAAGAATCCGACCCTTCCTCACCAACTACGCAACCCAGCTCCTGGTCCAGGCCTTGGTACTCTCCCGCCTAGACTACTGCAACTCCCTCCTGGCTGGCCTCCCTGCGTCCGCCACCCGTCCGCTCCAGCTCATCCAGAACTCTGCTGCCCGCCTGGTGTTCTCTCTGCCTCGCTTCTCCCACGCAATTCCACTACTCCGCTCACTCCACTGGCTACCGATCACCGCTCGCATCCAGTTCAAGACTCTTGTACTAGCCTACAGATGCCTTGACCAGACTGCACCCAGCTACCCAGCTCCGCCTGCACTAGAAGACTGGCTCTACCTCCTCTACGCTACCCTGCCTCCAGAGCCCGCTCCTTCTCCACCCTCGCTCCGCAGTGGTGGAATGACCTACCTACAGATGTCAGGACCGCCCAGTCCCTGACCACATTCCGGCGCCTCCTTAACACTCACCTCTTCAGACAGCACTTGTAGAACTCCTCTGTTTTTCCCCTGGGACACTATCACCCTTCCTTATTTGCACTTTATTTGCTCTTATCTGCCCCCTATTTTACTGCATTTAATCCTGTACTTCAGAGTACTGTAATCTGCCAAGTGTTTAATCTGTAGTATTTTGTAGTTAATCATATCTTGATGTAACTATCACTGTCACTGTTATCTGCTGTAGTATTGAATTGTATTTTGTCACACTTGTACTTGCTTGAACCAAAGTCATTGTATTTATCTTGCTCTTATTGTATTACTTGTACTGTAACACTTGAAATGTATTTGCTTACGATTGTAAGTCGCCCTGGATAAGGGCGTCTGCTAAGAAATAAATAATAATAATGTTCTTTAAAATCTAAGCAGCGTGTCTTATTTCTCCATGCCTGTACCAACATGCAAAATGTGCAAGAATGTTGAACTGAAAAGTTTACAAAGATTTACAAAAATATTGTTTCAATTGAGCTGTCCCTTTCACATACCAGTTGTATATTGGAAAACGTGACAGCATGTGAGACAGGAAAAAAACACCTAAAAACAGCAGTGCCATGCAAAACCATGTGAAGTGTCACTTTTAGGTGCAACATATTTATATAAATGTGGTCCTAACTTAATACATTAATTAGATCTAATAAAACACATGTTTCGTGTGAGTCCCAAAGGTATTTTCTGTAAAAACAAAACAAAAAAAAAACACACGTGACCAATACAAGCTTGTTCTGTTTGCTGCTTTGGGGAAACTAAAATGCCACCAAAGTGTGGAAGAATTGCAATGGCTTCAGGGAGTTAGAACTCAAGAAAAAGTTCAGAAAGTTCAGAATCTTTAGTTTTTTTTAGGTTATGACACTTAATAATATTGCACAAATACTATTTATGGTTTCCTGTAGCTGCGGCAGATTCCTGGAAAGCACCAGCTGAACAGTAGTTTTGGTAAGGGGTGGAGGGTGTTTATACCGGAGGAAAGATGACTTGTCTTTTACTTTTATTCATGCTGTCACTTGCCAGAAGTCATGTGACCTTTTTATATTTTTTTAAATGTTGTTGAAATTCATGAGGGACAATGATTGTGTCTGGTTCTGTGAAGAGACTGGTGCCACTGCTAAAATATGTTTTAGTAACACAAACAATATCATTACTGATATCTCTTCTGTTGAAGATTTTTGGGTTGTGCCTCCTGGTACCTCTTCATGTGTTATTGTTCAAACTCCCTCAGCTGATATAGCTACAATCAGACCCATGTGACCTATTGCAATGGTATCAGTAGTTTATCTATGGTATGTATAGCATTATATTTGAATATTTGCATACCCTGAAATAAAACGAAACCAAACAAGTGGTGATCCAAAAGATTCTCAGCATAATTGTTTAGAACGTGAATATTGCACTGCTACTAATATAGACAATAAACACGGAAAGCATGAAACCTCACAGGACGTAACTGGGGCAACTTCATAAAAATGAGCATGAGGCAAAGTCATTGTAAAGTATGGAAAACAATGGATGCTGTGATGAGAGTTCAGAATGTTTCTGGGTTGTGCAAGGGTGAAGTGTGGGATGTGGACCACCTGTCAGTGTCCAGCAGACAGAGTTCTGTTCTTGTGATGACCTGGATATCGGTGTTCCAATCTCTTGCTTTGTAAATATCTGATTTTTTTTTTCTGCAACAGATGGCCTACTATAAAGCAGTGCTGTGCACTGTAAGTTCATTGTAAAATATGTATAAGGTCTTATATTATATCTGACCAGTACTAGCATTTGTATTATCGATTTTTGTTCTTTTTACTGATTAGCCAATGTAATTAGCAATGTGTGTGCTAAGATTGTGTGCGCTCATCTGTCTTGAGTGCTGTGTATATTTTGCATGTTTGGAAGTGTGTCTGCATGTGTTTAGTTTGAGGTATCACCCAGGGTAGTCAAATAAGAAATGCAAAGTAGAAATATTTATTTAAGAATACGTTTATCCGGTGTCATGTTAATTTGTGGTATGCGTTAAAAAGCGGTACACCATGTACTGCGTTTGCTCGGGCATGCGCAAATGATTTTAGCTCAGAAAACAAGGAAATGCCTGTCTGAAAGGGGTACCATATACTGAGTTGGGCCCTTAAAGTTATTTTTAATATCATCTTTTTCACAATTCAGCAAGTGTTTGTGACTAACTGATGAGCAACAAATTGCGTTATCTAAAGTTGTAAACATATACTATTTTGTGTGAACTAGTTTGTCTTGTTCATAGTGATTTGTGCAGTAGTCAATCACAGCACTTCTGAATCAATGATAGCGTACCATTTTCTGACGTTACACAGGTCAGGTTTTGGTACGCATACCTCATTCTGACTATGCACCACTTTCTGGCCCTACACCTGTTCTCTCTACACTACACACCTTCTACACAACAATGATTTTATACAGGCAAAGCCTGTCAGTTTGTACTGGAATTAATGGTTCCATAGTTTCTTTATTCATTATGAATTTGTAAACTAGGCTGCTTTAACGTACTACCATAATGAAATCATCGGTGTTTGCATTGGTTAGTCTGATGTGGTGACAGCAGCTTTAAATCAGTGGGAAACACTCACCGGTTTCAGTTGTTGTAGCTTGATATTGTCATCTCTCACCCAGCAGTCCAGATGATGCATTCAAAAATCCGAAATACGCACTAAATTAAAAAGGAATGCTTAAAAAAAGCATAGCAATTTTGCTGCACAGCTATAGTGCCCCTAAAACTTCCACCTACAACTACATCTCCAAGAATGCAATGTCTTCAGTTACTAGGACACTATACACAAGAAAAGCCAACCTAACAACAGGATCCAATCTCTGGCTATCCCTGTTGTCTTTGCAGGGAACTGATCACAGTAAGAACTAGATTTGCATGCATCTTTATCGCTTCCAAGCAGTTAGCATGAAATTTAAGAACATTGGTTGTTATAGATGAAACGTTAACATCACAAATCATTTTGGACACAGCTGACTGTCAATTTTGACAAAAATATTGGAATCATTGGTTAGATGATCAATGCTGAAATCTCATTGGCCCACAGCAGCCATGTTTTGTACTGTAGCAACTTCCCTTGAACAACCGTAAAAGATAATCATACTTAGATAATCTATGGTCATTTTTGCTTCAATCGGATAAGCAGTTTCTCAGAAGAAGATGTTTGTGTGTTATTGATGTTAAGCGACATGGCTGCCATACCACACAACTGATCAGTTTCTGATGCACGTGCCCCAGTCTTGGACTATCCCTTAACATGTATAGCGAGTTTCAGAACTCTGCATGTTATATAACCACCATCTGCAGTCAAGAAATTATGGGAAGGTTTAAGACAGCTTTAAATTTGACCTTTAGCAGAACTTAACCATACTATATAAAACTATTTATGCATTACACTACTTGCATTACCTATAGTGCTCATATAAACACACCAGTTTTGTAAAACAACAAAAGTCACATCTAATAAATTACAAACATACTTTTTTTCTATACCTTGCTATATTTTTTCTATAGCTTGCTGACTTTTCCATGTTAACAGCTCTCCCCAGTGGTTGGAATGTGTCATTTTAGGGTGAAAAATTGGCAAACTGTCATACCACCCATATTGATTGGCTCATGGCGATCATGTTTGTTATTATTATTATTTATTTTTTAGCAGACGCCCTTATCCAGGGCAACTTACAATTGTTACAAGATATCACATTATTTTTTACATACAATTACATTATTTTTTACACATTATTTTTACATACAATTACCAATTTATACAGTTGGGTTTTTACTGGAGCAATCTAGGTAAAGTACCTAGCTCAAGGGTACAGCAACAGTGTCCCCACCTGGGATTGAACCCACGACCCTCCGGTCAAGAGTCCAGAGCCCTAACCACTACTCCACACTGCTACATGGTTTGGCATAATAATAATAATAATAATAATAATAATAATAATAATAATAATAATAATAATAATAATAATAATAATAATAATAATAATAATAATAATAATAATAATAATAATAATAATAATAATAATAATAATAATAGGCTTCCCCAGCCTACACAGCCTAATAAGAAACATTCGAAGCTACACAGGGTGAAGCGTTATTGCACAAACACCCCAGTCCAGCTACCAATCCAACTGGAACTATCGTCAGAGACAACCGCTAAAAAAAGGTGCCTATAGTATTAAACTAACTTCTTAATGCATTTCCTTATTTTATTTAACTGTATGGCTTTATGTTGAAGTTTTAACGTGTTCACTGATTTTAAGAATGGGATGTTAAAATATAAGTAACGTAATTAATTTGCAGTCAGTGTGATACCTCCAAAAAAATCGCTGAGCCGATAAAGAACCTTGTAAAACACACGCGTGGTTGTACAGTAGTTCAAAGTAAATTTGCAGTTAAAACAGAAGGCTCTTTTTAATGCCTACCCCATTACCATTAAAGATTGTACACTATTTATCTGGATTACTCAAGGTAATGTGAATAACCAATGTATTACTTTTAAAAGAAAATCTGTTAACACACACACACACACACACACGCACACACACACACACACACACACACACACACACACGGTTCTAAAGTAATGTAGTACATGTCTTTGATATGGTGGATTGTAGGGGTGACTTTCTATCGTTTAAAGATTTTTCAAAAAAAGTTTAATATAAACAGCTCAGGAAAAGGTTTCAAAATGGTCTGCAATTCTATTCCAAACAATTTCTTTGTATAATTAAAAAATATTTGACATATAATTGTAAACGTCTGAGTATTCCTTCATTACTGCGGAATGGACGAAGCTTAATAGACACAAGTTATAATAATACATTTATTAGAGATATTTTAATTGAACGTAAGACATCCCTCCCATCCTGTATTGGTTATTGGACAAGTAAATGGGGTTCAATTCATTGGAAACTTGTCTTGCTTAGACCTCAGAAATTCATGTTACCTTATAAAATGAAAGAAGTTCATTACAAACTATTAGTTCGATATTATTCCTCTAATGTAAAGGTAGGTATAAGAGAGATATAGATGTCTTATGTTGTTTTCGTTAGAGGCATTCAGAAACCACAGAATATTTATTTTGTTACTGTGACATGGTTAACGTATTTTGGACCGATGTTTTGATATTTTTGTATAGGAATGTAGGGGAGAGGTTTATATTAGAGTTAAAAGATACAATTGGATACTTTAGTAAATCATTTAACAATGTAGTAAATTATATTTGCAATTACTTCAAAGAATCATATACACAAGTGCATATTTTTAAAAACTACACTTAAAATCAACATATTTAAAAGAGAGTTAACACAATTGTTAGGAACAATTACAAATACAATGAATACAAAAGGTGCTCGGACAATAAGAATGTTTCAAAAATATTTATCTGCATTATTATTAAAATGGTTATTTTTGTATAACGAGTAAGAAAGTTCCACATATGCTAAGTTTATTAATGTAATTTCTCCTTGGTTCTTTTTTGTTTTGTTTTAGATAATAATAATAAAATGTTGCATTTTACCCCCTGAAAACACGTTTTACTCTCTCAGTGAAAACATTAGAAGTTAAGTTTGGATCCCCAGACCTAAAACCTTATCTGGACCGCTGCTGTCACCTATCCTTAGCCGTTTGCGTATGTTTCTGACACCTCAAGAGACTACGTGCGTTCCAGTCCTGATACCTGTGACATCATAGTCAACTGAAGAGGCACACCTCCGAGAATCAGCCAATCAGGACCGACGCCGGCGTCTTTAGGTAGCAGCTAGCTCGTAGTATATATAACCGATGTTCTGTAGGCTGTGCAATCGTGTGCTGGCTAAAGGGCATACTGTCAAATAAAGTATATAAAAATAGTAATCAAGGAAAAGGGAATTGAGCCTATTCGTTTACTTCTATTAATACACACTTCGATTGATTAGTTTGGTAAGTAGCCCTCTTTTAGAGGTTCGTTCTTACATTAATTGGTAATTCTTAATTGGAAATTGTTATTCATCAGCATTGTGAAATAGTCTTTATATAGTAAGCTATATAGCAGTTTGATTATGATACAGACATTGAAAAACACAATAAAAAACAGTACCTCCTTACTATTGTAATGTGTTTCACCCTATAACTGCTGGGTGCGGTTTCCGTATAGGCTGCAGGCTACTAAAGCAATACGCAGCAGAACTGACTAAGCGCAACCCAACACTGATACAGCCGAGGAAAGTTTGGACGCTTATGTAACCTGTAAGTCTATACTGGGCTGTGAGTAACATGGCTGTGCATTGTGGAATTTCAACACCATGCTTTACTCATTGTACCGCAAAATGCTCTAAAGTATTTATATATAAGCTGTTAGGGATAAGCTGTTTGGAACCAGTAGTTCCAATTAACACAACATGTCCCAGCTGTAAAAAATAAATTCGAATACAGGCACAGTACATACAAATCACTTCTGCTTTAATGTTTGGCAAAATATTACTGTATATGCTATGATGAAGTTTTATAGAACGATTTAAATACGGTTTCTATTCATTTACACCCGACACCGATTACTAGTACCTTAGTAGATTAGGCTACTGTATTAAAACAATAGATATATTCAAGTTCAACTTAACTGATCTTTCTATTCTAAGTCACAATTGTCTGTTTTTTCTGGTGCTTTATTGTGTCCAGGCCGCTATAAATATAAATAGTAAACAGTTTTGTTTTTTTTAATTAATTGCCTAACTATGGCATTTTTGTCATATCTGGAGACAAAACACATTTTACTTTTAAAGCCAGTGTTAGACTGTGGGGTGGACGCGTTCCATTATTTTTGGTGAAACGGCATTTTCCACACTCTCTTCACTTGTCTTGAATAGTAGCCTACTTTATTCCGCACCAATACTTCTATTATTTAATGTTCCCGACGCGTGCGTCTGCTCTCTGGAGCATATGCAGTCAGTCACTGGAGTCTTTGTACTGAAATTGACAAGCGGCACCGTGAACTGAAGTTGACATGACAACTGTTTTGGGCGAATATATATTATTAGTATTATTATTATTATTATTATTATTATTATTATTATTATTATTATTATTATTATTATTATTGTAAAGGATGTTATTACATGATAATAACGCGCTGAGTTAGTTAAGACATTTCGAAAGTTAACTATAAGTGAAAATTAGCATAACAGCTGACCTTCCAAACTGCCTCCATCATCGATCCTGCGTTCATAGGAAGATCTCTCTCGATTTGCTAAAAATAATTGTGAAAGCTTATAATGTAGCGAAAGTTATTTAATATCATATCAGTATTTAATAAGACTGCACACTCATGTTTACTATAATATAAAGCATTCTGTTCTATTATACTGCACACATTTTGTCATGTTAGTTTTTATTTGTGACCTGCTATTTTGTCCGATTTGAAATGTTTTATTTTCTTTTTGTAATTATGCATACTTTGTAAGAGCTTTAAGATCCTTATAATGAAATCTATCTAACATAAAGATTATGATGAGCTATTATTATTATTATTATTATTATTATTATTATTATTATTATTATTATTATTATTATTATTATTATCAGGAAGGATGTTCTTCCTACAGTGAATATGTGACGTCAGGGCCTTGTTATTTGCCTCTCTTTTTGCTGGTGATATATCTTTGTTCTACGGTTTTAAATAATCATTGTGTAATCCTAATATTTTTTTAAACATTATACCAGACAGTTTATTGTAAATGCTTAAACACTTTTCTTTGGGACCAGTTAGGAGATGTGAATAGTCAGATTGTTTTCCAAATGATTTCATGACGTGGGCACAACAGGCAGTAACATTTTTGAAAATTCAGTATTGGACCAAATATAGCCTTGCAGCTGAAAAAAAAAAAAAATCTCAAGAACAGGCAAGGATAGGCCTCCTAGTTTAGAGAGTGATAATCTACCCAACAGTGAGATTGGCAGCATTTTACAGTTTAGCATGTGCTGCTATTAGTTTTAATTATTATATGGATTATCGGTAGCCTCAAACAGTTCCAAGCTTCACATAATATTGTAGCGATCTTAGTTAACGCAGACAGGCGCATCACACAGGGTGATACAATCCACACACAGACAGAGGGTGGGCACAAACTTGGGACCTTTCACACTAAAGCATAGCGCCGATACCGCTGTACAAAAGAGCTGCCTCTTTTGGAAGGAGCGTATATCGGGCTTATTATTATTATTATTTATTTCTTACCAGATGCCCTTATCCAGGGCGACTTACAACTGTTACAAGGTATCACATTATTTCACAGTATACAGATATCACATTATTTTTTTTACATACAATTACCCATTTATACAGTTGGGTTTTTACTGGAGCAATCTAGGTAAAGTATCTTGTTCAAGGGTACAGCACCAGTGTCCCCCACCTGGGATTGAACCCACAACCCTCCAGTCAAGAGTCCAGAGCCCTAACCACTACTCCACACTGTTGCCCCACTGATTATGACACCTACCAGCCCTGCTGCTGCCTCCCCCCCTCCCCATGCACGCAACAATATAATTCTTTACGTGCACATTTACATTTTCCCATCCAACAAACAGTGTGATTTTTCATGGACCCAGACTCCCCAATTATTAATATTGTCATCTTTTTAGCTGTAAAATTGGCTGCACTGACACTGGAAATGTGAAAAAAGATTCCCAGGGGGCTTTGCCCTTGAACCCCATTGGGGGCCTTCTAGGTTCGAGACCCCTTGCGCAAAGGAAAACAAGCACCGTTGGTCCACATTGCACAACCATTTAGAGTCCACTCACTATTTTGTGTAGGAGTCTAACCCTGTTTAAAACCATTTGTTTTTACCTTATAAAAAGGGCTACTTCTTGGGTGGTTCGTGCAACAAAAGTTGTTTGATTCGTCAGAGCATGGATGCAGGGACAAGCCTTCCTCGCCACATTAAATCATGTGTGTCAAAAACTGTTTGTATAAAGCTAGTACTGTATAACGATTGCAGGTGTAAACAGGGTAAATAAATGATTTGGTTACCGGAGCCAGTATAGCCAGTCATTCTGTCTGTCAGTCTTGGTTTCTAACATAACATCCAAAGCAGAGTAGCTTTACAAAGACATTCGTTTTCTGTCGACGACCTCCCAAATTTTGGATAGTCCTAAATCCTGGGGTTTTCAGGAATTGCTATTTTGTAATTCAGCCAACCTTTCGAGTAGCGCAGGACTGCCTCAGGGCCCATATTATCACTGCTACGAGGGACAGCACTCGCTGTCCGCCTAGTCCTCTGATTGGGAAGAATCGAAAGCAGTGGCCTATACAGCCTATACAACTGCGTAAAACGTAAAAGGTCATGCAATTTAGCAAAAGATAAAAAAAAAAACAGTTTCCAGAATTAAAACAGTATCCAAAAATTCAGTATTCAAAATTACCGCTACAGTAATATTCTGGGATCTATTTATGGGTAAAATATAGCTGCAGCTTTGGAAAATGAATAGGACACTCTTTTGTAATTGATAAATCAATCAATCAATCCTCATTTCATTATGTTCATTAATCTGAGTGCTATTTAAATGCTTGTTTGAAGTATTCTGTTCCAATTAATCAAAACGGTTCCTCTTAGAACCCAAGCTGAATATTTGTACACCTCTCTTTGAATGTAGGTAACAGAAAATGCCAGTTATGAGGGCTCTGACAAAAGCTGCCAAGCAGGCGCTCCTAACCCCGGGATGTGGATGTCGGACCGCGGCTTTTGCTGTCCGGGCAATCAGCTTTTCTCCACGCCAAGTCACCTCGGATGCGAGTTTCCACTCCGTTTCCTTCTCAGAGACTGATCATCCAAAAGTTTTAATCACAGGTAACTTGTTAGTTTGGACTAAAGACTATGAATTACAGGTGGTGTCCAGTAGAATTATCCATTTTACTGCCACATTTTAACCTATACACACATTAAACAGCAACATGTATTTTCCTAAAGCTACTCCTTTGGAAATCTAGAAGACTGCACAATCTAAACTGAAAGAGAAAGTTTCCATAGTCACTTATTTACGTTGGTGCATGGTTGAACTGCTATGGCAGTCTGGAGCTATGTCACTGTACTGCAGCAGTATTGCTTTGTCACTGTGATGCACATGGTTTGTTAGTTGTGTAAGCATATCTCACTGACTGGTGTTTTACAGGTGGTCTTGGACAACTTGGGGTGGGCCTTGCTAAGATGCTGAGGTAAGGGCTTTTTAGACACTTTGTTTAACAACAACACTGATTGTTATATACAGTGCTGTAGCTGGTTAACTTGAATATCCTTACAAATTTAATGTGTTTACACATTACACTTTTGTAAAGGCATTTAATGTGGATATGTTAAACACAATTCTATTAACAGGAAGATGACTTGCCCTCTGAAAGTACAGTATATGCTTACATAATTTATAAAGCTTGTTTATATATATATATATATATATATATATATATATATATATATATATATATATATATATATATATTAGTGTATATAGTGTTTAGTACCAAATAAAAACATAGGGATTGAGATTTTTCACCTTGAACAAGCTTCACTAAATGACTTTGTTTCCACAGAAAACGTTTTGGCAATGACAACGTCATTCTGTCAGACATCAGGAAGCCACCTAGCCACGTCTTCCACAGTGGTAAGTAATCCTTCTCAGACAGCTGTCTACAGTGTGCTCACTTAAGCTGTCCTATCTCTTTTCTATGATGAACTGAGGGCATGGAGCTAAAATGTGCCTCAGTTTTACCCTGAATAATCATAGTTCAGAGATAAAGTAATGTAAGAAGGTGTGAGATCCTGGGTTTAATCCCAGTTCCGCTACAAGTGAATTCTGTTGCAACCTCTCCAGAGACAGGCACTGAAGTGGTTTCTTAATATATCTCCTCCTCCCCTTCTTTTACAGGACCTTTTATCTATTCTGACATCTTGGACTATAAGAACCTGCGTGAGATTGTGGTGAACAACCGCATCACCTGGCTTGTCCACTATAGCGCCCTCTTGAGTGCTGTTGGAGAAGCAAATGTACAGCTGGCCCGGGAAGTCAACATCACTGGTGAGTAGGCTCAAATAAATCCGCACAAGATTGTGCTGTTAAGCAGCTCTAGGAATGCAACCAGCTATACAGAGATGAACTAATTCCTCTCTTTACCTTTTTTTTTTTTTTAGGTTTACACAATATTCTGGATATTGCCTCTGAACACGGACTGCGTCTGTTCGTCCCCAGCACCATCGGAGCCTTCGGCCCCACCTCCCCACGTGACCCCACTCCTGACCTGTGTGTGCAGCGGCCGCGCACGATCTACGGTGTCTCCAAGGTACACGCCGAGCTCATGGGAGAGGTAAGAATGCCAGGGCTGCTTAATGGATAAACCCACATTTCATTTTTGGAGATCTGAAGCATCTGCTTCTGGAATGGAAGAATTCAGGAAATGGTTTAGTTATGCCAGAAAACCATTAAACAAAATCAGGGGGGGGGGGGGGGATAATTTCTCTAAAGTAGGGAGAAGAGGCTAGTCAATAACTTTTTTTCTTCTTCTTTGTCAGTACTACCACCACAGGTATGGCCTGGATTTCCGTTGCCTGAGGTACCCTGGCATCATCTCTGCTGACTCCCAGCCAGGAGGCGGCACAACTGGTAGGTCACTTCTTCTGCCATCAATTGGGAAAGGTAGCTGGGCGAATTGAAACCACCACATCATTGTATCACGCTCTGTATTGGGTCTACCTAACTGTGATGAAGTATTGACCTTTAGATTGGAGGTTTCATTGCTATATTAAGCTAACTGTAATTAATGTGTTTGAATGTCAATATGTACATTACAAAGCTTCAGCATATTGTTGTACTTGTCCAAACTCCTAGCTTGGCTACCAAGCTGTTACACACAGGTGTTGTGTATCCAGGTGTCTTTCCCCCCCAGGGCCACCTGTTAGTAACAGCAGTTTGCATGGTATTCCCTGCAGGGCCAGAGGGATGAGACATTTTGGAGCCCTATGGGGGTTTATTTGTAGCTGCTGAACCCTTGACATTTAAAACTGAGGGTGGGTAAACCTAAAGCCACAGGGAGCCTATAAATTTGACATTCTTGCTCCAGGCTTAACTGGGTAACCATGTAAAATAGTACCTTGAATTGGTAAAGGGCACACTTCACAAATCATAATTTATAAAGTCTTGTATAAATGTTACAGCCGTTTCCCAGGCTGCAAAACTGTAGAACTTTCAAGCAAAACTGAAACTGTTCCCGGCAGTTTATTTACATATATGATGAAATCTAGTGAAGAAAAAGTTAAGCTTTTGTCAAAGCAGTAATAGATTAGAATGCATGTGCAAATTTACAATAAGATGTAGGTGAAACCTTGACCAGAGACTTCCCCCATGCATGAACTCTGCTCTCCTTCCTTACTACTTACTAGACTATGCCGTGGCCATCTTTCATGATGCCAGCAAGAATGGGAAATTTGAGTGCAACCTGAAGCCAGGCACACGCCTGCCCATGATGTACATTGACGACTGCCTGCGAGCCACGCTGGAGGTGATGGAGGCCCCGACAGAGCAGCTCAGCATGCGCACCTACAACATCAACGCCATGAGCTTCTCCCCTGAGGAGCTGGCTGCTGAGGTCAAGAAGCAGATGCCAGACTTCCAGATCACCTACAACATCGACCACGTCAGGCAGGCCATTGGTAAGAAATATCTTAATACTAAGACATAATTTTAAAAAAAGCAAGTTATTATGTAGTTAATGTCAGGCAAACAGCTGCTTTGTCTTGGACAACGCCAACAACAAAAACATAAATGAACTCCACAGTTGGTGGAGACTTGGTGCACACTGGCTAAAAGCTCCATTGTCCTGGGTGCAACTATTAGTCATAGGGACTTGAAGCATACCCTGGTCAGATTAATGCAGAGTAGGCAAGGGTGTTAAGACCTGAAATGTTAACAGGTTTCTTGAGTGAAAGGCATGAAAACTGAGAGCTTTCTTTAACTGAGTGTAATACCTGTACACCTTATATAGATAAGAACATGTCTGGTGAATATAAAAAAGGAAAAAAAAGGTGTTAGTATTAAGTTTAGTCACTGTCTGCTGGTGCAGAACATTTAACAAACCAAACCAGGGCATAGCGATTATGAAATTAAAGCCAGTTACCAAGATGGAAAATTGACTTGCTTCCTTCAAATATGTGTTTTCTTTATACAGATTGTAAACTTAGTATTTTTGACCCTCCCTCTCTAGCTGACAGCTGGCCGATGAACTTTGATGACGACAACGCCCGCAATGACTGGGGCTGGAAACACGATTACGATCTCCCCGAACTGGTAACGACAATGCTCAACCTGATCGGCTCCGACTCCCGCCTTGCTCACGCCAACTAAACCACATGGAGGACCAGAGTCTGTGTACATAGTGTAAAGACATATCTAAAGATTATACATATATGTGTGTATGGAGGCATTGATGTGTAAATAGTCTTTTTTCTCCATATTATATTAGAGAGGGACAATCACACTCTCAGTTTCTCAGGGCTTATCTAGTCTGACGCCAGATATAATAGAAGCAGATTATTGTTTTTTTAGTTAACCTGTAAGAACTTATGCAAAAAAGGCAGGTACTTCCTTAAATGGTTAACTTGGGGAACATTATCAAAGCGTAGTTGTGCAATTCTTAATCTTGAATAGACTGGAGTGTGTTGAGGACATACAGTACCTTATCATGTTGCCTTATGCATCAGAACCCTGGAGAGACCAGTGCTGGCTCTGACAAAATAAACTACAGGAAAGATTTTGCCTGTGTGCCAATGGGTTTCATGTAACCCCTCAGGTAAACGGAAGAGATAATTTTGTAATGAATGGTGAATTTATATACAAGTCTATATATTGGCAGTTGCAAGACAATGAAATGTGGTTTTGAATTTTCCTTTTACTTGAACATTTTTTCCTTTTGTGTTGCTATTTGTCTTTGGTTTGTATATTGTGTAGACTGATTTATTTTGCAGGGCATCTACAGTGGGTTTTTACAGTGATGATTTGATTTGAGAAAATGGGTCATGTTGTGGTTTTTCAAAGTAAAATGATTTCATCCTGGCTCAAATTGAGGTACAGGGTGCCCATGGTCATACCTTGCTCTGGTGCTTCAGAATTATGACTCTAAAGAACTTTCCTTGTTTTCTGGCAGAATAGAAACCTTCATAGAGGGTGTGTCCTTTGTTTGTTTGTTTTGTCTATTGGAGCGCTATGAGAAGTGGCTGCCAGGCTGATAGACTAGTGGAGTATCAATAGACCAATAAAACGGATACATTCATTAACCAGAAAAGCATGTAATAACTCAGAATGTGTGGCAGTTATTATTTAGAAAAGGCTTCAACTACAGTAGTCCCACTGTTACCATACCAACTGGCTAAATGAGTTTCAGGTTAATTAGTATTCAGGTTGTTTTTTATGTTGTTGTCCGCTTGTTAAAATAACAAAAAAGAAAATAAATGTAAAATGCATAGGGCACATATTGTATGTAATTAAAGTGCTGGATAATATCTCAGCTTTGTAAGTAAAGTTACATTTTTTCCATTCAACCCTGTCTGTTTGTTTGTTTGTTTGTTTTTACAGTATTGTCATTTAAATTTTAATCAAGAGAAATGGTAAATTATCAAATTTCACAACCTCTAAAAATAATGGGAACAGGACATCTGTAATATAACTAAATAAAAAAATATATTTATTTGTTTTTTTTATTTACGGTAAAATGATTTGTCTGTATTTCGTCAGTATTCATTACATACATACCAGTACAAACATATAGCTTTCAGCTTGTTTGTACGCTGTACTCGTAATAATGAAGCGCATGCAGAAGACAGAAAAAAAAAATCACTCCCGTAGGACCGGCAGTGCATTTTAAAACTCACTACTCAAAGGGTTAGTTAGATAAAAATTAATGTTAGCCTTGGCTGCGGAAGTGGCCGTCCCAATTCTAAATGAGTGAGGGGTATAGAATTGAGGTGGAAGGCCTGCTCTGGAGACAAGGGTGGTTAGAGGAGATGAGAACCAGTGTCATGATATGATTGTGTGGGAGGAGTCAATGAACAGCAGGTCTGACAGGAGGAAGGGTTTCTTGAGGGAAATGTACTTTGTCATGGAGGAGTAGGAGCATACTGGAGTGTCAATTTTTGACAGTTGAATAAAGTGTCCTTAATGAAGTTGGTCGGTTTTGGAGGTGCGGAGTCAGATGAGGAAGTGCGAGGAAACAGGGAGGGGTCACAGGAATGCATGACTGATGCAGGAAAGCTGGTGTGACGGAGAACTCTGAACAACTGAGAAAGCTGAAGAATGCTGTTAAGCAAATGACTTCCATAACCAGGTCCTTGAAGGGGGAGAAGCTGCCTTTCCAGAGAGTCGAGATTAAAGAATGAAGAATGTCTGTTGATATAGGTAAACAAGAGGTTGGGGCAGGGGGTGAACTCTTGAGAATCCCTCAGAGTGTCAAACGAACTGCAGGAATGGAAAGGAGTGTTGGAGAAGGCACGGACACAAGGCGGTAGAAGTACTGGATTCCGGAAATATATGTTTTGATAGTAGCGGGAGCCAGATGAAGAGAATCTCTTGCATGGACGATGAAAGCTAAGATCCAGTCTTGATTATACGGGATAGGTTGGATATGATTTTGAGCACAAAAGGTTGAAAATGTTGAGCAGCAAGTAGTGTAGGATGATTTGGTAGCAGGAGCTAGAGCCACGGCCATGTAGCATCGGGCAGATTACAGGAGGTTGGAGAGTGTTGAGTTCAGCCGAGCAGCAGATGTCAGAGATGTGGAGTTTGAAGAGGGAATGGGGATGCTGAAGGAACCAGTTGATGAAATCAGGATATCTGTAAATGAGAAAGAGCATCAGCAGCATTATTGTGGGTACCAGGAAGGTGACAAGCTTGAATTATGAAATTGTGAGAGACTGAGATCCAGATTAAACATCAAAGTAGCTGCATGATGAGAGGGGAGGAAGAGTGCCCTTCATTAATGATGTGAATTGTGGGGTTTATTGTCACTGTAAAAGAGAATTGATTTTCTTGTCCAATGATGACCCCAGAGGTGAGTGGCATTATACAGAGATTCGGAAATTCAGTGTACCCATCGTATTAAATTAGTTTCTTTAATATTAAATTAAATATTGCAAATTACCAAGAGACGTACAGGTCAGAGCCCCAGTATAATGTGTCAATGTATACACTCATGTAGAAATACTGTACTACAGTACATACCATAACAGGGAATGGTTATCAAAGTCTTTTGTTTGAGCAGGTAATAAATTCCATGACTGTAGGCAGCTATAGCTTTAGATAGATTGCTGGCCCAACCAGGTATCCAATTATGCAACATGGTTGACCTGTAATACTGCCTTCTGTTACCACAAACGATCTTGTTACACAGAGAAATGAAACACCACAAATATTTCAAAATACCTATGGAATTAATTTGTAGCACTATTTCATTGTTATCAGTACTTCACTGTTCATATCATTGTTGACTGTACTTTGTGTTGACATAGTTTTTAATCTATTACTGAAAAGGACTTCTCAGTTACATATTTGTTTAAGAATGGTTTCATTTTTGTAAGGTAAAATCAGTTCAAAACAGCTACACAGGGCAAGGCTGTACGATTCGTTCAAACCATACAGAAAAGTCATTTCTTTCAAGCAATAAAGTTTTGTCTCATGTAGAATTTTAGGATTGAGACATCACTTATATATATATATATATATATATATATATATATATATATATATATATATAGCCTGTGTTCACAGATGTGGATGGCCATCTATTTGTGGACTGATCACACCAGTGTTATTTAACAAATCACCAACGTCCAGGAAATCTGTGCTGGCTACACATCTAGTACAACAGCTAAATGGCTGCTGTCCAACAGCTGTCTATGGCTCACCTTTCAATGCTCAAGCCCTCATCCAACAAAACTGGTTTGACCCTGTCCTAAGCAGCACCAGACCCTTCTTGTAGTGCAGTCTGAAGGTCCTTTCACACCAAATCCTCAGCATCCAGCGTAACATTCATTATTTTGAATACTGTACATCTAATGGAGACTGGCATGAATGTACTTATTTAACCAATATATTGTAGCGTTGCGTGGAAATGAAGGAGGCTCACTCAGGATTTGCAGGTTCTCAAATTCATGGTTTATTAAGCTGGGACTCTGCACTGGGCCAGTGGTACACTTACAGCTGAGCAGCGTAGTGCTACTCAGACTGTGACAAATAATAAAATGAAAGAAAAGAAAGTCCAAAGCACACTGTTTTAGCTGTGTGCTACAGCCAATAAGTGCAGTCTCTGGTTCCTTTTAGTCCTGCTTCTCTTGGGTTCTACTGGGCTTTGTCTTCTGCTCTTCTCTGTCTCTCTATTCTTCTTACTCCAGCAGCAGCTCAGCAGCAGCAGCAGCCCACTACATATCCCTGCGTCCAGGGCACGCCCCCAGTGCACCAGCCCCCAATCCCAAGCAGACATGGCTTCCTGCTCTCGATCCCCTGATAGTTGCAACATCTCGTCACTTGATTTGTGCTAATAATATTGCAACTGGATACCACTTGTGCGGCAAGCCGAGCCCCTGATTGGTGGCAATTCTCCCATCTCTGACGTCCCTGAATGCCTGCTGCAATTGAACCGTTGACCCCGGGTCCCAGAACCTTCCCAAACACAGTTACAATAGACCCAGGGTTGTTACAATACCTATATATATATATTGAGCCCTGTCAGAGCCCTGCCTGGAAATAAAGTGTTGATATCTATGTGTTGTGGTGGTGGTTGGCAGGGATGGGGTTAATTCTTATCTCTGACAAATACATTTGAGAATGTGGCTCTTCCCAAATTAGATAACTGATGGTAATAAGGAGGCTGTGTGGTCCAGTGGTTAAAGAAACAGACTTGTAACCAGGAGGTCCCAGGTTCAAATCCCACCTCAGCCACTGACTCATTATGTGACCCTGAGCAAGTCACTTAACCTCCTTGTGCTCTGTCTTTCGGGTGAGATGTATTTGTAAGTGACTCTGCAGCTGATGCATAGTTCACACACCCTAGTCTCTGTAAGTCGCCTTGGATAAAAGCATCTTCTAAATGAACAAATAATAATTGGGAACAGCCACATGAGACACAAAGGGGATCTTGACGCTCTGTTATAGAGACTACCAGGGAGCTGGGAATACTGTTGTGTTGAGGCTAAGGCCTGGGTGTGTGCTGACCTGAGATAAAAGGTATTTAATGCTTATATATGGTTGTCCAATATAGTTTAGAACTGAAGTTTAGTTTTGTTGGCTTATTTTGTGTTTGAAATTGAATAAATATACAGTACATGCACTGCCCTGTTTTATTTCATTCTGTGGTCCAGTGTTTCTATTTTACACCAAAAGTGAAGAAGGTCCTACAAGTGGCAAACTATACAGTGTGTGTGTGTATGTATGCGTGTGTGTATATATATATATATACACACACACACACACACACACCGTTGTTATATCGCCCCTCGCTATACTGTGGATTCTGATATATCGCGGTCCTGGAATTGGCTCCCCCTTTTTACTGTCCAACTGTGTATGCCTTAGCTGCAATATACATAAGCACTTAGAATTACTGTTCGTTTTATTTCGTACTGCACATCACAAACAAAAATATACAAAACAATTAAAAACAAAAGACTAATATCGTACTGTTATCACATACACACGTATTGCACAATAACACAAAGCAAATTAAATATCTACTTGCTGAAGCGGTTTTTATTTTAGCCAACGAGGTGTTCACGTGTGGCAGAAATGCACTAGCAAAAACCACAAGGCAGTGATGTCAGCTTCCTAGCAACAAGCCTCCTGTGTTTGGAAAGGGATTCTTTCAATGCAGCGGGTTTGTGCATTTGAGAAAGGAGAGAAAGACTAAAGAAATTAATTGGACTGAAGTTGATAAGAAGCAATTACCCTCCTCAGTACGAATTAAAACGGTGTGCTGCTTTTTACACGAAAAATGAGAAAAAGCAGGTTGCGGGAGGATTTATACTGGACCCTGACGCCCCCAATAAAACGAGGGAGTGGTTGTCCAGTATTTGTTAGCCTATTTGTTTTTCTATGGGTCTCTCGCTATATTGCAGCCCTCGATATACAGTGAACAGGGAAAGTGAAAGAAATAAAGACACAGGGTCGAGAGTGCCCGGGGTAAAATCTCCCACAGTAGGCAAAGGAAACCAAATAGGTTTTCTAAGTGAAAGGGAGTTCCAGGAATCCACGGACAAAAATAAATCAGAGGGAAGAACAGAGACAAATTATAAGTCAGTATTACTTGTGAGTATTAGGACTTGGTAGAAGCCTGGTGTGGAGCCAGGTCCATGGTAAATCCTGGTCTCGGAGACGGACTTAAAATCCAATGGATGCGGTCCTAAGGTCCTGGAGACGGACTTAAAATCTGATATTGTGAGGCCAGGTGAGCTCAAAAATCTCGACCATGAGACCCGTTGAGGAAGACAGAGTTACGTAGTTTAAATCCTAGTATGTAAGACCCATCGAGGCAGCCTAGGTAACCTTTTGCAGTCTGGACACTTTCAGAATAGTATAATGATGAGACCATAAGCAAACTCTGAACTAGGGTTAAGACTACCCATATGTAACCTCTTAACTATAAAGTCAAGTTACTGCACGTAATCTCTGAACTATATATATCTGAACTGAGTTAACTTACTTCACGTGACCGCAGAACTATAAAAATAAAATGGCCAACGAAACACTGTACGTTGAACAAGCACTAATGAGTCAAGAAACAAAAGAAAGAGAAAAAGGATTTGATCTGTTTGAATGTAAAACAGAACAGGAACTGTCCACCTGGTGGAATCAGGCAGTAAAATTAGACATAAAAAAGCAGAAGAACTGCTACTTTATTGACAATCGTGCTAGCAGAAATAAGAAAGAAAGAAAATGAAGAACTAAAAACTGGAGTAGAAAGTATATTCTCTGAAAAAGACAGAGACCTATCTCAATTAACAACTGTCGAGAAAGAACGAAATCAATACAAAAGACAATGTCAAGATCTAAAAATAGAAAGGAATAGGATTAAATTTAAAACCTCCAATATATGGCGTCGTAAGTCTGGAATAAATTAAAAACTAAAGTAGGTGAAGCATTCGTACATTTGATATGAGACGGAGCAGGCCATCATGTACAGAAAGCTCAAATGTATGGCGGACCGGCCGACCGCATATATCGTAAAATAGCTGCAGTTAATCAGTTGAAAGGAAAAGGCAAACACAAAAAGAAAGGAGCTGCAGATGTGTGTTCAAACTGCGGGAAAAAGGGGGAGGGGAAGCAGGAAAGGGGCCTTGTCAGCAGCAGTACCAAAAAGGACAACCAAAGAGCCCCACACTGCCAATTTAACATGTTTTTCAAAATTATTTTGGATAATATAAATATGGTGCCTGTATGCCTGTTCTAAGTACTGTATTTTTAATGTCCATGCACCAAAACATATCAGAAAGCATTTTGGGATATTGGAGGATAAACAAAAAATGTAGTTCGGTATTACAGCATCCACACTTCTGACAAACTGCACTACCTGATGCGATCTAATTTAGAACCAGACTCGAGACTACTCCGAGGTGGTCTTGAGTCCGGTTCCCGAGTATGGTATTAAACGCTGCGTAGTGTAGACACTAACCGTATTCAGCACTTAAGATGGTTTGAAGGCATAGTGTGGACAGGGCCTTGGAGGGCCAAGGTTTTAAAATCCATCTCATTAGCACTGGTTGTATTATATCACTGATTCCTCATTTATTCCGTTATAAACCTTCTGGTTCTTTGCATGTAGTCTATTTTTCAGTTTGAAACATGGAGCTATTTCAAAGATAATGGTAAAAAAAATACTGTATTAGTGAAACCTTTCTGTTGCTTCCTGTTACCTTGTCACTTCATGTATTGTTCAAAGTCAGTTAGCTGGCAATAACACCTGACCTACAGCGAAGCTACCAGGATACAGCAGTTTATCTATTTCAAAATTTCTCAACAAAATAAAAGCACATGAATAATAATAAAGCAAATGAAAATAATACATTCACCTATTACACAGTCAATTGCCACCCAATATCCCTTTATTTTAATGTATGCAGGAATTACTGACATCTGAAGTAGGTTTTCCACCGATATGGGACAGTCAGGCCTCGCTGCTGTCTGTGACTTGTTTTGTATAGCAGGAAACAGTGTCCATGTGATAGTGCTATAATGTTACTTTGTTGATGCCCATTTTCAGAAATTAAGACCCTGCACATTTTCACAACAACATAGCAGACTTCACCCTATACTTCCACTGGGAAAGGGCTGTGCTCAGCTTGTTATTTTCTGTTTTATTCTGTGGATATATAATTTTAAACAAAGAAAAACTAAGCAGCTGATCTAAAAGATGCAAATATTTGTTCGAGGTTTAGTACAAACAAGTCTGCCAGGCTGTAATAGTGCTAGTGCAGATGAAGGACATTGCTCTGGTGTTGAGGCTCCTTTCCAATTCCTCAGAGCAGTGCGATGGAGGAGGAACCTCTCCTTTCAGGACGTATCTGTTACCATAGCTACAAACCCCTCCCACCCAGGCTGAAAATAACACCATCCTTGGACAAATATTGTATCATTTATTTTATTAATATTACAATATTAGATTAACAAATATACTTGTTTCAGAAGCTTTGTTGAACTTTATAGGAGGGGGGTAAATGATATTAAACCAGCTAAGTCCTCAGCTTATCTATACAGTATTTATTTATGAATGATTGTGTAGCTCTTTTAATTAATTTGTGGTGATTGTTGGTGACTTTAACTCTCCAAACCCCTTGTCCCTTTGGGTATATTTGTACCCCATGTAAATATTCCCATAGAGTAGCAGTGTGGAGTAGTGGTGAGGGCTCTGGACTCTTGACCGGACGGTCATGGGTTCAATCCCAGGTGGGAGACACTGCTGTTGTACCCTTGAGCAAGGTACTTTACCTTGATTGCGCCAGTAAAAACCCTACTGCATAAATGGGTAATTGTATGTAAAAAATAATGTTATTGTATGTAAAAATAATGTGATGTCTTGTAACAATTGTAAGTCGCCCTGGATAAGGGTGTCTGCTAAGAAATAATAATATTGCTAGTTCTGTAGATATCAGCATACACAACATAGCTAGTTTGAACAATGATGTTGTAATTAGTGCTGGGATAATTAGAAACAAGTGTTGTCAGAAAACTTTATCTAACTTTATTTGTCTCCCTTAAGAAATGGTTGAATATTTTTGTACTGCTAAAATAGACCTAAAGTACAGAGTTGTATTAATTTGAAGCGAATTGTATTTATTTGAGTTATTTTTGCAAATTAATGACTTATGAAAAGTATTTTTGTACTGCTCAAAATAGACCAACAGTGCAGACTTATGTTCATTTTAAGTGAATAGTATTTTACTGTAATTAATAATTGTTTTACTAGAAACAAAGTAAAGCTGAATAAAATGTACTAGAACTATAATGCACTGCTTGCAAATTCACTAAATAAACAGTGCAAAGGTGGATTAGATTTATCATCAGTGATGTGTTAGTCAAATCAAATTTGCTGTGTAATAGTGAATTAAATTCACTGAAAAGGAGGATATTGGAGTAAAGGTCATTTGTTAGCTTTTCTGAGCTGGGAGTGAGTCAGTATAAAGCAAATGTATAAGAAGTGCTGTACTTTCTTTTTCTCAAGTCAGTATATTTAAATGCTATTTGGGGACATTTACTGGCAGTTAGCAGCCACCCATTAATCAAGCTGGTCAATAATCATTTTTGGCTTTTCGTTTATGGCTCTTGGGTCACTAGTCAACTGGAAAATGTTTAATTAGAACTGCTATCTTCCATAGGAACCCAGTGACTATATATTGATCAAGTTGAGGTTATTGGCTAACAGTAGAACAAAATGTTGTACAGTCCTTTATTCAGATTAATTAGAGATGACCACCCCCTTCTTATAATAGGTTCTGAACTGGCTCAAGAGTGTGACATTGCTGACTGCAAATTATTTATAATTTTTCCCCCTGTTGCCTACCAACAGGGGGAAAAATGCACACTTCACACTTCCATTTTTGGGATGTGTTATCCGTGGTCACCAAGAGGATAATATTGCTCTTGAGAATTTACAAAAAAGGGCATCTTAGCTAACTTCCTGACTAAATGACATGAGCTCATAGTTAAAACAATTTCATATATTCAGTCTAGAAAAAAGAGGAAAAAACCAAAGGTAAAAATAAAGAGGAACTGTAAGTGAAGGAATATTGATAAGATGTTTTCAGTTCCTTAACTTTGTAATCTAACATCCTTTCTTTGAGTTTCAAATGTATTTAGGCTTCAGTTGTGGAGGACTAAAGCATTCAAATTTAATCAAAGTGATGTGTTTTTTTTTGTTTACGACCAGGCCTTTACTGGCGGCGAATTACCTGTAATGCTGCATCTTGGTTGACTAAGGCAGTGTCCAACGTTCTATTACTGTAGGTTCATGGTGTATCTTTATCTTACAAAATAAAAAAATAGGTTGTACATACTGTGTTTAAAAAGTGTCCTGTTGAAATAAGCTCAATGTAATATATGTGTAATATTTACTTTGCATGTGTGTGTTTGAAAACACATTGTTACAATTATTAATTTGTAAAATATTTGTTTTGTATAACCAGTCTTGCGTGTGGGGAATGTGTTTACATTTAGGTGAAGGGAGTTAGATAAGTGTAACCTTCAGAGAAGCCAAAAAGGTTGCGATAAAGAAAACGAACGTCAGTTCTTGAAGGTAATCGCACCCAAATAACTTCACAGCAAGTTGAGCCTATATGTCAGAAGTAGAGATTAGTTCATTGTGTTTCCTTACAACCAAAAGCAATATCCTAATTTGGCAGGGAGTTTGTCCAGACGTGGTAAATATTACTTTCGTTCTGTATTAGGCTATCAACTTATAAACTAATATGTTTATAAGTTGTCACAATTTTATATATACCAGTCCTACCATTTAGACTATGATTAATATTACTCATTGGTAATAAAAAGGACATTAACCTTACACTGAGTGATGATGGTCTTTTTTTTTTTTTGGTGTATTGATATATTGTTATTTAATCTTAATTATCTCATAATAATGTTATAACTGTAATCTGATATGTCATGCAATTTGAGGAATGTTGAATTACTGTTTACTATATTCGTACTATGTGTTACATATCAATTTGAATAAGAACATTCATTGTGAGGCAGTGTGGTCCAGTGGTTAAAGTCCAGGGTTTGTAACCAGCAGGTTACCAGTTCAAATCCCACCTCTGCCACTGACTGACTCATTGTGTGACCCTGAGCAAGTCATTTAACCTCCTTGTGCTCCATCCCGCGGATGAGATGTTAAATCAATGTCCTATTGTAAGTGACTCTGCATATAATGCACAGTTCACAGCCTGCCCTGTAAAGTGCTTTGTGATGGTGGTCCACTATGAAGTATGCTAAATAAAAGATGTTATTATGTATCAAAATTGAATAATTATTACAGAGAATAAGAACTAATTAGCATATTTAAAAAATCCAACATCATAAATCCATGTCAGCTTCTTCTTGTTTTTCGTCCCTGAATTTGTCCATAACCGCCTACATAACTACTGCAAGTAGCCAAAGATCTTTCTTCTTGTGCAAATTGAACCACATAAACAAAATAAATAATTGGAACTAAATTAAAAAACTGCCACAGAAAAAGGCAATGGGGATTATTCTTATTATTGTTGTTTGCTGGTGTGTTTGGGGTAGCTGGTTCAGAAGAAACATTTTTTGACTTCAAAACGTATGTAATGTACTGTACTCCCTTGTCAAAATTCTTTAGATATTTTGGCATTCAAAATCCTTTAGGCTGTTGAGAATTATGCATATCAATTTAAAGCTGAAAAGTCTGGACTACCAAGGAAGGATGGAATTTTTGATGCTCGCCCAAACAATTACTTACTTTTATTTGTTTTATGCTATTTCTTTGAAAGAAAGTAGTCTTGTTGAGAAAGAGTTCCCAGCAGACACCAAAATACAGTAAACAGATTGATGCAGCAGTAAATTAAATAGTAAACCTCACAACACATCCCCATTGTAACATGTTGTACTGTACAGTGTAAGGGTTTTGGAAGAGAGCAAGTCTCACTATGTGGTAATATACTGCCCTCTAGTGTTACATAATTCATGCTACTCTTTATATGAGAATAGTATCAATTCCTCCAGACCAGGAACCTGGGAACCTGGGATTTCCCACCCTGCTCTTCTTTGAAAGAGGCCAAGTGATCTGATCATTGATGCCAGGAAGCTGGCACAGCAATTACTTGACTGTGTGTAGTATCTGAAACAAAAAAACATTGGAAATGTGAAAAAACGCCCAGCCATTTAAAGTGGAGGAATCAAAAACACAAGCCAAGTATCAAGAAACCATTCTTTCTACTAACCCCGCTTGCGTTTTTTATGCAAGTTCGATCCACTTTTATTGTGCCTGAAAAACACAAGCCAAATTAGTATTAACAATTGGGGCAACTTTGACCCCCACCGCTTTGACAGTTGTGCCTATTTGCTTTGAGCTCGCCAAGGTTGCCCCAATGGCTTCTTGAAACTTGGCTTGTATTTTGTGATATCTCCACTTTAAATGGCAGGGCGCTTTTGATGACTTGCTGTTTTTTCACATTTCCAATGTGCTTTTGTTTCAGATATCACTTCTTTTTTCACTTCATGTATAATAACACACAGACACACACGGGAATAGCACACACGGGAATAGTAAAATTGTTCAACCTATATTGAGGCAATGTATTGCTGTTTGGATAGGGTAAATGTAAATAGTAGCCTAGTCTGTTGAAAGGGTTAAGATGTGAATCTGTGTATCGTAGAGGTTATGTAGTTGGAGTGAAAGTATGACTAGTTAGGGTTCAAATCCTGTCTATATATATATATATATATATATATATATATATATATATATATATATATATATATATATATATATATATATTATATGCACGTTAAAGTTATGGTTGCAAAAGTATGTATGTTCAGTGAAAGTGTCATTCATATCAACACATATATAATAATACTTTTTTTTTTAAGTTTGCAATGCAGACGCCCTAGCTTTCACTCCACAAAGTTTGCCTTTCCATTTTACAACATTTGCAAGTAGTATAGCAATAAAGTTACAGTTTTTAACAAGCAACGAGATTAGCAAGATTTTGTAAATACTGATTATGTATTATCCCGATTGTATTGAAAGCTTTCATCTGATTTTGCAAACTATCATAATAAGCTTGATAGGTTAATTTAGTATATTGTACCGTTTTCATGTTTAGGAAGTAGTACTGACTCCATGAGTTGTGGCCAATTAGAACGTAAACAGAGCTGAACTCTATTTAACTACCTTGTTGCTGCTAATTGTTACTCCCTTGTACTAAACTCTATCTTTAACAGCCTCTTTGCTGCTATTTGCAAGTTTTGTACATTTGATGCATAGACTATAACCAGTAACTGATTGGTAAAGAGATTTTATTATAAATAAATTGTACACTTTTTTTTCTTGATGATCACTCTGTTCTTGCCCAGTATAGTATTTTGCCCGATATAACAAATCTGTGCATAGTTTAGGTGATTTAGTAAATTCTGAAGGCACAATACTTTCAGTGGCATAGTCAAGGCTACAGCTCTGCAACCCTTGAAAACAGCAACACCCATTCTTCCCCCCTTCCCATGCTAAGTAACAGCGTGACCCGTTCCCCTTACAATACATGTAACATAAAAGACAGATGAGACAAACCGAACAGAAAACAAGTCCTGCAACAAAGCAATTGTCCGGGTCATTACAATATATTTTTTAATTTGAAAGTAAAAATATATGAAAGCATGACAAGCTTTATGTACAAACATCTTCACTAATATACAATTGAACAAGAACTGCTGAGTATTTACTTTTGTTTCATACAGTATTAAATGGCAGTTTTTACATCTGATAGTGAAAAATAAATATCAAGATAGATAAAGAAATGTCTATGTGTATTGATTTATTTATTTCAATATTTATTTATGTTTTACTTTTACCAAATATATAGGCTATCATTCAGCATAGCTAATTCTCAGAAATTAATGCTCCTTTTTGTCCAGTGGGGACCACAAATAGCGTTACTCTCATCAACCAGTATCGAGAGGAACTGTACTTACCTGCGCCAATGGGGAACACAATGAGCTTTACACTGACAGGAAACCAACATTTTTTTGAGATCAAGATCAGAATCTCAGAATGATGATGACTCGAAAAATCTCCAAAATGTAAAAAATAACAAAGTCCCGAGAATTCTCAGATGACAGTCTTCATCTTTCAAAATACTGCTTGTTTTCTCAACTAACTGTGTAGCACTGACATCAGTTGCCAAGTCTGTTTATAATAAGTTGCTTTAATTTTTGAGTCACGGGTTGCGTGATTGGCTGGTGTTAATGTATATGCACGTCATTAGAATTTTAGAATCCTCCAATCCCCAAAAGGCAGTGCTGTTTTTTTTTTTTTTCTCGTGAGACTTAGCAACACTGACTGACAGTGTTTATATATATATATATATATATATATATATATATATATATATATATATATATATATATATATATATATAAAGACTTTTTGCAAGCAAATTGTCATTAAACTCGGATGTCCTGTAATATACATATGCATAGATCAAACTCCCTGGGGTCTTAATTTATTTTTTGCGTGATACGTGCGACTAGTCCATTTTAAAATATTGACAAAACAAGTTATTATTATTATTTATTTCTTAGCAGACGCCCTTATCCTGAATGATGAGAAGAATCACCGGGGCAGGTCGGAAAATAATTGATAATATCTTGGCAGCGCTGTGCATAGAAGTGACCTGCAGTGAAAGGAGCGAGGCAACGAAGTTTAGAGATTAGCGAAGACGTTTAGCTGGAGCACGAATGTCGGCGTCTGAGCGTTTGATATAACAAAAACAGTGGGAGTGCATGTGATCAGGGCTATAGGGACTTAGAGACTAATTAACTTGAAATTACAGATCCCTAACTACACGCCCCACGAACTTCACTATGCTACATTTAAAATGAAACACGCTTGGAGATCGATCGCCGGTTCGAATCCAAGGTATGTCATCGCCGACCGTGGACGTGAGTTCCCAGGGGGCAGCGCACAATTGGCCAAGCGCTGGGGAGTCCTTGGCTCATCGCACATCAGCGACCCCTGTGGCTGGCCGGGCGCCTGCCCATCGGCCTGTACGCAATTCAGAACTGCGAGGTCCTCCGCCGCTGTAAATTCTGGACATGGCTGCACCGGCTTGCAGAGTGAAAAAAGCAGACGGCTGACGGCACTCGTTTCTTCGTCTCTCCTGAGTTAGTTCGGGGGTTGCAGCGGTGAGCCAGGTTCAATAATAATTGGACATTCCAAAGTTTGGAGAAAATTGAAAAATCAATAAAAGTAATTGTTAAAAAAAAAAAATGAAACAAGCTACACTAGTCACTTTCAAAAAACATTCCTAATTGACAACACTGATTGACAGTCAGCCAATACTGCCGTGTTACGGTTTATTTTTCTAATCCCACTAGATAAGATGGCGTCTATATATATTTTAACGTTTAGTCATTAAAGTGGGCTCAGAAAAGAAAAATTGATTTACCCCACCCCACCCCCCCACCCCAAGTCACTACTTTGACAGTGTGATTGCAGTAAAGCTGGATAACCATTTGGTGGTGCTAGTGTAATCGGCACAGTTAAATATAGACTGCATTTGAACACACACATATAAAAACATTATACTGTATACTGTTATTTAGCAGACAGTTGAAACTCTGGAAGTGTGTAACTAAAATGCAGAAACATTTACCAGTAAGTATCTTTTCAGTAAACTCATGTTACTGATTTTGCTATCATGACAATTTGAAAGCTAGGTACCATATAAAACTCTGATAAAATCTTTACCCCAGACATAACATGATGCAAACAATATCTAGACTAAGACAACTATCTGATAGCAAGCCTGTAGCCTCATAAACTCTTTTCATTCTGTAGGTAAATCTCCTTTTTCAAGCTTATTTGTAACCACACATACCCAATATCCTGTCAAGTACTGACTGCCTGCACTCTTAATATTGAGTTTTTTATGCAAACAATATAAATTGATATATATTGGGTATCATCCCTAAAAAGCTTTAGGTAGGGTTAATAAACTTATTTACTTCCCAGCTCCAGCATTCATGGAATGGACACATATATTAAGTATACACACACATATACAGTGTGGTTCTTTGCTGACCTTTTTGTTTCAGAATTTCCACCCCCTGGAGGAGACTCCTTCAAGAAAGCGAGCCCACTACATGAAATTCATTAAAGGTGTGTATGGAGTAGTGGGTTGAGATAAATAATTGCACACAGATATCAAAGGTTTAGGTTTAAGGATCACAGTGCCATCCTTCAAATTTAATCCCAGGGTTAGTCTAATAATCTCAACATCCTAACAAACTGACTCGATCTTGAAAATGAAGCCTGATTTGCCCTGTTCAAACAATTTGAGTTGGCCTGGAAGGTATACCCAGCTTACATGTGTGCTGCCACTGGACCCCCCAATAGAAGGTACAGGGGTGAAAAGAACTGCATACAATAGTTACCTTTTAATAAATGTGCACACATGTCTAGTGGTTAAAGAAAGGGGCTTGTAACCAGGAGGTCCCCGGTTCAAATCCCACCTCAGCCACTGACTCATTGTGTGACCCTGAGCAAGTCACTTAACCTCCTTGTGCTCTGTCTTTCGGGTGAGATGTAATTGTAAGTGACTTTGCAGCTGATGCAAAGTTCACACACCCTAGTCTCTGTAAGTCGCCTTGGATAAAGGCGTCTGCTAAATAAACAAACAATAATATCCAGTCTCTGATTAGGAAGTATGCCTCATACAGTTACCTTGCATAACTACTGCTTTCAGCAAGATCTTTTACCCTCTTTGTGAAGCAGTTCTGTTGTCTGCTTCGTTGCTCTGTAGCAGCACTTCTTCATATTGATAGACAACAGCCTGCTTCACTGATCATTTCGACCTCAGAAAGAGCTCTTGTGATCCACAGAAACAGGTCATAGTTGTTCTTTATCAAAGTGCCAATAGGGAAAGTCATCCAGACTTCAATGACCTCTTACTGCTGAGGACGTAATTAATTAATTGGTCAGTTGTAACCTGGTACATGGCTTTTTTAATTATGAATTTTGGCTCAAGTTAAGCAACCCTTTTGAAATTTAATTTAGAACCACAATCGCTCAATTTCAGGCTCACCAACCAACTTTTTTTTTTTTTCATTTGCATGAGTATTTTCTAGATTCAGACTCTGCCTGGAATCAAAGGTTTCTCACTCCCATTTCCTGTTCATGCTAAAAATACATTTTAGAACGTATGTGTTATTTGAGATTAGTATTATTTGCGGTACTCTGCATCTACCTAACTTTTCTTCTGCTGTTGGGTGTTGGCTTTTTCTGTATTGTGTTAGTGTCTTGTGTCTTGTGTCTTGCATTAAGTTTTAGTTTTAGTTGCGAGAGTCTACCGACCTAAAGCTTTTTTTACGTTTCTCGGTTATGCGGGAGGATTGTTTTCAAGCTGTGGAACCAACTCCATTTAAAGCTGTAAAAACCAACAAAATAACAGCAAAAAAAGTGATGCAATACATGAAATAATAAAGAGAAGAAGTCTGGTTATATATCAAAAGGACATTTTGCTACTGTAGAAAAAAAAAAATCACCCCCAGATCAATGAAACTTGGAAGATGGCACCTAATAATGATAACCAGATCTTGGAACCACCACCATGGGTCATTAATAGGGCTCTGTACTGTAGCTGCAGCCTGATGCCTATGTTCTTAGCACTGCCATGGACTGGGGAGGTTCATAGTTTTAAATGTTCAGCATTTAGTATTTTTCCAAAACGTTCAGCATTTAGTATTTTTCCAAAACGTTCAGCCATTGTAATGTTTATACTGTAGGTTTGTGCATTCTAAAGTCTTTTTCATATGAACATAAATATTATTATTTCTTAGCAGACAGCCTTATCCAGGGAGACTTACAATTGTTACAAGATATCACATTATTTTTTACATACAATTACCCATTTATACAGGTGGGTTTTTACTGGAGCAATCTAGGTAAAGTACCTTGCTCAAGGATACAGCAGCATTCAATCCCATCTGGGATTGAACCCACGACCCTCTAGTCAAGAGTCCAGAGCCCTAACCACTACTCCACACTGCTGCCCTATACACCTTATATTATACACCTGTGATCCAATGAATGGAGGGCTTCTCATGATGGCTTTTTTTTTTACTTACAACTATCTTTTACATCAATGCTAACCTTTTATTACTCTGCTTGATTTTGTAGTTAAAATGATGCCGTAAAAAGCAAGTTTCACTGGTTTTTCCTTCTGCCAACTCAGTTTGACATCAGAAGCAGTGTGCAGGGTTCTCTTCAGGTCACGCACCTGTGATAGAATCTGGTTGTAATGGAATTTGGTTGTAACGTTGACACTTAAAAAATGGAAGCTGCTGTCGTTGCCGGACAGAGCCGTCTTCAGCGTGTGACGGTTGACATTCTGCTCATTGTGTCCTCAGGCAGTTCATGGCCCTGACGTTAACCTGAGCCCCCTGCTTGAAGTGTGCAGCGTGATGCATGGGCATTTCCAGTGTTTATCTTGTGTTGCTTGGCAGCCTGGGGTGTTGCAGCATTCACAGGTATTTCTTCAGTTTCTTTGACAAGCAATTTGAGCCAAACTGCAAAACTCTGGCCCTGGACTAGAACAGGATATTGCAGACAAGTGAGTGGCAGTGACAAAGGATAGAAAGGCACATTGTCAGAAAACCAAATCTCAGCAAGTAGTAGTCTTGACAGAAGCATACATTATCAACACCAACATTGTGTCTAATTTTTCTAAAGCTGTGGTCAGACTTGAACTGATCTCAGACAGTTATGTCCCAGTTGTTAGTCAGAACAGTCACATTGGTCTGTAATCTTGGTTGCTGTTTTTTTTTTTTCAACCAGTTCTAAGTTATTCATGCAGGCCATACTGTAGTTCTCCTAGGCTGAACCAGTGCCTGTAGAAGGGTATGAAACACCCCATTCCAAAAAAGTGGCAACCTGACAGGAGAAAGCTGGGCAGTCTTGCCACTAATTTATGTCGACCTAAGTATAAGCTACTGTAGTAAAAGAACCGTGATTGATTGTGGTCCTTTTTGAGAAAGGCACCGGCATCTCCTACATGTTCTGCATACCAGTTGTGTAAACCAGCAACCTAGTTTTAATTGCATTCTCATTCATCAACCTTTACATTCAGATCCTTGAGATTAAGTTGGTAGCCAACTACTATTGATTAATGAAGCCTTTCCAGGCTGGAAATAGCTTGGCTAGGCAGTTGAACCTTGATAACCCTGCATGTAAATCAGGCCAGAACTGGGATGTTTTTTCATTATGTGATCATGTCTAGTTGACTATAATAAATAGCATATTTTCTTTGTTTATTAACAGGGATTGCTCAGCTGAGATACAATATCGTTTAGACATTTTGGGTAAGGTTTCTACCCAGTTGGTTGGAACTGAGGTGAGATGAATTGCTCACACAATAAACCGCAGTTGTATCCTGAAACCCCCAGATTCAGGACCTTGGCTTCAACTACAAGGCTGCTGTCGTTAGTCTCCCTCCAATGACCTTCCTATCTTTCCAACTTATCTTCTGTCTTTAATTGATATCCAAAGTAATGCAAGGCAACATCAGTTAATCTGTTTTCTCCACCTTGTGGTCTTGTACTGTACCATTACCTGAGGAACTTGATATAAGAAGAGCAAATGCAGGGAAACCCCTACAAATTAGTTTTTATCTCAATGGAACTTTCCTTGTAAATGCCAATAAGAAAATAGGTTTTGTTATAGAATCCTGTTTTCCTTGTGTAATTTCTTTGATTTAACTCTAACTTGGCTTCAACCTAGACAGAATCTAGATTTGAAAATAGACGTGTGATTTCAATAATGACAATAAATGTTGTAAGAAATTGGCCTGATAGTGAATGCAGCTGTAAGTACATTATGCTGGATTTGAGAAAAATGGGTTGAGGGCTGCTCTAGGCAAAAACTGATTGGAAAACAGTAGCTATTGGGTATGGTATAACTATTTAATTGTCCTTAATTGCAAAGCTGCTGTTTATGTTTGATTCCTCATATTATTTAAGCCACTGCAGATAAAACATGGCTCTCTGTTCAGGAGGCGTATAGTGGGGTATGAACCTTTGTGTGCCCCTTGACATTTCAGCTCCCTTACAAAAAAGTACTATACTGCAAGTATACTGTGCCAAAATAGGATAGTATAATAGTACTAATAGTATACCAAAACTAGACTATTTTGGCACAAGTATACTTGCAATATAGTACTTTTTTGTAAGGGTTGCCTTTGCCTCAAAAAACAAAACAAACATTTGAAATCATTGTAAATAGTTTTCACTTCTCAAAATACTATATATTTTACCATAACGATTATGAACTCCGTTGCAACCGTTTTAGAACTGCAAAATAATTGACACTGTACATGAGTACCAAATCACATGAAACTAGGAGCTAACATTATTTAGCTTAAGGTATTGAGTGTCAGAATCTACTTTATAGTATTTGTGAAATGTACTGTTTATTTCTTTATTTGTAATATCTACGTAAAATTTATCTACATAAAACTTTTTTTTATTATTATTGTATGGCTTTGTTTTTACTGGGTGGGTCTTGGCTTCAGTTGTAAAATCCAAAAGTGGGTCTCCAAAAACAAAAGCTGAGAACTGCTGATTTAGAGGACAGATCTCAAACCCAAGTGCACTAGAGCAGACATTTTGCAAAGAGCTTTGAAACAGATTTTAAAATAAGTGTACAAAGTTGTCGGGATGTTAACAATGAACAGAAAAATTACCGATACGTTACTTAAACAGCTGTAGCAACATGTGGGGATGTGTACAGCTATACATTCTGGAACCCCTCTACTTACTCTTTAAGGAGATGTTTTTCTGTTCATCCACCCGTCTGCCACAATCACATTCTTATGTATCTGGAGAATCTCTTATCAAATTGTGATGAAACATTTCATTACTAATTCTTATTCTATACTGTTCTGTACATGCTGTTGGTTATATGTCATGGTCATCAGAGTTTTCATCATACTGATCTGGAGGTGTCTGTCTGCTTGACTCTCAAACTAACATTTGCTCTAATTTTCATATGTACAGTCGCGGTAGGGGATAAATGTCATTGACATGCTTGTTTTAATAACAGTTATTTCAGTGGGTCTGTTTTAAAAATAATAAACTCGGCACACTACTTCTCTTCCATGTATGATAGACTAATGGTGAGTTCTGACATTTCTAAGGGGGGCAGCTAAGGGTTAACCTGCACTGACCAAATTATTGAAAGCATTTCTCCACTTTGTTTTCTTTTCAAGTGTTTGGCTAAGAAACAGGATGCATAATCCATATTGTTTGTTAAAGTGCTCTACAGAGATGCAAAAACAATGGCCGCAGTTCCAGCTAAATCTGAAATTGGAAACATCTGCAATCCCTTTTTTTTTTTTTTTCTTGTTCACCTACAGAAAGCCAATGAAAAGATCAAAATGAATTGGAATTACAATAGTTTCTCTGCAGAACTTATGGATGCGGAAGGGGCAGGAAGTTATGTGTGGGGGGGGGCACTTTGGTGTTTCTTATTTTTTATATGTTTTACAGCAAGTTGCTGTAATTGTGTATGATTGCGAGAAAGCACTACCAGTTGAACTTTCTTGAAAAAAAGTCCCCCCCCCAGTTGGAATTTCCTTCCTTCATCCTTCCTGATGTGGCCTTATCGCTGACAAAAACTCTGGCAGATAACTGTGGAGGGAGACACGGGCGGCCCTTACCTTACCCACCGAACAACATGTCTCTTGACTCCAGCCCGAAATGCAGCTGTTTATTTACACAAGGAACCTTTCAGCGCTGTTGCTGCAATCGCCCCACTTTGTTTTGGTTACGTGCAAATGGATAACACTTCTTTTAACTCTGTTTAATACACTGACTAGTAGCTCGTTGGAGAGAAGGGTGGGAATAGGGCAGCAGCTGGTTCTCTGCCTCTGGGATAAGCCACACTGTCTCTCTGTATATTGTGTGTAAACATTAATACAAATCATTTCACAATTAGTTCTGAGTTCTGAATCAGGCAAAGAACTTGCACCTTTTTTCTCATTTTGCACATTCTGTTCTTGAAATTATTTGTGTGTGTTCTGCACTGTAAATCATTAGAATCTTAACTGAAAGTGCAAAAAGTGACAAACATTTTGGATGCCCATGCTGGCAAGTCTAAAGCACAGGTGTAAAAAGCTAATTGCATGTGGGAGTTGAAAAGGCATTCAATCACCATGTTAGATACTGTATATTACAGTAAAAGCCAGTATGCAAATATTTTGAAAGAAAGGAAGTATCTTCATTAACTAAATGCAAAAAACAAAAACAAAATGTCTACAAAACTTTTATATTTGTTTATAATTAGGGTCCTGCATTTATTTTTTATAAGGCTTAGTTACTGCATATTTTTATTTATTTATTTTTAACAATCTGATAATTCCAGCTCATTGCTAATGCAACAACTTTATAGTTTATCAGATGCTTGTTTTTGTCTTTTTTTAAATATTAAATGACTGCTTGTCTGTGCATTTAGCTGCTGTCTGTCTATACAGATGCATCTATCTCTCTGTACAATTATCTATACTATATATCACTATCTATACTATATTGTGTCTTTTCTGTAACCACGCAATTACTCAAGCCCAAGATAAATGACGAGCAGCCAAAAATCAAAAGCCGAGGCGCTGTTAAATGAGGGCGCTTGGCACTTTTCTGTTCTCCTGCTTATCGGTGGTGAAAGTTGCCCCTGGCTGTTTGCTCCTCAAGGGTTTTGTTAGGGACCACTGTGGCGCTGAGGGGAGCACGTTTGATTTATCTCCCTTCCTCTCTCCTCGGCCACTTCAGCGGGCCAAAAGAGCCGAGTTGGCTTTAATGTTTCGCCTTTAGAGACTCGGCATTAGCTGAAATAAACCATCCTGCCTCCCCGTGAAAAATGTCCCTTGATTGGCTAATTAATCAGTCAGAGGGGAATGACATGGCTCTCGGCTTGAGGGACCCAAGCTGAGAAGTAAACAGGACTGCTGATAAATGGTTTCCCAGTGAATTCATATATCAAGAAAACTTAGTCGTTTTTTAAAAACTGCTGTTTGCATGAAAGGTAGATTGCAATCCTTTTTCTTTTTACATTTGTTTTTAGTAGGCTAAATTAAAGTACTGCCTATTAGGGTTGTTTTGTTTTTTACATGTTTTTAAAGTATTGAAGCGACCCAGACTTGTATGTTGTCCCATTTGTTTGTCTCGTCTGTCTTGTCCTGTGTATGTGTTGCATGTATCAGGAGCTTCCAAGGGGCGGCGCACAATTGGCCAAGCGTCGCCCGGGGGGAGGGAGGGTTAGGTCGGTCAGGGTGTCCTCGGCTCACCGCGCACCAGCGACCCCTGTAGTCTGGCCGGGCGCCTGCAGGCTTGCCTGTAAGATGCCCGAGAGCTGCGTTGTCCTCCGACGCTGTAGCTCCTGGGTGGCTGCATGGTGAGTCTGCAGTGTGAAAAAAAGCGGTCGGCTTGACGGCACACGCTTCGGAGGACAGCGTGTGTTCATCTTCGCCCTCCCGACTCTGCGCAGGGGTGGTAGCGGTGAGCCGACCGTAATAAAATAATTGGCCATTCCAAATTGGGAGAAAATAATAAAAAATAATTGGCAATGACTAAATTTAAAAAAAAAAAAATGAATTCCCAATTCCCATTCCCTTTTAGTAATCCCGATTCCAAGTCTTTCAAAGAAGGGTGGAATTTAAATTGATTATAAGAGATTTGGAATTGGAATTGAGAATTGATTTTAAAAAGGAATTGGAATAATTCCCCAACCTCTTGTGAATCATTTTATGGTAACCTATACTTCAATACCTCATTCACACTACCTTGCAAGAGCAACACTTTTTGTAAAACAGGATGTCACTCATGAAGACTGCAGTCATGCTTTTAGCGTGTTGATTGTGTAATATTTAGGTAGGTCTAGTGATAAAATGGTGAAGGTTGGTACTACTATATTTGTGCACACTGGTGACAAAAAGGTAATAGAATGTCCCTGTCTTTTAAAATTAAACCTATTGTCCGGATTTCTTTTCAGACCTTAATCTTATGATAAGAGACACGACACATATTGTGTTCATTTGCTGAAGATAATACTCAGGAATAGATATTCCCCCAATTTCAAATGGTGTAGTGTTCTATGCACGGGATGACATATGCTATCAAGATTACATTTACTGCTATTTTGACCATTTTTCAGCTGATTTTACAATTTAACTTTTTTTTATATTGTTCTGAGCATCTCTATGTTAATTTTTTGATAAGAGAACATTGAATATTTTTTTTTGTCTTGACAAACTCTAAAATCAAATAAATTAAGCAGCCCTTTTTTCCAAACAGAAGTTGATTCAAAGCAGTAAGTAATGTGTAGTGTGTTGGGCTCACCTCCTGACCTCTCTCACTCCCACTCTGGCTGGGGCACTAAAGGCATAAACAGCGGGTAGTGCCAAGGGGTGGGACTAGTCTTGAATTGAGGTGGATGTTCACGCTGTCCTCTTGTCTCATGTGGGTAATGTGACATCCACATGGTCCCTCTGGCCCTGGGTCTTAATCTGGAGTTTGGGGAGGCAGGGGTGACGGGTCAGGTCACACATCGTGTCACAGAGGCGGACCTGGTGCGTCTGCAAGCCCATTCCTCCATCCATCCATACGTCCGTCTGTATGTCACACTAAAATATTTTCATTAAATGTGCTTATCAAATTGTGATGTAAACATTCCATTTCTAAATGTTCTATACTATTCTGTATATACAGTGCTGAGAAAAAGTTTGTGAACCCCAATGATAATTCTGGAAATTCCATAGTTTTACCATGATAGCCTTCTTGAATCAATAAATAAATAAATATCCAACAGGGTTTGTATTAACCAATTCCATGTCTTTTGAAACCAAATTATGTATGAATTGGACAAACAATGAGTAATTAAGATTCAGGGTATGTGAAAAAGTAAGTGAACCCCTGGTTTTATCAGCTCAATTAAGGGGATAATTAGAATCAGGTGTTTAAATAATTAGGTAGATCATCAGGGGTGAGTTTGGGAGGCCCCACCCTATATAAAGATCAGAAACTTTGTGAGTTTGGTCTTCACCATACAGGTGTGTGGAAACACGTCATGCCACGATCAAAAGAAATCTCTGAGGACCTCAGAAAAACCAGTTATTGATGCTCATCAGTCTAGAAAGGGTTACAAAACCATTTCAAAGGATTTGGGGCTCCACCAATCCACTGTCAGATAGTCTACAAATGGAGAAAGTTCAAGACCACAGTCACTCTGCCCAGGAGCGGTCGTCCTACCAAAATCTCTCCAAAAACAAACCGGAAAATCATCCAGGAAGTCACAAAGAACCCCAGAGTAACATACAAGGATCTGCAGGCCACTCTCGCCTTGGCTAATGTGAGTGCTCATGACTCAACTATCAGAAAAAGACAAGAATGGTGTTCATGGAAGGATAGCCAGGAGGAAACCACTGCTCTCTAAAAAGAACATTGCTGCCCGTCTGAAGTTCGCCAAAGAGCACATAGATGATCCACAAGACTTCTGGAACAATGTTCCCTGGACAGACGAGTCAAAGGTAGAACTTTTTGGCCTCAATGAGAAACGGTATGTTTGGCGAAAACCAAACACTGCGGTTGAACAGAAGAACTTCATCCCAACCGTCAGGCATGGTGGTGGGAGTGTGATGGTTTGGGGCTGCTTTGCTGCCTCAGGACCTGGACGGCTTGCCATCATTTACACAACCATGAATTGTGCATTGTATCAGAAGATTCCAGAGGAGAATCCGTCCGTGAGCTGAAGCTGAACCGAAAGTGGGTCAGCAGCAAGACAATGATCCTAAACATACAAGCAGATCTACAAAAGAATGGCTGCAGAAGAAGAAATTCTGCATTTTAGAATGGCCTAGTCAAAGTCCGGACCTAAACCCCATCGAAATTGTTGTGGCAGGACCTGAAGCGAGCTGTCCATGCAAGAAAGCCCTCAAATGTCACCGAGTTGAAGCAGTTCTGTAAGGAGGAATGGGCCAAAATTCCTCAAAACCGATGTGAGAGACTGACCAACAGTTTCAGGAAATGCTTAGTTGAAGTCATTGCTGCTCAAGGGGGTGCCACCAGTTACTGAATCTGAAGGTTCACATACTTTTTCACACATGGATATTGAATGTTGAATCATTTGTGGATAAATACATTTTGAAAAAGTATGATGTTTTTGTGTCATTTGTTTAATCAGGTTATCTTTATTATTAGGACTTAGATTAAGATCGGATAACATTTTAGGTTTGAACTATGTGAAATATGTGAAAATCCTAAGGGGTTCACAAACTTTTTCTCGGCACTGTATTTTATGGTCATCCACTTCTACATCATACCAATAGGTCAAATTTCACTGAAAAAAAAGCACAGAAGCATTATTAATAATGAAGAATCGGTATCTGCAGGTTATGGATATGGCGTAATCGATATTGGCCTATCACTTGCTCACTAAGAAAGTTGTAGTTGTAGTTGGTAAGCAACTTTAATAAAAATAAAGTTAAAAGCATAAAATAAATCAGTATTGCAGTTAGTTATGACAAGAAAATATTTTGAAGAGTATGAAAAAAATAGATATGTAAAACTAAATAAAACAAGTCAAAAGTTAGTGTGTGGTCTATATTGTTTCATTATGAGTTTTAGCTTTATATACTATATGTGTGATTTTATATGTCTTAAATACTTGAACCCTGGTTTATTGATTTCATATTTAACAAGAATTTCCTTATCTAGGTTTTAACATTCCTTTTTTTTTGTGAGGATGCAGTTAAATTCATATTCTCTATTTACTTGTCAACAGCCCAGCATGCTTTAAAATAACACCTGTCAGCTTCTTAAAATTAGCTTTGTCATACTTGGTAGACTTTGGTGTAGATATGCAAACAGGTTTATCTTAAAATCTTTAACACAGACACAAAACCTTTTATACCAGTGTTTTGGATACCACTTTCCCACTAAAGGAGATGTTGATGGTGAAGTTAACACTAATTAGTGCTCAGATAGCATCTAACTGCCCACCAAAAGAATGTTTACTTAGTGCTGTTGCTGCTGCTGAAACTGAAAACCGCCAGTGATAACCCCCTTGGCTGTGACAACATGTACTTTACAGCTCTGTTGTCCCGTCGGCTTTCTGACACATACCGATTTATAGCAGCCCTCCACTGGTCACCATCTGTGGTCTGCAATGCCTGAAAGAGTGGTGTTTCTTAGTTACAAAGCGTAGCAGGAATGCTGTTCTGGGTAATTGCTGTGGGTGCAGCTAACCCCTTAAGATTTGGACTTTCTAAGCTGTTTGTTACTCCAGGCTGAATTGGGCAACTTTAATTTATGTAATCAAATAAGTCGAATTTTGACGTCTTGAGGGATGGTGTTTTATCATTTCAGCCATAAAACGGCATGGCACAAAACTTCATCCTCATTTGTGTGACATCTGTCCACTCAAAGCGATACACACACACGCAGTTATGGAGGAAAAAAATAGGCCTGGGGGGGGGGGGGGGGGGGGGGAATTAAAGCATTTTGTAATGATAAGATAGGAGGGTGTGCAAACTTACATAAGACCAGACTGACATACATGTATCTAGCCTAAAGAGAACATGTAAAATCCATACAAAAAATAAACTGCACTTGCTTTTACGCTTTCAACAAACATGCAAGGCACAGTCAAGCAGAATCAGCCACGGAACGAAAGGAGGGGGCGTGGATTGAATCGGCCTATCCGTGACTTGCTTTGTTAACAAGCGTGTATCAGGACAGGAACTGTCAAATCACTCCCTCGATTGCCTGTGTCCAGGCGTAGTCTGGAGGCGCACCAGAGGCACACTGATTCGCTCTCGTTAATGCCAGTCAATGTTTCTAGCTGCCCTTCACTGACCTTTTGCTGCCAGTCTCTGCCCGTCAAGTAGCTGCTGAAGCCGTCTGACGGGTATTTAACAGTTAATGGAAATGTATATTCTTGCTCTATAGCGGACCTCTCTCCACTGTATAACATACATTCATATTCACATTTTTAATGGAGGAACAAGTGGATTTGCTTCAAGTGGTTTGGGTAACTATTGGATAGTCTTTAATCAGAAGGAAACATTTCTTGATGAGTAACAATCTGAGGTCATATAAGAGTTAAATTTGAAATAGAAAAAAGTAAGGCAAACGAAATGCTATAAACTTTTTTTTTTTTTTGCTTCCGGTGGCATGAAATGTTTATGTAGTTCTTTTCACAGAAGCTGCGTCCCAAGGTGTTTCCACCTGAAGTTTTATCAAGGTAGTTTGAGGCAGGTGTCCACTTGACAAGTCATTATAGGAAGAAATTGATTCCTTTTTGTTTGCATTTTCTCAAAGGGATTCCATATTTGTATTAGTATAGAGACTGCCCTCTCGAGACCCAGTTTAAACTTTCTCAAAGCCTGGATAAAGTTAGGGTTACCATGTGGCTCCAGATTAACCAGACGCTGTGAGACAGAACGGGATTTCAAACTTGCCCCTAAATTGAAATAAATGAAGGTGTAAATGAACCATCCTTAGCTACAATTAATAATGGTGCTTAAATACCCGCATGCGCGTCAAATAATTGTATTATACCAAGAATGAATTGCAGCCAGTCGCTATTTTTTTCTGTTTGTTAAAATTCAATCGCCCATATTATTATGCAAATACAATTTCATCATCATCTCGTTGCTCTATCGATAAATTAGCTATTGGTTCATTAAGATCTGATCAGAAGCAGCTGATCAGTGTGAATTGTTTGCTGCGCCCAAGCAATTCCACCACAGCAGGATTAATCTCAGCAAAGGTGGAGCTCATTTATACATGAATTACTTTAAATTTAGGGGGAATTTTGAAATTCTGGTCTGTCTCAAAGTGTCTGGTTAATCTGGAGCCATATGGTAACCCTAGATAAAGTAGCTCCTAGAGAAAGAGATTTGGGATCCTACATTTTCTAGCAAGAGATCTGGAATCTTGTGGACACAAAACCTCTCATAGTGAGAGATGTCATTCTTTTTAAAAGTTTAGCTTTACAAGGTGTAACAGGGCGAGCAGCCCTGTACATTGATTTGTTTATTTTAGTTTAGAACGGAGTCCCCTCCGCCCCTGTGCAGTGTATTTTGTATTTGTTTTGTATTTTGATTTTATTATTGTATGCATGACGGCGAGCGCCATATGTTTTGTTATTGTTTTGTTTAGTGACGGCGTAGCCGTTTGTTTATTTTATACTGTTTGGTAGCGTGGATGGGTAGCCCCATCCACAGCACTTTAGTAAACTCGTGCAGAAGGTGGCCATCTCCCGAATTAATTAGGTGATTTAATTTGTTGCTAATCGGGAGATGGTCACCTGTTATAAAAGCCTGCAGCTCTCGGCACTTGAGGTGGGTGTTGGAAGGAGAGAGTGGAGAGTGGAGAGTGGAGAGTGGAGAGTGGAGAGTGGAGAGTGGAGAGAACTGAGAGAGAAAAACGTAAATAGTACAATGGATAGGAACAGTGAAGGCGATAGCCCAGCCTGACCTATTCAGTCTGTATTTTTGTGTTCGTGATTATTTTTGTTTACCCTTTTATTTTGTTCTGTGAGCACAGTGTTTTTTGTTTGAAATATTTATTTTGTTTTGCTTAATAAAAACGGCAAACGCCACCTTAACTGCAGTACTTGCCTGGTGTCAGTGTTTTCCCGTCCCTGCTTCTGCCGTGACGTCACCGCTCAGTCAACCTGTCACACAAGGTTTAAACTTTTTTTATGCTACACATTAAGAAAAGACAATGCAAATACCACCTGTCCATTACCCTCCATGAAGAAGCAGGGCAGTGTTAACTGGGCCTATCTGGGAAGGTTATCTCTATAACCTGAGCTTGATCTATAATGTTCTTCCACAACTACATTTATTAGTGGCTGGACAATGAGGGCATGCCTTCACAATTAACAAGGTTACAATATTGAGCATAGGTTATTTGCAAATAACCCTGATAATGTGATTTGGCAAATAGTTTTTTTATTTACTTCAAAGCACTACTGCAGTTTAACCCTAGGGAGACAGGAAACAATGCATTTCAATAGAGCCTGGGAGTTTGGGCTTTACATATTCCTTGGCCAATGTTTTCGAAATCAAAAGCAGGTCAGCAGGAAGTCTGTTGCTCTTAATTCACGTTTAGCTGCCTAATAATTAAGCAATAGGCTGAGACATGATACCCAACTTAATTGGTGTCCAAGCAAGTGAATTGATTAAAGCTGGAGACATGCTGATTTTGAATGCATGCCTTTTGTTAAACAGAAGTAGCTGGCTAAAGAAGACATTTTTAACTAATATTTCAATTTGTTCAGAATTTCGGTAGTGTAAAACAATAATTGCAAAAACACTTACTTTTAGGACAGGGATACAGAACACAATTTTTTTTGGAAAAGTGAAAATAATATTTAACCATGTACAGATTTTTATTTTTGTTTATGACTGTAAGTCGCCCTGGATAAGGACATCTGCTAAGAAATAAATAATAATAATAATAATAATAATAATAATAATAATAATAATAATAATAATAATATTACAGTAGGGTTTGAAGGAACAGTGTTTGTTAATCTGTCATCCTGATCTGTAAGGGGTTTACAGTAAGAGGCACCATAAATTGGGAATTTTAAAAGTGTGTAGAAAGAGTATAACTGGCAAAAGATTGATAATTGTAAGTCATCCTGGATAAGGGTGTCTGCTAAGAAATAAATAATAATAATAACAATAATTAGTGCTTACCTAGGATAGCTTCATATAAGAATGATTATCATGAGGTATTATTTGCATTGTGCTTTGTTTGCTGATTGAGACGCACATAGTATAGAGAAGACATAAGCACTGGAATAAGTGCTCTTACTGAGAAAAAAAAATAGTTGTTATTCATAGTATTATTCAAGCTGACGTTTAATCTATATTTATTTGATTATAGTTTAATATTTGAAGGTGGTGGGAAGTTACTGCCTTTTGAACTAACTTGTTTTTAGCTAAAATAAAACATACCTATACAGTCACATCTCTGTCTTTTTTTGGACTTTCACATTAAAAATAAATAAAGAAATAAAATGCGCAACTGTCCCCTTCCCAAAAACATAGCCTCAACCCATTAAATAAATCTAGCATCCGTCATAGCTATGATTTAGCTTTTACATTCCATGCTATCCCGGGAGGGATATGGAGTCCCCATAAGGTGCATCAAATCTGAGACGCACACACCAGTCAGCAGTGCTTTTCTCTCCATATATAATGATGGCTGGAAGCATCAGCTCTTAAATTCGAGCCGCGGATGAGCCGAGCAGGGAGGAGAAAGTGTTGACCTGAATAAATAGATAAATAGCTTCTCTGTTCTGCAAAAATATTTTGGATATTTTAATGTTTCCAGCTCAGTGGTTTAACAAAGCAAGAGATGGTTTGTAACGGTTATTTTTTTATTATTATTATTTTAAGTACCATACTATAATTACAGTTTGTAGGAATCAAAACTTTTTATTTATAATTATTTTCTGTCTTTAGGTTTTAACTGATAAATGAACACTGTTGACTTATACTTTGTCATGTGTGTAAAGTTGGGGGATGGGGGATGGGGGATGGGGCACAACGCAAAATATCCACGGTACAGTACAGGTTTATCTGAGAGTTTTAATACAATCCCCCTTTTGTTTTACCATTACTGACGTCCCGTATGATAATTGTCAGCACTATCGCACACAGTATAGCCATGTGGTCCTGTCACACCGAGGCTGCTCAGTAAACCGTCCATCAGGGTCCTGCTCGCATACACTGGTGGAATTAAACATTTTTTTATACTTTGAAAATATACATTATTTAAGCAGTTTATGAATAAAAACAGTAGAAATTCTAAAACAAAACACTTTATTCTATATTCATTGTTAATCTATAAGATTTGCAACAGATGAAAAACTGACAAATATAGAAATGCTTTATTCACTGTTCTAAGCTTTTAAGAAACATTAAAATAATTAAAAAAACATACAGGCTGCACTACTCATGCATTACTGCTCCAAATCAGCTTGAGACATTATTATTGTGTGATAATATATTCTGACCCATACATTATTCTGTTTAAACAGGATTCCCTACACCCCACAGCTCCATTTCAAGATTAGATCTCTCTATTAAGATGGAATAGAATTAAGAGCCCTGGAATAATACAAGACCTCTTACAAAAACATGCTTTAACACGAGGAAGTGCACCCTCGATACTTCAGTAAATATTTCTGTTGGAAGCACTGGCTCTCCATTGCTATATAAATAGATAATGTTGGACTTTTTAGAAAGCTCTGACACAATTTTCATTTCTTACTGCTGTGAGAAGTTCCTGAGAATGTATGCTGATAAGGAAAGTAAAAACATTAGGAAGAGTTCAAGAAGGTGGTATGTCAGCAGTTTATTTTGTATTTTTTTATGCAGAGATGGTTCATGGTTGTAAGGTCGTGTCTGAGTATTGGGTGGATTTTGCAACCTGTCACACATACTGTGTATGTATATATATATATATATATATATATATATAGTTTTTATTACCAGGTCAAATCTGCTAGTTTTCACACATTGTTTATATGAAGATTTTAGTAGATAAGTACAGCAATGTGGTTTCACTTTATGCAGGTGTCACAAAGACGGCCGGAGTGGGTGGCGTCAGACCAGAAACAGGAACACAATAAACAGAGAGATGGGGTTTTGGTAAAGCTGGGCGCGTGATCGCGCTCAGGATTTAATAAACAGACAGAAAATAAAAGGTTTGAAACAACAAAAACACAGGACACGGCACTTGTAGCCAAAATAAAAGGACAAACAAAAACGGACTAGACAGACAAAACACGGTGAGCAGATTTAACTATTACTATTACTATTACTATCTTTACCTCCGTCTCCAATCCCGTTCTCCACTCACCGAACACCTAACCACCAGTGAGTGAAAATGTGTCTCTATATATACTGTTGTGCTGGGATTCAATTACTAATTAATTATTCACTTGAATCCCAGCACGTGAATTAATTCTGTGCAACCCCGTGCTCGCATATTATATTTTAAATGCACGTGCGTGATGTGCAATCCCGTGCCTAAATACAAATCTATACTTTTTAAACACACGTGAAACACAGACCCGTTTATATCCCGTGTACCAATCTATACACCAACATTAACACACGCACGCATACACACAAATGCACACAGGGGCGGGGCACTTTGCCACATATACCCCCCCTTGTGCGCAGCACACATGGCCTCAACGGCCACCTCCCCCCTTAAAAACCCAGCAGTCCAGGACAAAGTCTCGGGCTGGGAAGGGAGGCTTCAGTGGGCCCATGGCTGGCCATGCTGTCAGCACCCCTGCCGGTAGTGGCACGGCTGACAGCCTGTTGGTCCCGTCCTGCAGCGAAAAAGCTGCGGGGGCAGGTGGTCCCCCGACCTCCCCCTTCTTCGTAGCCGGCAGCTCCCTCCTGTGGGGCTCCGGCCACAAGAACTCCTGCAGCGAAAAAGCTGCAATGGGAGCAGGTCTCCGGACCTCCCCCACGATCTCCGGCAGCGAAACTGCTGCTGGGGTTGGTGGTCTCCAGACCTCCTCCCCCTTCGTGGCCGGCAGCTCCCCTTTCTGGGGCTCCGGCCACCGTACTCCCTGCGGAGGTACGGGCAGCAGAGGCAGCTCCTGCTCCTCTGCTCCGGGCGGTGGTGGAGGCAGAGGCAGCTCCTGCTCCTCTGCTCCTTGCGGTGGTGGTGGCGGAGGCAGAGGCAGCTCCTGCTCCTCTGCTCCTTGCGGTGGTGGTGGCGGAGGCAGAGGCAGCTCCTGCTCCTCTGCTCCTGGAGGTGGTGGAGGCAGAGGCAGCTCCAGCTCCTCTGCTCCTGGCGGTGGTGGTGGCGGAGGCAGAGGCAGCTCCTGCTCCTCTGCTCCTGGAGGTGGTGGAGGCAGAGGCAGCTCCAGCTCCTCTGCTCCTGGCGGTGCTGGCTCCCTCTGCTGTGGCGGCTGGGCATGTGCACGCCGTGCTGCCTTCAGCAGCATAGCGAGAGGCTGCTGGGGGACACCAGCATCCTGCCCTTCTCCCCCCCAAAAATTTTCAGGGGGTTGAGCCTGTAACCCCTCCCCTTCCGGCTCTTGGGGCTGAACCAGCAGGCATTTCCCCTCTGCTGGTGGCTTGGGTCCCAGAGCTGTGGAAGCCCCGACTTGCCTCCCTTTGGGCTGTGGACGCACCGACTCCTCCCTTTTGGGCTGTGGACGCACCGACTCCCCCCTCTTGGGCTGTGGACGCTCGGGCTCCCCCCACTCAGGCGTAGGACGTTCGGGCTCCCCCCACTCAGGCGTAGGACGTTCGGGCTCCTCCCACTCAGGCGTAGGACGTTCGGGCTCCTCCCACTCAGGCGTAGGACGTTCGGGCTCCTCCCACTCAGGCGTAGGACGTTCGGGCTCCTCCCACTCAGGCGTAGGACGTTCGGGCTCCTCCCACTCAGGCGTAGGACGTTCGGGCTCCTCCCACTCAGGCGTAGGACGTTCGGGCTCCTCCCGCTCGGGCTGTGGACGCTCAGGCTCCTCCCGTTTGGGCTGTGGACGCTCAGGCTCCTCCCATTTGGGCTGTGGACGCTCAGGCTCCTCCCATTTGGGCTGTGGACGCTCAGGCTCCTCCCATTTGGGCTGTGGACGCTCAGGCTCCTCCCGCTCGGGCTGTGGACGCTCAGGCTCCTCCCGCTCGGGCTGTGGAGGCAAAACCAGCAGGCATTCACCCTCTGCTGGTGGAGATGGGGACAGCAGGTACTCACCCTCTGCTGGTGGAGATGGGGACAGCAGGTACTCCTCTGCTGGTGGTCCTGCTACCTGGGCTGCTGTTCCATTTATGGTTGCCTCCAGGTAGCTGAGGACAAACTCCACACCTTCCTCCAAGGTGTTTGGGGTGTGTTCCTCCTGATATGCCTCCCATCTCTCACAGTCCATCATCCACAGAGCCCGGACGACCATGGGCAGAGACTGGGCCTCCAGCCCAGCATTCTCCAGGAACCAGCCCCGCAGTTTGATGGCGTCTTCTGCCATTGACTCTCTTTTTTTCTTTTTTTTTTTTTCCCCCAAAAACAATATTTGTAATCCTTTTTTTTTTTTTTTTTTTTTTTTTTTTTTTTTTAAACAAAACCCCTCCTGGTCTGACGCTTGGAGGCGCGGCTATCCCACGATGACACCACGTGTCACAAAGACGGCCGGAGTGGGTGGCGTCAGACCAGAAACAGGAACACAATAAACAGAGAGATGGGGTTTTGGTAAAGCTGGGCGCGTGATCGCGCTCAGGATTTAATAAACAGACAGAAAATAAAAGGTTTGAAACAACAAAAACACAGGACACGGCACTTGTAGCCAAAATAAAAGGACAAACAAAAACGGACTAGACAGACAAAACACGGTGAGCAGATTTAACTATTACTATTACTATTACTATCTTTACCTCCGTCTCCAATCCCGTTCTCCACTTCCGAACACCTAACCACCAGTGAGTGAAAATGTGTCTCTATATATACTGTTGTGCTGGGATTCAATTACTAATTAATTATTCACTTGAATCCCAGCACGTGAATTAATTCTGTGCAACCCCGTGCTCGCATATTATATTTTAAATGCACGTGCGTGATGTGCAATCCCGTGCCTAAATACAAATCTATACTTTTTAAACACACGTGAAACACAGACCCGTTTATATCCCGTGTACCAATCTATACACCAACATTAACACACGCACGCATACACACAAATGCACACAGGGGCGGGGCACTTTGCCACAGCAGGCCACAAAGTTTATTGCGTCTTTTCGCCATAGCCCTAGCTGATACCCTTCTTGCAGTGTCTGTGGTTCTCTATTTGTAGAAATGGCGTATACAGGGTGATCGCTGCTGTCTTAACCCTGTAGCAACTCCCCCTCCTAGCCGCACACAGCTGCAGTGTTGGTGATGGGAGCACTTTCAGGCTATCCTCGGGCAGAATTGGAACCTGTGGCTTTCCAACCCAGAGGCAAAACCACCCACACTCCTTGGATACCACAATGTTGTTCTAGATACAAAACAAAATTTGCCACAGTTGCCAATAGATAAAAAATTTAAAACATCACTGATTTAAGTAGCACTGCGTGTCCCATCTTTATAATTTCAGGGTTGTACTGCAACTTACCTTTTATTTGTGTACCATTTATATTAGATAAAGATGCCATTTAACTGCTAACCGGCTGCACTGTACTGTGTTATACTACATAGCAGTTTTCAATTTCTTGAAAGTTGTTATAAAATGTGGACCATAAAGGGTTGTGTTGCAGCCTGTTTTCTATTTCAATATTCTTCATACAATGCAATTTACGTATATTTCTGGTTGTAAAAATAATAAAAGGCCACATGTGCAGTTCCTATAAATGTTTACAGGAATTAAACCCTATTTTAAATCTTCCACTGGACCGCCACTCCACCAGTAGTGTTGGGAGACAGGTTCACAAATGCAGAGCTTGTTCACAGTTATTAATATTGCAAGTGAGTTTTCTTGAATATTTAAGAAAAACATTTGCATTGCTCCTATATAAAATATATATTAAAAAAATAAAGAAAACATTTATCATTGTTATTGTTATTATATTTTGTTGAGTATCTGATTAATGGATATCTCTTTACAATACTACACTCTAATTAAATAATTTTTGTGGAAACTCTGCAGTCAAAGTCTAACGTTTTCTTTCTTGAGTTCCATTACCAGTGTTGTTCAATAAACAAATAACTCTGGATGCAACGGTTAGGATTTTCCCAAACCGGAACCAAAACCAAAACTGACACTTTCATAAAATTCCACACCAAACAATACCAACATTGTTGTACAATGAAAAACCTTCGACAGTCTCAGCACTAAGCCAGCAGCAACTCATCTCACACTTCTCTGCATGTAGACAGTTCATATTAGCATCCCTTAGGAATTTTAATATAGTAACATAAATCAAAAGTTATAACAAGACATGCCAAGACGTAGTCTGTGTGTTCAGATGTCTAGGGCAGCATTCTTTTTAGAAACGGCATTCTTTTTAGTTTGTTGATGAAAGTTGCTTTGCTAGTACTAGCAGCATACGCAAAAACTCAGCCAGCACTCAGTAACTTAAACCTTGGTTTAAAAAAAAAAATGCATCCTAGGAGTGAAGAAAAAAAAATCTGTTGTGTCTGTTAAATTACTGTCTAGACCTAATTTAAACCTAATATAAAATGTAATAATGATGGTAAACTGACTAAAACAGCCAAATACAAAGGTGCCAGTCTACTGTGAAAGTAGAATGCGCAGTAAACTGGGCAAAGCTGCAAAACAAGAGAAAGGGATAATTTTGGTCTTGGTGCAAATATCTGGAAGATGCTTTAAACTAGATGCTTCTGCGAGGTCAGTTTATTTTTATTAAGGTAGCTTAATTTACTGTGCCTGTGTTGAAATGAATTTAGTTTCGTTTGTCTGATAACTTTGTTGCTGCATTCTATATTAATTGGATTTAAGTGTATGTATAACAACCAACATACTAAACAATAACTTTGCATACGTTTTTTGAGGGGCCAGTGGGGGGCCTGGGTTCTAGCTTTAGTTTATTGCTGACATAAATCTAGATTACATTTTAAATTTAGAAGTGTTTCCTCATCAGAAGCAATTTTAAAATGCTGCCAAGTAATTTCAATTTCAATTCCAACTGACCGCAGCAACAATGGGGGGGATGCCAGGAAAGCAATAAATAAAAAGGTTTAGCGCCTTGACAGGGATGTCCTGTAGTCCGCAGCAGATTCCTTACAGAAGAGTGCCGGTGAAAGATTTGCGTTAACCCACTGTACCATATAACCTCACTTTGTGTTTTCATTTTGTAACGCGTGCATTTTTTATCTTTGCTAAGTATCGCAAAATATTGTGTGACAAAGTCTGGAAGGCAGTGAATTCCCATATGAATTATTAGGGGTGTGCTGATACTCGTATTTTCCGAGTAATTAACTTTAAGTATTTGTCGGCAGGTATTAAATAATTCAAAACACATATAATGTGTTGACTTCAAAATAAGAAAATACAAGACAAAGTAATCGCTTATAAAATATATATTAATTTTAGTTTAGTTAGATCACAATTTAAGTAATACTTTCAGATTATTATTGATCAATATTCAATAATTGTGTAGACAAGGGAAACTGAGGGACGGCATTGTTTTGTGTTGAGTAATTAAAATGTTTTATTCCATTGAATTAATACCTAACAACTTCACGTTTCTTTAAAGTAAGTACTTGGGGGGAACATAAGAGATTCTGCACACCCCTATTCATTATTGGATTGTTTTACATTTGATTTAGGTTTAGCAGCACAAGTGTTTAATGACTGGGGAATAAGCCCCTTGAAATGTCTCATGTGTCCCTTTCACTAGCACCACAGGGCTGTAGCTTCCAGGAGAGTGAGGCAGGAAGAGCTGAAAGCCATGAGGCCTTCTGTCTGAAAGAGCCTTATCTCTTCCTCCAGCGTATGGTGGTGGTGGGGGAGGGGGGGGGGGGCTCATGTCGGCAGGGACTTCAAAAGGCAGCTGGAGTTTCTGTGTGTTTGTGACTCATCTGCTGGAGTTCAGCCACAGGGCCAGCAATGGGTGGGGTGGTCGGGGGCCACCATTAGAAAGCGTGAGATCTACTCTTCAATCAAAAAAAAAAAAAAAGTTAAGAAGCAGTTCTAAAATAGAATATTATTGTTTGTATTTAGATGACAAGATATTCTTTTTTCTATGATGGAAACTGAATAGATCTCATTAAAAATGCAAGATTGCATAGAAATATTGATTTAATAAAAGTTACTTCACAAGTGGTACTTCATGTGTAATGACCTTGGTAAACTTCCTCAGTGCAGGTGAATGAGCTGGTGTGGAGGGATGTATTTCTCTGTCACCAACGAAGATGTTTTCCTGTTCTACTCTTCTCAGCAATTTCAAACATGTCTTTACAGACACACCTTAAGCTACTCAATGAAGCGGTATGCCTTTCACATTATATCTTAATGTTGTTCTTAGTAACAGGAAAAAGGTATTACATGTTTTTGGCATCTCTTTTAGGAGTTGTATGGTAGATCATTGTTGCTAGTAAAGGTAGGGCTGTGCATTTACCTTTCTATGATCCAGAGAAGTTATTTTTATTTTTATTTTTTAAATATAGCCCTATGCACCCCTAAGCAAGTGGTTGTATTTCTTATCAGAGGACCACTTAAAGTTTAGATAGGCCATATCCATAAAAGTAATGTGTACTTTTTTTAACCTGGCTGTTGGATAATATGAAAAAAATTTAAGGTATAAAATAGAATATGGCAGTAATAATCAACAAGGAGGGCTTGAAAAACTTTTAAACCATGGCAACAGCATTGTCAGTCTAAGTCCTGACATTTTGTATGTATATATATATTTTTTTTAATATTTCAAGGAAAAAAATTAATGAATTGGAGGAAGTAGTTTGTTATCCCTTGCAGTGGCATTAAAGGGGGCTGGCTTATGAAATTTAAGGACGTTCTTTTACCAGGGTCCTTATACAAAGTGCTTTGGAAGTGGAAAATAATAGTAACAGAGCTGGTGAGAAAATAAAAAAAAAATTCCCTAGTCTCTAATGTTTGCAATTTGTGGTTTTGTTGTATATTATGTGATCCGCTAAACCTATATAAGCTATGTGAAAGTTGTGTACAACTATTCAGCAACAATAATGGTTACACAACTAGGGTGACCCCCGTCCCTAATTGGACGGGATAGTCCCGAAATGTAAAGATCAAGTTCCGGTCCCGGCCTTAATGTCTATGGGACGGCATTTGTCCCGAATTCAGAGACACAGTGCCATCTTCTAGTTTAGCGCCACAGTCAAACCATAGCATATCTGTTTATAGCACATCATAGCACAGCCCCTGTCGTATTATTTTGCAATGCCTTACGCTCGCTCGCCAGTTAAAACAATTAAAAAAAAAAAACGTATGTATATATCCAGGCGCGGCCCCAGAATCTTTCACATGGTACGCACAACTGAACCACACCGACATCCCATCTCATGCCAATAATGAATCTGCATCAACGTGCTGTAAAGTGTTTCAGTCAGAGTGCTGCATTTCTGTTCTTTCCTGAGTTTCCCTTTTTCAAAATGAATAAACACAGTGCGCTGCCATCGAGACAGAACAGCAACTGCACTGACAGCCAAATAGTGTACAGCAGTGTTTCCCAACCCTGTTCCTGGCGGCACACCATGTCTGCTGGTTTTCATTCCAACCCAGCGCTCAATTGCTTAATACAGCTGTAATCGCAGCAAAAGGTGGCGCTACAAAGTATTAACTTAAGGGGGCTGAATAATTTTGCACGCCCAATTTTTCAGTTTTTTATTTGTTAAAAAAGTTTGAAATATCCAATAAATTTCGTTCCACTTCATGATTGTGTCCCACTTGTTGTTGATTCTTCACAAAAAATTACAGTTTCATATCTTTATGTTTGAAGCCTGAAATGTGGCAAAAGGTCGCAAAGTTCAAGGGGGCCGAATACTTTCGCAAGGCACTGTACATATTTATCAAATATATTTTGTACCATCCAAAAAAAAAAAAGAGGAAGGTACATAAAATAAGATACAGGCTGCAACGATGGAACAACTGAATTGAAGAACCCGGGACAGTGTTCCCCAACCCAGTTCCTGGCTGCACACTGTGTCTGCTGGTTTTCGTTCCAACGCAGCGCTCAATTGCTTAATTGAACCGTATTAGCAAACGAAGAGCTTGAAAATAACGGGAAAATGCCCAGTTAATCACTTTATTAGTTCAATGAAGGGTTCAATTAAGCAATTGAGCGCTGCTTTGGAATGAAAACCAGCAGACATAGTGTGCCGCCAGAAGTAGGGTTGGAGAAACACTGGTGTACAGCAATAAAAGCTACAAATAAACCTATTTGAAATACAGCCTCAAAGGAAAAACTAGCTCACAGATCTGTTATGCTGGTTCCATTTCGAATAATTTTACTCACAATCACAACAACTAATCATTACTCCTCCCCCCCCCCCTTTTTGTGTTTTGAAAAGGTGGTCACCCGATTCACAACGGGCATCAAAGTCGCCCCTTAACACCCAGTTTGAATTGATTGAATGTGTCCATCGAGAGGGGGTGTTCCTATAAGGTCATCCAACACCACTATGGATTTAATGTGCAGATCTGTGCAACAAATCACAAGGTTTCTTCAAACATATCTCCTGAATGTGACAGTATACCCAGCACAAGGATTCATGGACAGAAAACGCACATTTACACCCTGGTGCTATACGTATTGTGGGCTTTCAAGGCAGTTCTGAAAAAGTCAGTGTTTGTAGGGCACCGGTGTACTTGTGGAATGTATTGCTCATAAAAAAGTTGAGCATTTACACAAAGATGATTTACAAAAGGATGGCCAATGCCCATTTTTAAAGGTTTACTCAACAATCTGTTTCTAGTAATGCAGAGAGCAGAATGGTTTTAGCGTTGGGTGATAAGGAGGTTTTGTTTCAAATACAAGATTTGTCACTGTGTGATCGCAGCTGCAGAGCACTTCACCGTCTTATGCTTCTGATCTCCCAGCTGTTAATTATAGCGAGTATAAACAGGACATAACTGGAAATGAGATACAGACGTGCTCAAATTTGTTGGTACCCCTCCACAAAAAATGAAGAATGCACAATTTTCTCTGAAATAACTTGAAACTGACAAAAGTAATTGGCATCCACCATTGTTTATTCCATATTTAATAGAAATCAGACTTTGCTTTTGATTTTTTATTCAACATAATTTTGTAAATAAGAAAACAAATGAAAATGGCATGGACAAAAATGATGGGACCGCTAACCTAATATTTTGTTGCACAACCTTTAGAGGCAATCACTGCAATCAAACGTTTTCTGTAGCTCTCAATGAGACTTCTGCACCTGTTAACAGGTAGTTTGGCCCACTCTTCCTGAGCAAACTGCTCCAGCTGTCTCAGGTTTGATGGGTGCCTTCTCCAGACTGCAAGTTTCAGCTCTTTCCATAGATGTTCGATAGGATTCAGATCAGGACTCATAGAAGGCCACTTCAGAATAGTCCAATGTTTTGTTCTTATCCATTCTTGGGTGCTTTTAGCTGTGTGTTTTGGGTCATTATCCTGTTGGAGGACCCATGACCTGCGACTGAGACAGAGCTTTCTGACACTGGGCAGTACGTTTCGCTCCAGAATGCCTTGATAGTCTTGAGATTTCATTGTGCCCTGCACAGATTCAAGGCACCCTGTGCCAGGCGCAGCAAAGCAGCCCCAAAACATAACCGAGCTTCCTCCATGTTTCACTGTAGGTATGGTGTTCTTTTCTTTGAAAGCTTCATTTTTTCGTCTGTGAACATAGAGCTGATGTGACTTGCCAAAAAGCTCCAGTTTTGACTCATCTGTCCAAAGGACATTCTCCCAGAAGGATTGTGGCGTGTCAATATGCATTTTAGCAAATTCCAGGCTGGCTTTTTTATGTTTTTCTTTCAAAAGTGGAGTCCTCCTGGGTCTTCTTCCATGGAGCCCACTTTCGCTCAAAAAGCGACGGATGGTGCAATCAGAAACTGACGTACCTTCACCTTGGAGTTCAGCTTGTATCTCTTTGGCAGTTATCCTTGGTTCTTTTTCTACCATTCGCACTATCCTTCTGTTCACTCTGGGGTCGATTTTCCTCTTGCAGCCGCGCCCAGTGAGTTTGGCTACAGTTCCATGGACCTTAAACTTCTTAATAATATTTGCAACTGTTGTCATAGGAACATCAAGCTGCTTGGAGATGGTCTTGTAGCCTTTACCTTTACCATGCTTGTCTATTATTTTCTTTCTGATCTCCTCAGACAACTCTCTCCTTTGCTTTCTTTGGTCCATGTTCAGTGTGGTGCACACAATGATACCAAACAGCACAGTGACTACTTTTCTCCATTTAAATAGGCTGAATGACTGATTACAAGATTGGAGACATGTGTGATACTAATTAAAGAAACTAATTAGTTTGAAATATCACTATAATCCAATTATTTATTATCTTTTCTAAGGGGTACCAACAAATGTGTCCAGGCCATTTTAGAATATCTTTGTAGAATAAGCAATAATTCATCTCTTTTCACAGCTTCTTTGCTTTATTCTATGACATACCAAAGGCATGCAAGTATACATGATAAAATAGCTTTTAATTTCATCACTTTTCAGGAGGAATGAAGCATTATTTCAATGAGCTGTAAGGGTACCAACAAATTTGAGCACGTCTGTATGACGACTTGTTTGGTCTATTGAGGAGTAAATACACAGATGAACTCCAAGTAAGCTGAACCTATTGCTGCTCCTAAATGTATATTAAGGCTTGTGTGAGTTCAGTGTCATCTGGCTCTTGCCCATACTGTCGTTCATCTCAGGCATTCTATTTTAATGTTTAATCTCAATAATCCTGGATGATGAGCTAACCTTAAAGTGTAAGTAGCGGGGTTCAGAAAAATAAGGCGTTATACGTCCCCACGTGTTGCTACGTTTAAATAACGTACCTGTAATTTTTTCATTTCATTAACATTTTTTTTACATAACTTTAAAGTCTGTTTCAAAGCTCTTTTTTAAAATGTTTAAATCCACTGAGACATATGAAAAGTTTGATTTTATTGATAGAGGATATTCCTGCTTGACACTGAAAGGCTTTCCATGCTACTAGTTTCTCTCTGTGCTACTAGTAATTTACACGTTTTTCACGTAAACCTCTCTAGATGTTATGCAAAGCAGACATGTCCTGTGGTCATCCTAGTGAATTCCAGGGTATTCAATGTGCACGTCATTGTCGATGCGCATTAAATGTCAAATGATGGATTTTGACAAAATACTGATATTGGTTGTTGGCGATTCCTAAAACAGGGAAGCAGATCCGTTTTAGATATTGTTTTTAGATGTGTGTTTTTAATACTTTTTTTTCTATTTCAGGACAGCAGCAGTGCAGATTCCTAGGGAGAGGGGGAGGTGAAGGAAACCCAACATTACCGCAGATTCCGAGAACAGCACATACACCATGACCCGCACACTGACCATGCAGGAGTACTTTGCCCAGAGAATGACACAGCAGAAACAGAACCAGGGTGGAACACAGCCAGAATCAGCCAGCAGCAGCTCCTGAGCTCACCTGCCTTCTGAAGTTTATAAAAGTGAAATCCAATAAAAAGAAAGGTAGTAAAAGAGAATCCTCGGAATTGGAGCAGCAGGACTGTGGGGATATAGCAGTGACAGAGAATTGTGTAGAGCAGGATGGGAACAGTGCAGACAATGACAGCCGTGCAGCCAAAATAAAAATAAATCAAAACTCAGAGAGATCCCTGTAGAAGCAGAAACGGTAAATAGACACAGAGAGAAAGAATATGACATGGAGAAGAAAAAAGGGAGGAAGAGGCAGTGGCAGCAGAGGACGAAGCAGACAGTCCTGATTTGTAGTGGGTGTTGACCCAGAGTAAAATAAAAGATTAAACTAGAACTGTGGAAAAAGTGAATCGGCTATTACGTGTTACCCCAGTTACACTTGCAGGTGTATTCTGGATAAAAGAAATTTGTTATGTTTGGTTAAAGATGTACCTTATTATTAGGGATTAACTTTTCCTAAGCCATTCACATTTTTTTCTTTTTTTAGTAGGTTCAGTGCCAGAAATACTTGAAAAATTGCTTTTTTGATTATAAGCAGAAGGTTAAGACACTTGTTAAGTACTGTAATGCTGAGCAAAGTATAGAAAAACAAGAGCCTGTCTTCCCTTCATGCCATTCTCACTTGAACAGGTTCAGGTAATTATATTAAATGACAGCCTCTTACAAGCACACAACCCACATTCTTTGTGAGTTGCTATAGAGAACAAATAGAATGACCAGATTTTGCTTATCAAAAGCTTTCTGTTGTGGGTTTGCTTTCAGTTAGCATCAAATATCATCAATAGGGAGATCAAATCAATTGTAAGATACTTTTTGAAAGGAATTATTAATTTAATCAGTGTATTTAATTGCATATAAAATGTGTAACATTATCAAGAGCAGACATGAACACAATACCTGAAAATACTGAAATAATCTTTCACCATAAAATTGAAGTGTTTTCTTTATTTATTTTTTTATTATTATTATCTATTGGAATATGTCAGGCAACTAATATTCAGTATTTTGTAGAATTTTAAGTTTTTTGTTATGGAAACGTTTTCAACCGACGGTATACATATATAATAATATCTTTTTTTTTATATAGCGCCTTTCATAGTGGACCACCATCACAAAGTGCTTTACAGAGGTAGACTGTGAACTGTGCATTATATGCAGAGTCACTTATAAAAGGACACTGATTTAACATTTCATCTGCAGGACGGAGCACAAGGAGGTTAAGGTTGCTCAGGGTCACTCCGTGAGTCAGTCAGTGGCAGAAGTGAGATTTGAACTGGTGACCATCAGTGATAGGAGTGGGATTGGAACCAGTGACCTTCTGGTTACAAGCCCTGGACTTTAACCACTGGACCACTCTGCCTCCTTTTATATATCCATTATAAAAACTCTGATTGGAAAGATTTGAGCAGGGATTTGAAATATACAGAAATGTCATGCCAAAATGCACTGGGCCTCTATTTGTATAATCACTTGAAAACGTGAGACTTCATTTTCTATCAAAAAAATAAATGCCTTGGAAACCACTTCATGGCTCTTATTGATAGTATGTTTATTCTTACCTGAAGATTGTTTACAGGTCCATCAGCAAGATTTACGGTTTCAGTTGTTTGATGCTACATGAAGTTGCATAAACTTCAACTGATGGTGAATTGCAAGGTAAACCAGTCACATCTTATTGTAATAAATGCATGTTTTATTGTTTCTCTTAAACTGGTCAAAGTTTATATAAAAGTATAAACCAAGCACCAATTAACAATTCCATGTTAAGGGTTAGTCTTGAATAACAATAGTTAATACCTTTCTCCTGTTTTACAGATCTCCTTACAAAATTCGGTCTGTTGTTGCTATGCTGCATGTGCTGTGAATTCCATGTCTGGTTGCTAGGCTCTATACTGTAGGTACAAAAAGAGGGTTTCAAAATATAGGGGTCTAACAATCATCAATGTATATGGTCTTTGTTTCCAAGTGATTATACTTGGTACACTGTTATACATTTCATGACTGATATCTTAAATCATAACTTTAAAAATATTTACATACTTGAATGTGTATTTTGACAAAATAAATATTGCAACATATTATAAACTAGTCACATGCTTCCTAGGTCAGTGTTTCCCAACCCTGTTCCTGGCAGCACACCGTGTCTGCTGGTTTTTGTTCCAACGCAGTGCTCAATTGCTTATTAGAACCCTTCATTGAACTAATAAAGTGATTAACTGGGCATTTCCCCGTTATTTTCAAGCTCTTCGTTTGCTAATACGGTTCAATTAAGCAATTGAGCGCTGCGTTGGAACGAAAACCAGCAGACACAGTGTGCAGCCAGGAACTGGGTTGGGGAACACTGTCCCGGGTTCTTCAATTCAGTTGTTCCATCGTTGCAGCCTGTATCTTATTTTATGTACCTTCCTCTTTTTTTTTTTTGGATGGTACAAAATATATTTGATAAATATGTATATAGAATACAATAAACATGCACTTGACTAGAATACACACTCTTGAATATTTAGTCTCTGGAGTTTTATATCATGAATTATGTAGCTGCTGTAAATAACCACCTGCTCCCCTGTCTTTGAAGTAAACAAAATGAGCTGCCAACTGTAAGGTTTGTTTTCTTAACAATAAAATAGTCTGGACAAAGATTGTCAAAACTATCAACATCTTTATTGTGAAAATAGCAGAGAACAGATTAATATTGGATACAGCAACGGAGAGCGTCATTCAGTGGCTTCAGCAGCCATGGCTTCAGAGTAGATGTTTCTCAGCACTGGCTGAAGATGGTATTTTCACTAGCATCAGTCTATGCGCTTGTTTGATGGGTGTTCTGAGCCCTCATGACCTCAGAGATGTATTGGCATCAGTGTAGATGTTTCATTTCTGAGCACAGTCACATATATATATGCCAGCTTTATAACCACATTTCAAGCCTACGTGCAGAAAATCACCTAACAGTTAAACCATACCAACTATATATATATATATATATATAAAAAGTTCTCCTGTGTCTGCTCTATTAAAAAGAAATGCATTTAAATTACTTTTACTCTGCTCCCCTCCTCCACTGTCTCCTCTCCTCTTCACTATCTTCTTTACAAGGTGAGTGTCACATAATTCAACCAGTCAACTACCCCCTTTTACACACACAGCCCAATGTTATGACCTGTGATACATTCCAGGGCATGTGCTGAATTCATGCTGATTAGAACTAGCTCTATGCAAGCCTTGTCTGAGAGTTAATTAGCAAAATGGTATAGAATAGTCACCAGCAGTACTCTGTGTTTTCATATATTGATATGTATTTAATTTAGCAAGCGCTTTGTGTACACTGCATGGTACGACTAGCGCAGAAATGTCAATAACATTTTAGCTTACCTTGGGTTTCATTTTTATTTATGTGGATGTAATAATTTATAGTATTTGTTGAGGTCCGTGGAGTTCTGGTTTTGAGATCATTTGTTTTGTTTTAATGTGTACTGTATAACAAAAAATTATGTTGTGGACCCTTAAGTAAGTCAGAAGATAGTAGGCTTTGGTGTATACATGTTTTGTTTCTTTAACCCAAATGTTTGACAGCATAAAGCTAACTACAAGTTTGGCATACGATATACAAAGTTATTTTTGCAGAATACTCATGCCACAAATATGTTATGCAACAGGCTCAACGAGTATGCCATATTTTAATTTTAGTTGAATCATACCAAGAGCAAAATCCAACTTAACTGTTTTGTTGTGTTGTTCTGGTAAGCACCTTTGTTACACTTTTACTCATCTTCAGCTCCATATCTTGGCAATCATCCTTATCTACATGTAAAATCTACAGTGGTTTTGCTACTGTAGCCACCACTTCCCCCGTAGAAATTAATGGTCCTATTCAAAAAGCTTTAATTCATGAGTTATTGAGGTTTTTTTTCCAGTTAATTTTTATGAATTATAATTTAATTTAAAAAAAAAAAAACTCCATGAATAGGACCCTACTTCTCATTGTAACTTTTGAAAGCTACCGCGTCTTAGGAGGCAGGCAGCCAGCGTTGTAGATCTGCCAGAAATCCATACTACAGAAGGCTGGGTGTTTAAACTAATACATTTGCAAAGGGCAAAGTTTGTTTCATTTTTTTTTTTTTTTTTTTTACTTTTAGGGTACTGATTTAATACCAGACAAGTTCAATAATGAAGAGAAGCAATTGACAGTTGTTAGCTGTGTAAATGGGCAAGTCTCTGGTAGTGGAAAGGACAATTACAAATGTCTCTGGGACTCGAGAGACAAACAAAAAACTCTCACCCCTTAGGAGGCATGGTGTGAAAGTATACACAATGCACTTGACTGTTTTAAGGAGGGTCAGCTCCTATCAAGAGACCTTCCACTATAAACTAGAATGTCAAATCACCTTCCAGTGTGCAGTGTTGTACAATAGTAGCCTTTTATTTGAGTCGCATAGTCTTTCTTGTTTTTCAAGTAAGGAGATGTCAACAGTTTTATCCCTAGTCTCCAAACTGGAATTGCAAGTTTGGCTCCTTGTTTACTGGGGTTCATGAAGAAAATGCAAACATCTCCATATGCCCCGACTAAAGCCTGAACCTCAACTACTCATGAGTTTCTAAACAATCCAATTCATCTGAAAGAACCCCATCAAACAACTTTTGTGTAAACTCTATAGTTAGCAGGGGAACCAAACCAATGAAAGCTAATGTCACTGTACTGTCTCAGTCTTTCTGTTACGTAACTGCTGCAGGCTGTCGAGAGGAGAGGCGTGAACGTGGGAAAAGGTATCTGAGAGATTAGCAGCCTTACAGGGCAGGCCGACACACATCACTACAACCTGGGGAGATTGTCTGGGTGTGGATCAAACATTAAAAAGACCTCTCATTACACTGTAGTAAATGTATGACATCTGTTCAACAACAATTTGGAATTTTCAGTGATTATTTTAGTCTATTAGCCAGTTATATAACAAGACAATTTCACTCGGAATCGATAGCATAGGAATAAAATCTGAAGTATCCAGATGATATCATATATGATATATGATAATATATTTGACAATAAAGTTAACTGTTGTTGATAAGACAACTTACCTTTTGTACTACAACATGCAACCAGAAGAAATTTGATACAGCTTTGTGTTACAAGAACAAGAAGAACAGTAATAATATGTCGTTCATTGCATTATTAATGTTACTCACCACAACTAACATCAGTTATGAAGCAATGTAATATATATATATATATATTTTTGTCTTGGCTATTACTAAGTTAACAAACTTGGTGGCTAAAATTGTATAGTGCTGTGTTTAATGTATATAGTATTTTTTTTTACCATATTTGTGTGTATAATTAGAAAAGGTGGTAGTTCTTTCCCAGCTAATGAGTGCTTCTCAGTCAATCAGAGACAAGGTTGTGTTTCCAATACAGATTATCGGCTGTTTTTCAGCCAACTGAATTTCACTTTTTCAGACGACTGACAATAGGCTTGACCTCGTTTTCCTTGTGACATGGATATTGCTTTTAACATAAACATAGCAAAAGAAAAAAAGTAACCAGGAAGTCTAAATACATATTTAATTCGCCCCCTTTGACAACCTGAGACAAGAGATAGTGTTTCCTGTTTCTAAGATATAAATCATGGAAATGGCTGACAATACTCCAGAATAAGAAAAAAGCAGTAAATGGTCTGGTTACATTGTCCCGTGTTCTTGCAGAATTCTTGGAAGGCTTTTTTGTAATGTCTTGTAAATGCGAATAAGGCCTCTATGTAAAATATTGTCAATAGACCCTCAAATGTTAGAGGCTGCAGTACAATAAGTGTCAGTACATCCAGTCTGAATAGTGTGTGACTTGTTGCTTGACCTTGTGTCTCAGCCACACTTAGGAGTAAACTGGGTAGACGCAAGATCCCTTGCTGAGTTACTGATATAAAGATAACTGTATATCTTCAGAATGACTCCCGCAATGTGATGGGATTGCACAAGATCCTTTGTTAAAAGGTACTATTCTGCTGCACATGCTTTGGTCATGGGCGATGACCTAGTTTAAGATACTGAGACCTGTAATTATTTATTATTTGGTATCCTTGGCTTGGGGTATGTTAAGTGGACTGTAATTTATGTTGAAGATTGAACCCTTTTGTACAGCCCTACCTTTTTGCTCCACGGTATGATTTGTTATAGAGTGATGGTTTAATTAAGCAATGAAAGCTCCTCCTCCTGGCTTAGCCCAGCCCCCGAACAGGCTTTGTTCATTAGCATGGAGGCTGTTTTTTAAGGGTGACATTGAAAGAGAGTTTTTCTGTATGTCAACTGTTTTGTCAACACCTGCTCTATGCCACTGTGTAAACTAGTTTGGGAATGTTAGGGCATCAGTAGACCATATTTGCAGGTTAAAGCTTACCATGTGTATTTCTAATTATTTGATTTATAAGGCATGATCTGATGATTTGAAAACTTGAATCTGTACTAAAATGAATTACATGGTAATGGTGTTTAACATTACCGCAGTTTGAGAAATAACGTCCTTAAAAATAGACTGATTGATTTTGACAAAGCAAGTCCATTGAGACTGATTAACCACAACCTATTCATCTGGCTACATTTTAGAGAAATGTATACTTTAAATACTAATTAACATCATTTCCTTTCTGTAAACGTGTTGTCCTGTAATTAAATACTTATTTTAAACATGCAATTAACGGTAGTATTAATCCTTGTAAATTAAAAATCGCAAAGCAGCAGTTGTAAGTGTTGCTTAAAACGAAAAACAATATATTCATGAAAAAAACAAACATTCATTGAAAATAAAACGCAACGTTAATAGGGGGTTGTGTTCTTGCATTTTTTCCATTGTTTGTAATGAAAGTTATCTTGCGCATTATTCAGTAAAACATCGAGGTTGCTTTATATTCCATTACCTTTTCTTTGATTTTGGTTAAAAGCTGCAATTCATCAGCAGTGTTTGTTTGAAAGATAATGAAGTGAACTTGCCCGCGCGCGAGAGTCTGTGTTTGTGTAGCGAGTGTTTGGCTGAGGAATATGGATTGGGCCAAGATATTTGAGAAAAGCTAAAATATCGCATTTTGAATGTGTTTGTTTATTAGTTTGATTTGTGTTGGCACTATGTTTCATTAGATTTTGGTATGTTCCCTTCAGTGACGATTTTTTTATTTTAATTTTTAGAAAAGTTTGCGTGGCCTTATGGAGTTGGATTTAATTGTGTGTAATTAAGATGTCTATGTTATTACAGGAATAAACCTTGATTTATGGACCACAGTTATTTATGCGCTAACTAATATGTGATCATAAAAGGTAAATTAAGTCGTACATTAGAGGAACATTATGAGAAAAAAATGTTAGCCATCAATAAAGTTAAAAGGTTGATTGTATAATAATGAATACTACAACAGTAGTTTATACCTCATTACTACGACTGCGACTACTAATAGTGTAATTATCATTCACCAAATCACAAACTAAGTGCATGCATGTTAAAAGATTAGCAAGAAAACATGTCAAGTGCTTCTGAATTACTTTGACTGACTATACAAATATAACTCTTTTTGGATATCAAAACACTTTTCGTAACGGTTCAATATATGGAAAGATAAATAGGCCCCTATACTGAAAAATACTGCTGTCTTACATATTAGAAATACATATAGTTGTGATGCCTATTAAATAACCACAGTTACATCTCTGAAATATATGTTTTGGTCCATATATCTTAAATATATCCAAAAACATATCAAGTATTGTAAATCATTTACAGTACAGTTGCCATTTATATCTTATTTGACCAAATAAAAACACTCTATTTGAAGTACATCTAAAATATATTTTATATTGAATTAATTGTTTATATATTACTGACAGGAAAAAGTAAGTGATAGTTGAGTAGTGCAATGTTTTTAACCAACGCCGCAATGTCTTTTTCTTGACATTGTTATAAATGAACGCTTATTCCGGTGTTAAAATACACAGTTTATATATTTGTTTTGTAGCTCAGGTTGAGTTGCAAATTATAGGAGGAGCTGTAAGCCCTGAGGGTACTGGAAAAACCCGCACCATAAATAGAGGAGAGGCTTCTCAAACTCAGAATCAGGCTTTAAGGAGCGCACAACTGCACGCAATTGTCGAGTCTGCTGAAGAATCATCTTAAAATATCACCTGCAAAGCAGCGAGCATAAGAGACGAATACGAGATTGTTTGAGAAAGTAAGAGGCAGGAAAGAAGACAACACACTATTTAAAATCACTTTTAAAAGTGAAATGTTCTTTAAGAACACGTTTTTCATCTTTAAAAAATAATCGGTGAAAAAATAAGTTTTTTTTAAAAAAAATGATAGTGGACAAATTAAGACAGAGCAAATAAACCAAAGCAAATTCCTAAAAGTCCCGGAAAGAATAAAGTAAAAATCAAAACTTAAATTTACTTCCACAGCAGGGCGCGCACAGATGTCTGCTCTGATTAGTGCCTGCTCCTCGTGGCCGGAGAGTTGTGAGCACTCGCCCGGAGAAGAGGACCTTTCAGACGGACGCGCCTCTCAAAGATCCCCGGAGGACAAGGGTTCGGAACTCCGCATCAGGAGACCCATGAACGCGTTTATGGTTTGGGCTAAAGATGAGAGGAAAAGACTGGCAATCCAGAATCCAGACCTTCATAATGCTGAACTCAGCAAAATGTTGGGTAAGGTTGTCATCTATATAATAGTACCGCGATGTTTGTCAGACATGCAATTTTACAAAATATAAGGAACATTTTAAAATACAAGTAAAGCCCACTTGTATGACAATTATTTAATCAGTTACGCGTGTGTACTTAAATTTACCTATATAAGCACGAAATTACCAATAATCTTACAAAAACAAAAAAACATGTTTGAATTTTGGTAATTTGGTAGCTTTATTTAATACTGTGTTTTTTTAATAGAAATTACACAGAAATTAGTTTTGAGAACTATTTCACCTTCCTGAACTGCAGTTATGAGCGGAGGGGGACAATAGACGAGGACAGATAACTTTATCACATCATCCAAAGTAGACTTGACAGTTGAAATCAATTATGTAAATAATTAGAGAACATAGCTTAAATTAATTAATTAATTAGATGTGTTACAGTAGCCCATTTGAAAGATTACCAAAGAAGGGGGTGACAATTATCAGAACAAATGTAGTTTTCTTTTTTCTTTTCTACTTTCACCTAAAGAAGAGACCTTTGAGGTCTTGAAAGCTTATGATTCATTTTTGTTTAGTTAGCCCAATAAACGGTATTACCTCTCCTTCTCTTTGTCTACGGATAGTGATACGGCTACAATTCACAACACATGTGGAAACTTAACGTATAAATCTCTACACTATATGCAAAACTATCCGTTTGATGTTAGCCTATCTTACATTATTATTATTATTATTATTATTATTATTATTATTTATTTCTTAGCAGACGCCCTTATCCAGGGCGACTTACAATTGTTACAAGATATCACATTATTTTTACGTACAATTACCCATTTATATAGTTGGGTTTTTACTGGAGCAATCTAGGTAAAGTACCTTGCTCAAGGCTACGTCAGCAGTGTCCCCCACCTGGAATTGAACCCACGACCCTCCAGTCAAGAGTACAGATCCCTAACCACTACTCCACATGCTGCGTAAAAGTCTAATTTGGTGGTTTGTAGTGTTCATTTTAATAGGAGATGGGTATACCAAAATGAGGAACATGTTGACATGATTGTCCAGTGTAAGTAATAAAGTCCGTAGGCTGCAAGCGTGTAAAACACAGGATATGTTCTTAAGATTACGTTTTGAAACTTATAGGGCTTTTGACCACGTTAAACCGTTAAAGGAAGCTCAACTAACTTGTTTCACAGCACCTGCTGATCCGTTTTGCTGCTGGACCAGCAAAAAATGATTTGTTCGTTTTTATTGTGGCTTTGCGCAATACAAAGCTACTGATGCGCCCGCAAGCTGCTGGCCAAACACAGGAATGTCTAGTCGTCTGATCAGATGATGATGATGATGATTATTATTATTATTATTATTATTATTATTATTATTGATAAGTGTGATTTATTTTTTGTTAGCTACATGTTCCTCGTTTTGGTTTAGGATTTTTCACAAAGGAATATGTGGAAATGGGTGCTGTTTTAAAAATTACACACAGATCGCAAAATGCAATAAACAATAAAAGTATCAAAAAAAGTGACAAAACAGTACATTTGTATTGCTTGTTTTGAAAGCCATGTATGATTCCTTAAAGCCTTGTACGCATAAATCCTATTTCACATTTTTGAATGTAGACCAATATGTTTTGAAAAGCTTAATTAAACAAATTGAAGGACACCATTTTAAAATATATTTTTTCAACTAAATATATTTATTGATCCATGTTATAATGAAAAAATATATATTTATATAGGAGAGACCAGGGACAGTTGTATCATTTTTAACCTTTCTCTCCTAGGCGCAGATGATTTGAGCTAGTGCACCCGATACGCATGCGTCAGTGACACACTGTCGCTGGAGGTGAAAAGCGCTCAGTGCCTACTGGCGCTGGTGTATAACACCTGTAACATGTTAAACCAGCGCTCAGTGCTGCACCGCCGCGGACCAGCAGCCAATTGCAAGTTAGCAAGCCAATATAGAAAGTGTCACATGACAATTGTTCCTGTGGTGTTTTAGTTTGCTGAAATCATCTTCTTTAGAAACTATTTTTATTTTTGATGGCGCACATTGTAAGTGATATTCTGGAAGACGAGACTCGTAGAAACAAGCAATCAGCAGCGACAGTGCTTCCCGGCAGTTTTTGTCCAAATTCTCTTTTTATATGTATTTTCTGTTAACATTAGTTTATGGATAATCTTGTTTGCTTTTAAACCAATTAAATTGTTACAAAAAAAGACTATTCTATAGTCCATTCATTTTAATTCCGTACATGGTCGTGTTGTACTAGTGCTCAAATACACACTCCATTTTTTCTTTATATATTTACCCGAAACCTCGCTTAATATAATTTTAGGAAATGACATGTCAGCACTGTGCTTGCATCCAGAGCGCGTCTGCCGATGAAAATAAAAATACGGCTAAAAACAAAACAGTATTCGGTTCAACAGAGACAGTCAGTAGCTTAAAAAAAATAAGCGAAATGCTCCGTGCCTGTCTGTACAGTTTGAAATTTGAATGCGCCGCCCCTGCTTGCTCTGCGACGCTCAGCCAATAGGCAGGGACTGGACGTTGAAAAGACTTGTGGGAAAACACTAGCGTCAGTAGGCACTGAGCGCTTTTCACCTCCAGCGACAGTGTGTCACTGACGCTGGAATGCGTATCAGGTGGTTAGTTTGACCAGCCTTTGATACAAACAACTTACATCTGTCCTCTACCAATCCCCATAGTTATCCTGTTTTACGAGCTGATATACATATGGCAAGAGGACTTGAAATATAAGGTGTCCAATGTTACAATTGACCCCATGGCCAGGGTCAGTTGTAACGGGGATGGGGTCAGATGTAACATTCTGTGAAGAATAATTAATAATAAATAAGATCAATTTTCACATGAAGCAAATATGTTTGTTTTTATTAACTCAAAAACAGAATATCTTTATTGAAAAATAAAAATGTTCACATAAGGCAATTTTTTTTGTTGTCCGATTTTTAAAACTTTAACATCCCTAAAATTATGAGCCTTATCAAGCAAGAATATGTCACTCTGAGTCACAATTGTGATATATGAACATTTTGTTTTCTTCAGTGCAAGATTCATGTGCCCAAATATAGTTCAAGTAATGGTGTATGGAGTCAATTGTAACTAGGGATGCACTGAATCCAGGATTCGGTTTCGGATTTGGCCCGAATATCTAGTTCAGATTCGGCAGAATACTTAGGATTCAGTGAACCGAATCTGAATCCTACATCTGCCCAAACACGCATTCCATTTTAATACATCCCTCTAATGTATGCAGTTCTTCTTTAAGTAAGACACAAATCCAGTATTGAATGTAATTGTTGTATTTGAGCCCACATCAAAACCCTGAATGCAATGCAATGCGACCCCGGGGACAGTAAGCCTCCCTGGTGGTTGCCATACACCACCACTGTTGTGTTGTCCATCCGGACCAACACATGCGTACCTCTTAGCACTGGGAGGAAATGGCAGAGAGCAAGGGAGACCGCCTGCAGCTCCAGCATGTTTATATGCAGGGATGTTCAGCGGTCCGACCAGGATCCGCGGACTCCTCTGCCTTCTGCAGCTGGCGTCCAGGGACCTGCAGGAAGGCTGCAGCATGTCCCATCAGTGCCGAGTTCGACAGCGCAGGACCGCTGGCTTCCGAGGCTACCTCAAAACTAGGTTCTTCCTCGGCAGGGGGTTCGGGCTCCCCTACTACCTGCATGTCAGAGGAGAAGGAGGCCCCATCCCCGGAGGTCACTATGGAAAGCACGTCCTCTTGTGCCAGCTGGGACGCCTCTTCCCATCCACCCTGATGTCCTCTGGGGGAGGGAGGGTATGGCAATTGGGGCTGTATAGGAGCTGGGACTGCAGCAGGAGCCGCAGCTGCCTGTTTCGACAAAAGCTCCAGGACTTGGACCATCTGGGCTTTCAGGTCTATAATGTCCCTCGCCTGCTTCGAACGCTTCACCCTTCTCGCCTGCGGGGATTGGGAGCGACTACGGGGGCTGCGCATCGGGGATGTCCAGCAGGGGGTCCTGGGATAGTTCATGAAGGAGGGGTTCTGGGGCTCTGAGAGCCGCCGATGGTCCAGCCACCAAGGATGCTGAACTCTCCCTCGTGGCCTTCTCCAACCTGTTCTCCCTTACACGGGGCTGAAAAGCCGCACAGATACTGCAGGCCACCTCTCTCTCGAGGGCCAAGGTGGCATGTTGGACTCCCAAGCACCACACACAGAGGGTATGCTTATCCTAATGTGGGAACTTTGCCGTGCAGGCCGTACAGGGGTGGAACCCCGACTTGACCGACATCAGTTCGGTGTTCTGCATTGGCTGTGCACCAAACACCACTTGCACTGGTTGCAATGTGCACTCAAGCACCGATTGTATCGTGCGGTGCCGTCCGTACATGCACTAGCACTGTAGTGGAGGGCACCGAACACCATGTGCACCGTGTGCACCATGCGCACTGAGTACTGAGGGCACTGCGTGCACCGTGTACCGTGCGGCAACATGTGTCCATGCACTAGCGCTATAGCAGTCGGCACCAAGCACCGTGTGCTGTGTGCAATGAGCACGATGCACACCGAGATACCGAAGTACCAAGGGCTATGCGTGCACCGAGGTACTGAAGCACCGGGGGGCAGCTATGCAACGGTGCCTACCCTAACCGCGTGGTCACACACCTGGTCAGCGCGTAGCATACACCAGGGAGACACAAGGGCTGAAGCCGCGGCGGGCGACTTGAAGGCAGACAGCAAAAACACGGCAGAAACAGAAGGGGGAGAACACACCGTTTATTTACATGGCCCGACTCACCGTGGTGGACGGCCTACACAGCCGGCCAGGTCTACTCTACAGCAGAATAAAGCAGCAGAGCCCGGTGGAGGAATGCACGTCTGGATGCCTGTAGTAACAACCGTGCTGCAGCTAATCCACAGCACAACCTTGAAAACAGGGCCGTGTGGTCTAGTACAGAGACAGGGGATGTGCAGCGGCAGCCAAACAACAAGGCCCACTTCAGCTGCCAGACAGCAGCTGGGGGAATCACTCGACAGCAGGGATGCGACAAGGCCTAGCTCCGTGGAGGAACTGTATTCTCCCAAGAAAGAAATAGACAATCAATCACGGGGTGACTGCACAGGCAGTTGCTCACACACGACAGACAGTAAAAGACAAAGCAGCCTACAATGCATGCGAGGAGGCTGCTGAAAGACAGAAGAAGAGACTCGATAGTCGGTGATTCCAGGAAAGCTGTAAGCCGGCTTTCAGCACGAATGCAAAGGAGATACAACTCGACTCAGAAGCTCTTTTTATCAGCACGCTCAGCTAGACATAGAGGTCTTACCGTACCGTCTTGTAAAGGAAAAAGACAAATGGCTTCCTCAGGATGACTGTTTTAATCCCTCGGTGGGCAGGACCGAGTGCATCATCCCAGGAAGGGGCCTATCGGCAGCTGTGGTATAAAGAGCTCAGTATTACCTACCCAGTGGGCAGTGATAACCCATAATCATGTTGGTGGTTGTCTTCGAATTGAAAGGGAACAGGTATTCAAGAACAAGAACACTTTTGTTGAACTCTGTCGCAGCTCTCAACATTCTAAATTACTGGTGACGCACACACTAAAAACGTCACGCAGCTGCTGAATGTAAACATTTGGCACAGACAACTCCTCTTCCACAGGCAGACAGAGACTTGAGCTGAGCATGAGCCAAGTGAGTGAAGGCACTCTAGCTTGCTTCTCATTGGAGAAATTCGAGGTGTTACAACCGTCCAGTGTTACAATTGCCCCCGGTCTCCCCTACAGTTTCTATGTGTGTGTGTTATATGGTCTATACCTATCCTGACTTGTAGAACTACTATTTTTATTTTTTTATTTTTTTTTATCAATTTAATATTGTATACATTTTAAATTGCATAAAAATAAGAAGTTTATTAAATACTTGGCATGTTTGTAGAAACAACAGAATTCAAAATAATAATAATAATAATAATAATACACCGGTAATCTTAATGTTCACTATTTGATCTCCCAACACATCTATTACATCTGTGATGGTCGTGTTAAACTACACCGGCCCTGAGAATGGGGACATTCCACCAGCTGCTGTTGATAAGGGAAGCTTCTTTCTGTCATAGCAGTTTTGTTAATAAGGCTAAGCTTATTAATTGACAAAAGGAAATTGATACTTACTGTATATGAATGTTAGGTGGTTTTTAAAGCTCTAATAGTTTCATTTGTAATTGGGAGTTTTGCCAGTCTGCCCTGTTAATCGTGCTCCAGCAGGCAGACAGCTTGTCCCATTTAAGGACTAATTGAAACTAAATCAGCGTTATCCTCTTCTTGGTGCCAACTGCCCTCAATACAAATGACGGTTCAGTTTAGTTTTAGTAGCCCCTAGAGTTTTTAATTCAGCAGTGCAGTCCTGTTCTACAATAACTGATTGTCTACAATGTAATGAAATTGAATATAATTACATTTTGTTTTCAGATTTGGGTTTAAACAACACAGTCATTATGTGATAACCAATGTGTTGGCAAAGACACACAAACCTTGGGAAACTGTATGTGAGCCACACACAATTATGCTGACCTTGCACAATTTGAATTGTTTTTTTTACTGCACATGTGTTTTCCCAACATAAAAAGTTAATGCAAACTGTTTACAAAACAAAGAATGTAAGATTAACAGTTTAGTTTTAACTTTTTAATTGCCACTAGTCCACATGTCACAGTAAATTCAGTTGGTGAAAAATTGTGCAGCTTATTGAACAGTTATGTCTATTCTTACTTTGTTTTTTGCTGATCCAAACATATTTACAAGACTAGTGCTAAAAAGGGTCTATGAAACCATTTGTTAGTTTACAAATTTTATCAAACTTGTAATCACATGCAAGTATCTTATCTGAAGCCCTGCTTGTCCGATTTGGTTTTATATGTATACGTTTGTCTGCAAAAAAAAAAAAAAAAAGGTTAATTCATTTCTTAATATATATTTACATTTTTGGGAGGAAAGTTTAAACTTTAGTGCATAACAAACATAAATAACACCTAAACAATATTCTTTTAAAATTTTGCATGAGGGTAAATCAGAACAGTGAAACAGACTTTCATTTTTATTTACTGCCAGAGAGATTATCATTGCTGATAATCTTTTGTTTTGTTTTCAGGCAAGTCTTGGAAAGCTCTGACCCCTTTCCAAAAGAGACCATACGTGGAGGAAGCTGAAAGGCTGAGGGTGCAGCACATGCAGGACTACCCCAACTACAAGTACAGGCCACGGAGGAAGAAGCAGCTTAAGGGTATCTGCAAGCGAGTCGACCCCAGTTTCCTGCTTAACAACCTTTCTCCAGATCAGAACTCCATCCTGGACAAGGAGGAGGAAAATGGCTACTCCTGCAGTCCAAGTCTCCCCATCATCAGAAGTTTTAGGGAGCCTCCAGGCTCTAACAGCAGCTCTGGTATTTACCCATATGGGCTGCCCACCCCACCTGAGATGTCACCATTGGATCATATAGACCATGACCCGTCCTTCTACTCCTCTTCCTGCCCCGAAGAAGCTTGTCCCCATGGGAACAGACATACCTACCATCCCGAATACATCCAAAGCAACAACCAGTGTGGTGGTCACCTGGGTCAAATGCCCATGTCTCAAGCAGGGTCTACCATGATTGCCTCTGCTTCCAGCTGCTCACCCCCACTCTCTTACTACAGCCCACCTTATAACTCCATGCACCACCACATCCAAAGCCACCTGAGCCAACTGTCCCCACCTCCAGAGCACCAAAATCTGGAGACCTTGAATCAGATCAGCCAAGCAGATCTCTTAGGAGAGATGGACAGGAATGAGTTTGACCAGTATTTAAACTCCACAGGCCACCCAGATCACAATGGGATGACCATCACTGGACACATCCAGGTCACTCCAGCAGCTTGTACCAACAGTTCTTCAGAAACCAGTCTCATCTCCGTGCTGGCTGATGCTACAGCAGCTTACTACAACAACTACGGTATCTCATAAACCATACAAGGACTACTAAGACAGAAACATTTGGATCCATCGGAACGGCTCAGTATTTCTGCCACAGGCAGAGAAAGTGAGTGCTATAAGAGACTTAAAGTAGTGAATGGGCATCTCAGGGTTGCACGGACAAAATACAATAAAGTGAATCATTTATTTTATATTCGTGTTGGTAATAAGATCTCCACTGTACTAAACAAGTTTATGGAACTGGTTTGTGTTGACTGTCATTGTTGCCTGTATAAAAGCTATTTAATGTGTTTACATAACAATTGCATTTTGGTTGTCTTGAATTTACTTTAATTGCTATTGCTGTTGTTGTTTTCCTTGGAGTTTGGGCTTGTGTCTGTATTACGTGACTGACTTCCTCTCTTTTTCTTTGAATGACATGTCAAGTAAATCCTACTGAATGTAAGAACATGTCCATGCTGCATTCATTTTGGCATAATATGAAGAAAACACTTTGTATTGTTTTGATAGCCTTTTGTTACTGGGCTTTCTAAATATTTACTCTTTAAAAAAAAAAATTGTTAATTTAGGCTTGAGAAATTGATTTAATTTAAATAAAATATAAACTTTTATACACACCCAACTGTCCAATTTTTCATTTTTGTAAAGTTTATTTACAAACCCAAATTCACCATTTTCAAGTTATGTATAAACTTGCAACTAATGTATTTTCCACATATATCAAGGGGTACAGTGCAGTTTCTTACAGTTTACTTCACCAGCATTAGTTGTGTCCTGAATAGACTTCTTGAGCAAGGTTAACAAGATCTGGGTTGAGCATAAATACATAATTCATGTTATCTGCTGGCTATTATTATTGCAGTTAATTGTGTTCAACTCATCACAGACATTGGAGTATATTTGAATGCTGTAAAAGCTACAGAGATACAGTAAATACACTCACCCTTTTACATGTCCTGGTTTCCCCAGCTCACATTCAAACTTTGCTTTCATTCTTTGGTGCATAATACTAGCTGAGTGTGAATTTCAGTCATGGATAATGTAGAATTTGTAATGAATAATTTGAAAGCTGATAAACAGTAATGGAAACCTTGTAAAGCATATCCCCTATGTACTGTACAGCTATGGACACAATTTTTGTGTCACATAGAATTATTTTATTCAAAGCTGTAGTGGTTAAAGTCAGTGCTTAAGTCAGTACTTGGTAGAAGCATCTTTTGCAGCAATTACTTCTATGAGTCTTTTTGGATAGGTCTCTGCTAGCTTTGCACAGTAGGATGGTGACATTTTTGCCCATTCTTCAAGGTAAAATTGCTCCAGTTCTGATAAGTTTGTTGGGGATCGTCGGTGGACTGCAATCTTCAAGTCTCGCCGTAAATTTTCACTTGGATTCAAGTCAGGACTTTGACTGGGCCAAGAACATAAATTCTCTTCTTGTTCAACCACTCCAGTGTGGCTTTGGCTTTGTGCTTTGGGTCATTGTCCTGCTGAAATGTGAATTTCCTCACCAGTTTCAGAGTCTTGGCTGACTCGAACAGGTTTTCCTCAAGGATTCGCCTGTACTTTGCACCATCCATTCTCCCCTCTATCCTAACAAGCTTCCCAGTCCCTGCTGAAGAAAAGCTTCCCCATAACATGATGCTGCCACCACCATGCTTGACAGTTGGGATGGTGTTGACTGGGTGATGTGCAGTGTTGGGCTTGCGCCAGACGTAACGCTTAGAATTTAAACTGTAAAGTTCAATGTTTGTCTCATCTGACCACAAAACCTTTTTCCACATGTCTGCAATATCATCTACATGCTTTTTCACAAACTCAGTACGTGCTTTAAGATGAGGCTTTTTGAGTAATGGCTTCTTTCTTGCCACCCGTCCATACAGGCCAGCTTTGTGTAAGGACCGGCTAATTGTTGATGTGTGAACACTGACTCCCATCTCAGACACAGAACTTTGCAGATCTCTCAAGGTCATTGTTGGCTTCAGAGTGACATCCCAAACTTGTTTCCTGCTTGCCTGGCTGCTCAGTTTGGGAGGGCAACCTGATCTGGGTATCTGGGTCTTCATGGTTGCTTTGTTGGATCACTATGTGAGTTGCAGCTTGAAAGTCTTTATGTACCTGAGGGAAATTATCTACAAGTTAAACCACTTTGAGTACACACAGGCTGAAACCATTTCACTAATTCTGTGACCTTTCAAACAAATCATTTGCACCTGAGCTGATTTAGGGCTACAGTAGCAAAGGGGTTGAATACTTATGCAACTGAGATTAATCTGTTTTTCTCTGTAAATCTTACTTATTTATATTCTATATGCATTTTTTTAACTTTATCAATGTGGAGTTGTTTGTGTAGATTCTACATGTAAAGTCTAATTTGAAAGGGTCGTGGAGTACGCTCAGGTGCCAACAAAATGTGAAAACTTTGCAGGGGGGTGAATACTTCTGCAAACCACTGTATATGCATATAATGTAGAGCTTTTATTTAACATCATGTAATCAAAGAAACTACAAAATGATATTGCAAAAGTCTACCGGAAGCCATAATTGTAGCACAGTATTTCATGTTAGATTAAAAATGTTAGATTAAAAATGTCAGTTTTTCGTTAAGTAGATGGAAAACTACAAAGCGGCATGTAATTCAGTATGTTAACATAATATTATTCAGCAGGTTTCATTCAACTTTATGAAGCACACATTTTTAATTCTATAGGGTTTGATTCAAAACTTCTGGCCATAGCTGTAGGTATGTGAAGGTCTGAAAAAAGTAGAATAACAAGCTATACTATACATGTTGCCACTCGACACATGCAGATTTAAAGGAATATTTATATCTAAGGCTAACATCAGCCCAGTATTTTGCAACTGTAATGCATAAAATATTTCTTTGTAATTCATTGTCTTCATAGTTTAATAAATAAATGCAATTAAATAAATAAACTGTGCATGTGTATCAAGACAAAGGCTTTTTCACAATCCCATGCATTATGTATACCAATCATTTACCTAGAAGTATAGCCCAAACAAAAGACAACAACTCTTTTTTTGTTTTGTTTCTAATGGTTCCTGTTGCTACCAACACAACCCAACACTCGGGTTCACTTTTTTTTCTTTGTTTGTTTGTTTTAGCAAATCAAAACCGTTAGGCCAGTCTAGCTGCTGCAGCCTTGTGTAATATGAGGAAAAATCCTGTAAGTTGACTGGTTTACACTTATATATATATATTGTGACGAGGTGGTCCTGTGATATGGTGTATCTTTGTAATAAACACAGGCAGGATACTTCAATTGCAGTACAACAACACTTGTGGCGTTATTTATATATATACTGTAGCAAATAGAAGACCATTACCAGTGTAGTTGACAAAATTCATCTTCAAAATCACACGACCCTAATAGTTCTGTGTAGAACCTTTTGGGGGTATATATAACTCATTATATAAAATTCACAATTTTTACATATATTATATTGGTTTCTTATTGATCCTAAATGGAAAGCCCAAAGGAAATAAAATCCTTTAAGATTTCTATAGTTTTGCATACAGTCTTATATAATAGCATAACATTTTAGTTTATCGCGAGTAAAATTATAAATCCTATAGCAATAGCAAATTATATAAGAAACAGGTATAATTCCTACAGAAAGTCCTATTATAATTACGGTGTAACAGAATATAGAACTAGGGTAATACCCCAAAATCCTGTGAAAGTATACACTGAGCTATAGGTATCTTAATGATTCTTCTAAGAAAAATGTAGCATTTACTTGGCATAGACAAGCTGTTTAAGAGCTTGTTCCTTATTCACTTAACTGTAACATATTGTTTTGAACCAAACCATTTTTTGTATTTTACAAAGGTGCAAGTTTCTATGAAGCTCAGGCATAGCTTTTACATATTATGAAACGCCTTACAGTGAGGTGATCGGATACATTAGAAATTTACACCTAGAATACATTATGCTGTTTATACCAAATCAATCTCTCTCTCTCTCTCTCTCTCTCTCTCTCTCTCTCTCTCTCTCTCCACATGTACTCTCCTTCTGTACTGACCCCTCTAGAGGAAGGAAGGTGAAGTACAGGGCATAAGGCTTACTTAGTAGCCCTGACTGACTTTATTACTATATATATATATAAAGGGTTCAAACAAATACAAAATATATAAGGAATTCTGGTGCTCTGACAAATCCTGGTGTCTGGTTGCTTTTCCTGCATTTTTGGGGGATAGTTGAGTCGTGTTCCTTGTAGAGGATGTGCCCAGAGTGCAGTGTTTCCTGCCTGATAAGACCAACTACTTCATCAGGATGTTTGGAACGCGCTGTTCATTACGAGAGGAAAAATAGCTTGAACATCTCACAGACCTGCTCTCTGACTGGCGGACTCATTCACATTCTTACTTTATGTTGATTTTCTGTCTGTTAGAGACAGGGATTTTTAAATTATTTTTTACAAAAAAAGTCTAGATGGTATTAAATAATTGCAATTCATATGTGGAATGTTCATGGAATACCATAGTTATGAATTCCTTTTTATGCTGCTTGTTCAGTACTTATGAACCGTAAAGTCTTCTGTTGCAGTTTCAGTTCTAGGATCTCCAGGGACAATTGTACTTCCTTGAGGAGAATTTCCTCCAAGACCTCAACCTGAGACCTCACTGCATCTTGCACCACTTTTTCCAAGACCTGGTAACAAAACACACTCAAAATATTAAGAAACCTGGCTGTCAGAATCCAGAATGAATCATAAAGGCTAGCTATATCAATCAAAGGGTATGTAGAGTGGACAAAGTTAGTGAATGGCTAATCTTAAATGTGTTACTCTTACCACTGTTGGAAGAGACTTTGTTTATGCTAATATGTCGTGAGTAGGGTGTCTCATTGTTAATTCTCTAACCAAGCATTGTGGGACATGGACAATTCAACAGCATATATGTGGCTGATGCATTTTTCCTGTTGTTCCAAACTATGCTTATATCACATAAAGCACTGCTATATTAAATACGTAGAATCAGTTCCTAAAATAATGGCGAAACAAAACAGCAGCACCATAAGCAAATACGACCACAAATTAGGAGCCAAATGGACCAGATTCTGAGTAGGGATTCTTGCCACATGGCACAAGATACCCACAGATGCAGACAGAGCTGCAGTATAACACAATTTTTGGAACAACAAATAAAGCCCATGGCCAGGCACCAGTTTTTCGGAATACAGTTGGTTCATAGTGGTCACCTGTTATAGGGAGATATATTTATATATCATTGAAAACAATTAAACAAAAATGTTTGAAAAAAACATCAAATAATATAAATAAATAAATAAATAAATAAATAAATACATAAAATGTGTGCCTGTTTGTAACATGTGCCAATCCAATAAATAATACCTAGTTTTAGTGACTTGCGGATACAGTTTGGAGGGTGTGGTGTTCATGATGTATATATTATTATGTCACTCCACCTCACACACTGGCATATCTCATTGCTTAAGTATTCTGCTTTTTTCATTAAAAGAAAGCTTTGTAGATAAAAACATGCATACAAAGATAACTACATTAGTCTCTATTCACAGAGCTTTATCTGTGTTTGTTCCTTACTACATTCTCCCAACAGTGGTGTAAATCTTCTCCTCGAACTTTGTTAAGACGGATGTGTCTATTGTATTGCCTAATTGCAATATGTTTTTGTAATTTCCTTCTCTAATGTTATTTTCCCTCTCCCCTGGATGCACACTTTGAATCCCCCATGTTACCTTTGAACATATTGTAGCTTTGTTTTATAACAGCATTGATAGTATATTAATATTGTCACTTAAAACTAACCCTTACCCTTTACTACTGTGTTTTTATAAATGTATTCCTGTGTTGTTATTGGCTGGTTAATATGAAATTGACCTTGTCATATCAGATTAATTTGCAGAGCCAATCCATTTTCCAGTAGAACATGTGCTGTGTTCTTGTTCGTAGATTTGCAAGGAATAACTTCGTCTGTTTTACAAATGTCATTGCGCCTTTACATCAATTACAAAAGCACAAGGATGTGAGTCAAGGTATCCTGGGGCAGCAGTGTGGAGTAGTGGTTAGGGCTCTAGACTCTTGACCGGAGGGTTGTGGGTTCAATCCTAGGTGGGGGACATTGCTACTGTACCCTTGAGCAAGGTACTTTACCTAGATTGCTCCAGTAAAACCCCAACTGTATAAATGGGTAATTGTATGTAAAAATAATGTGATATCGTGTAACAATTGTAAGTCGCCCTGGATAAGGGCGTCGGCTACGAAATAAATAATAATAATAATAATCCTGCAAGCTTAACGTTTCATGCAGTGCATCATCACAACAGGTGGAAAAGGGGACATTGTAAATTGTAGGCATAAATTCAGCTATGAAATAAGAAACTTTTATTGCACTTCCTGTTTTGTTTTTGTTTTTTTTCGCAACTGTTGATATCATTTTTAAGTGAGACTCGCTCAATTTTGGCATCGATTTGAACAGTTGATGCCAATGCATTGCAATTTATTCACAAATACCATTCCTAATTATTGTAAATCTATTCTAACCTAGGCATCGCTGCTGTAATTGCACAAATAAAAAATGTGGAGACTATCGGTAAAATTGGCAGTGAAACTCCTAATTGAATGAACCAGCCCTTACCTTTCTCCTGGGGGCATCACCCCCAAAATCCATTGCACAAACACTGCCCAAATGCAAGAAAGCATTGTATTTTAACTCAGTCATGAAGGGGGGCAAAAACAGATTGACTTTGACCAGGTTGAGATAAAAACAAACCCCACTGCTACAACAGTGCGATCTTGTCCACAACATAACAATCTGCCCTCTTATTTTAAAATAGCAATTATGTGTAAAAAGGAGAAAAAACAAGCTAAAAGCAAGATGTTTAGTGACAAAGATAGATTAGCTGATGTCAGTTTTTTCCATCCCACTTTTATCCTAAAATATCTTTATATAGCGCCTTTCATAGTGGACCACCATCACAAAGCGCTTTACAGAGGTAGGCTGTGAACTGTGCATTATATGCAGAGTCACTTACAATATGACATTGATTTAACATCTCATCTGCAGGATGGGGCACAAGGAGGTTAAGTGACTTGCTCAGGGTTACACAATGAGTCAGTCAGTCAGTGGTAGGGGTGGGATTTGAACCTGTGACCTGCTGGTTACAAGCCCTGGACCACACTGCCTCCTTGAAGTACAATGCATTAGTACAGAACTGCAGTTTGTATAAAACAGCCTCAAATATAAGAATAAATAATTGCTCATTTTATTATTGTCCTACTTTTTGGGTAAGCAGATTTGCTTTCTTTGCTCTCTGCTGACTGTGTTGAATTTACTCTTTTAAAGAGCAGCAAAGGTAGCCCTGGTGAGTTCCCGCTACAGTCATGACCTTTTTAGATCTCTGCTTATGTTACAGCTGGACATTTGGAGACAGTAGCATCTGTTTCTTTTAATTAACAAAGAAATACCTACCTGTAGTAAGTGAGTGTGAAATTATGTGCAGGGAAACTGAAATAACAACACTGCACTATGACTATCTGCAGAGAGTTGTATGTTGTTATGACTATCTGCAGAGAGTTGTATGTTGTTCATCTTAACTGATGATGGCTGTCTGTGGTTGCTTGTGTTGCCTTACCTCTTCCACTGCTTATAAGGGGGTGGGAGGGAATGTAGAGTTAGGGTTAAAAACCTTAACATCGCATTTCCATACTTTTGTCATTTTAATATTAACCCTTAGTGATGCATTAACAAAGAATTTCCTTCCTTTTTGATAATATATTTATAGCTAGAAAGCCTTATATTCTATTATAGAGCACAAAAAGTAAAAGTGGCTATATTTGTAAACTTGATTAAACACTGATACAGGTTTATATATAATACACATTTTGTCGTGACGCCAATTCCTTTTTCGAGATCAAACGTCTAACTGTAAGAGCTGTACTGAGCATGCTGAGAACCAACATTTCAAATCTCTATAACTCAGGAACAGATTAATATTCACCAAACCAAAAAAAGGCCACTATTCTTGTACCCTAAAATTGTCAAACAAAAATTCCAAACCGTTTTGGAGCTGGAGACTGACAAACAAAAACAAAGGGACCACACATCCAAATTTTCATGCAAATCTACTGAATGGGGTCAACATGGCAAGCCTCCTCACGGCTTACAGATGGCATACTGCAATCGACGGCCCTCCCTGAACCAGTGGCTTCAGTGCTGTGCCTAGTATCAGGTACGCTGCTCCAGATTTCCGGCTGCCAAGGACAGGCCCTGGGCCAGAGCCTGGCAACCCTGGTAGTAGCTTGCAGGCAGCTTTCGCTGTCCCAAGCGAGGGTCCCTGACACAGACAAATCGGCTTTGCTGGATGCACTGATATCTCCCAGCCATACCTTTGGGCCAGCGGTGAAGGAGATTCTACAATGCTCCCACCGAGAACGTGAGGCGTCTCAGCAAGTAGCCTCGATGCTCCCTTCCCCCACCTTGCTGCGGGATAGAATGAAACACTGGCATCGCCTTTAGGCCTTCAAGCCGGCTAGCAGCCAAACCTACCCGCAAGGACGGAGGAGCGCCGGACGTGGGACTCCAAAGTAACAGCGCTCCCGGAGGCAGTTCCCCCACCGCCCCAGACAGCCCCCGCAGCAGGCTCCGCCATAGCCTCAGCAGCCCAAACAGGGACTGAAGGCTTGCAGCCTCAGATCCATCCCTTTACACAACACCAGCTGCAATATTTGCGTGACTGCACATCGCACACTTGGGTGCTAGCCACCGTACACACAGGTTATATGCTTCAGTTCTGCGCAGATCCTCCTCCCTTTCGAGGACTCACGGTCCATGAGCGACCCTCTCCAAGTCTCAGCCCTCAAACAAAAAGTAGTTGCATTACTTCTTAAACGAGCCATCCACCTCGTAGAACCCACCTCTCAAGAGACACCTCAACGAGTTCTTGAGGGAGAGGTTCCAAATGGTCACACACCGTCCATCCTCAAATAGTGGTGCGTATTTGGGAGCGGTTTGGCAGAGCAGGAGTCGATCTCTTCGCCACAGTGAAGAGACTCACTGCCCCCTATGGTTCTCCCTCCACTGCTTCTTTATCCGCAGTGACAGTAGGGGGCGGGACTAGGAAGAACCTTAGACATTTGGGAGCAAAAAAGCGGTGAAAGTGCTTTTTGATAAACAGAATTTTTTCACCTATTGATTAAATTAAAATATAATTTGTTTGCATGTAATGATTAATATTTTAAATTGAAAAAAGTTAAATACAAACACGTACTTCTGAGTTGTACAGAAAGGTGTTGCCGAGGTTTGTGTTACCATGGTTTTATGAGTTAGTATCTTCTGTTTCAGAGAAATGTATGTACTTGATGCACTTGTGTATTATATTCATTTGTAGCCTACATGTACTTAAAAGGAGAAATCATTATTACATTACACAGATGCGTAGGTAAGTATGTGTTTACTAGTCAAGCTGGCCAAGCGTTCAAGGTGCTGTGCTCGCACTTCTGACAATGTTTTTTTTGTTGTTTTTTTTTTCTTTTTAATGTTTTGAAATAAAATAATATTAATTACAAAAAAATAAAAAAATACAGTTTTTATGTTACATAAGTCTACATTATTTAAAACTCAAGCTACCTTCGTGTATTATAATTAGGGCTTCTGATTTTTGGATTTAACCGATAAAACCCGATAAAACACCCCTGATACAAAAAAAATGAAATCGGTGGATAGCCAATAAACACCGGAAAACACCTGAAAAACTGTGGACATGGTTAATCAATTCACGTTGACTTTACCCTATTCCCATTAAAAAATAAAACCTAATACAAAAATAACAATAAATACGTTTCCGAGTGCTGCTGGGTAATGTCCCGCCTTCCTGACTTGCATCTATCATTGATTCGTTCTAAATACTTTAAACCCGCCCCAACTACCGAGTGACAGCACATTCCTACATTTCTATTGGAGACTCCACTTGCGAGATTTAAATCGAGATTACAATCAGGATGGAGGCTTGTTAGTGGGATTTCAAGATGTATTACAGGATTTTAAACAGAATTGTGGCGAGATGTACAAAAATGCGTACACACAAACCCCCCAGAAGAATGTGCCCGTGACCATCGGGATTTCGTTGTGGAAGACAGCAATGGAAAGAAGGTACAACTTCAGTGTGCAAGTACTGTCGAGTTACTACTATACATATTTTGACAGAAAAAAAAAATCGTTTTGGAAAGTAAGCGAAAACACTAATGTCATACAGTATATCAAAAACAAAAGCCCCGAATAAAAACTGATTTACATAAAACTCGAAAATAGCTCAAAATAATCACCGAAAAATACAAGTAATAAACCCAGAAAAACATAAGCCCTAATTATAATTTATACAGGCACACACTCTAGGTAACACAATACTGTACATTTCAGACCTGTCAACTCTACCTTATTTGCCAGGACTCTCACGCTTTTTGGACACTTCTCCCGGACAACTCCCGTGACAGGTTTCTCCTTTATTTTGCTCAAAACTCAACTGCTAAACCCCCTTATGTCAGCAAACTTTTAATGTCTGCAAAAGTAATGGTCGGTCTGTGTTTACTGCAATCCACGTGTGTACCTATCAGGGTTTAGGACCCAGGGGAGCCCTTTGGCAGGCATGCATTCAGTGCGCGAGGCAAGTGCACCCACCTCCCCCAATTAACCAATAATATAATGGTACCCTTATTAAAATACAGATATTATTTCTTAATTTGCCAAGCAAAATATGTACTATTTTGTTTTACAAAGTTTTACTGTAAATTTACCATCAGACTCTTAAGAAAAATAAAACACAAATAATTATTAATGTATTTAAACTAAAAGCGTGTCATATATTGAATGTACACCTCATGCAGCGTGTTGGCATTGCTATTTAATGAAACCTGCATCCAATGACTCCCTTGCTCTCGGGGCAATGTCTGAGTGTGTTAACAGGGATTTAACACAGGACATGACATAAAATCCGAGCTCATCACCTTCTTTATAAAGCAAAGCTGTTTTGTCCAGGTTGCAATTTGCACTAATATAACAAAATTAGTAAGAAACAACTTAGATGGAGTCCTTATGTTTTTTTTCTTCCTTTCTTTGCCTACACATTATTCAAACTCTACACAGGAGTAAAAAGATGAAACGGTGCCTAATGTCAGACATTTACTTCTATGGTGCAAGTCATTTCAGTTATTATTATTATTATTATTTATTTCTTAGCAGACACCCTTATCCAGGGTGACTTACAATTGTTACAAGATATCACATTATTTTTTTTACATACAATTACCCAGTTATACAGTTGGAGTTGTTTTACTGGAGCAATCTAGGTAAAGTACCTTGCTCAAGGGTACAGCAGCAGTGTCCCCTACAGGGGATTGAACCCACAACCCTCTGGTTAAGAGACCAGAGCCCTAACCACTACTCCACACTGCAATGCAGTGACTATTCAGTTAGCACCTGAGCTATATCTTCCTGAAGTTTTGCATCCTTTGCTGTAAATGACACAATCAACACACTTCTTTGCATTTAGCGATCCAAGAGTTAATTCCTGTAGCTGCAGATGGCTCAGTGAGGGTAATCCTCTTTCAAATCAATCCCATTCCAACTTCTACACACATGGATCCATTCAAGGGAGAATTAGCCTAATGGAATCATTAGTGTTACTGTCTTCTACACAGGCAGAACAATACTGGCAAGTCGTTGGGATGTTTTGAACCTAAATCGTAATAGCTTCAGTAGAAAATAAGAACAAAAAGAAGGAAAAAAAAGATATGAGAGGTAAAGGGTGCTGTCTATATTTACCTGCATGGATAATGAAGCTTTGATGTGCTGTCACGGTCTCCCTGCTGCGTGAATCAATGGCTGAGGGGTGAGAATAAAGAAATCTTAGCTTGGTTGGCCTGGATTTTTCTACAGCTGCCACAAGCAGGGAAGGACATTGCAGGGGACAAGGGACACTGGGATGAGGCTGGAATGCTTTTCGGTCCAGCAAGGTAAGCAAACGAGCTTTCAAAACATACAGGTGGTGTTAGTTTAAACTTGGAAGATTGATGGGTCAGAGCAAGAGCTTTGAAAATCCTTGATTTTTAACAGTGGAACAGGATACAGGTGTTAAAAGTCTCACTCCACTTTTTAAGATGTATTCATATTATATGTATTTTTTTATTTTAGTTATTTTATTTTTATGATTATCTTAATTTGTACAATTATTATTTAGTTAATAATGCTGTTTCTTCTTATTAACTACAGCCTTAATGTATGTATTAATTTCTTGAAATACCATTAATTCCTATATAATGTATGTATACTGGGGTATCTACTTCCCATGAAATGGAAGGACTATTTCCAGAAAGAAAAAGGACTATATTGTCTCTTTCTGTCTGTCGTGTAGGAACATAATTGTAATACGTGAAAGCTTTCATATAAAGACTACTCAAGGCAGCTTCTGAAAATAGTCTTTATAACAGGTGGTCCCTCTATACACATACATGTGTAAAACTTGAAACAAAAAGATTAGTATGTCTTACTCTGAAAATATACATGTATACATTATACAGCTGATTGTGAAATTATGTTCTGTCCTGGAAGACCAATGTAAGTTAAAGTACATTCTGATAATAATTATCCCATCCTGTGAAGCTCATAAAGTTTGTGTATTCCCACTTCTAATTTAAAGGTTAGAATAACTACTTGGCTTGTGTTGGCCCTTGTGAGGAAAGCTTGTAAGGAAAGTGGGATGGATCATGGGACTGCAGGTTGATTGTCTCCTTTGCAGATCATGATAATCTGAAGGATATCTTCTCACAATGCAAGTCATTAAGATTCCAGATCTCACTAATGTGATTTGTCAGCAGATGAAGGTCTTTTCTAATTGGGTACTGGTAACCCAGACTATAGCACAATGTATTTAAGAGCTTTATTTAAAAATGTGTTGCTTAAGTTAGTGTCTTTCGCACCCAGAAACATTTTACAAACAACCAGCAGGAGCCATGAGATTAACTCTGCATCCTAAATTCTACCCTGCAATTGTTCCCCTAAAACAGTGGTTCTCAGCTCTTTCCAAAGTGGAGACAACTAAGTACTTTTCCGCTGAACATTAGTTCAGTCAGGAAAACTCATGCGATAGAGAAAAATATTTATTAAAGCTTAGATAACAAATACTACATTATTCATATTTTCATTGCATTTTTGTTCTTTGGCCTCGTCCTTCAAGGTACCCCTGGCTGACTATAGGGAAGCCATGGGCAGGGAGCAGGATAGCTTCCCTCCACTTTAGGCGAAGCCGAAAAACATGTGGAGGCTGGGGAGGAGTATCGAGGTCATATATAAAAATCCCATTCTAGCTGATCATTGGACGTGTTGTTTATCGAATGATGAATGTTCTGGTAATGAGGGTGCCTAATATGCTAGATGTTTATGATTTTAATATCTTAAAAGTGAGTTCCCTGCCTGAACCACCGCTTTGCTAAATTAGCGGTGGATCATTTATTTTATCCTGTCTTCTTGCTCAAATTTTACATTATTCACATTGTTCAATTTACTATCAAGCCTGGCCCACTTATGTAAGGCTCAGTTATCTATCCCCTCACGCCCAGGGCTGCAAGAGGTACATCCCATACTGCAGGGGGAGTATAATTCAGATTGCTGCCACCTCTGGGGAGTAGTTCAGGCAGTGATTGAAGGTTTTTTTTGTGGCTGAAAAGTAAAGAATTCTAAAATGCAAAATAAATGCAATTAAATGAACGTATGTCCAAAATGTTGTACAATAGGTGGTCCAAAAATTACAATATATACAGGATATTTAAGAATTGTCAGAGTCAATAGATTAATTGCAACCAGATTTTACTTGTGAATATTCTGTGTTATCTGTTGATTTGCAGATTTAGGGTTTGGGATTGTGATAGGTGCAGTTGCATTATGTAGGGATCGTTTCATGGTATTCCATTTTGCCCCAACACCCAATTTAGTCTCCCCAAGCTTTTTAAGGTGTTCTTTTGTGATTTAGAGTAACGTCCATTTGGAGCCAGGTTAGGGCTACCATAAATCAGCTAAGGCTGTTTTACAGTTAGTACAAGTTGTTTTCTGACGTCTGTTTGTTGTTCCAGCACTTCAGGTTTGCTTTCAGGTCTAGTTAGAGATGCTGAGGGACTGATTTGGTGTCGGCCATGTCTTGCTTGTACTGCCACATATATTTTCTCTTAACAACTTGCATAGTCAACATTAAAATATATTTTAATGTTGAAACCTCTCTCTCGGGCCCTGATTATTCTCAGCACATCAGATCTTCAGATTCCAAGTCAGTGGAGCAGCACAATTGGTTTAAAACACAGGTGATTTGTCATGAAGTGACTCATTAGTAAGTCCCAGAGACTCTTGAAATGTGACACAAACTGGATATTTGTTTCTGAAGATGTAGGAATGAACCAGCAGAGATTTGCAGGGGAGGGTTATCCCAGACCCAGCCTGGTTTTCAGCATATTATTAAGGTATATGAATTGATTGTTTGAAAATGTGTGATCTGCCCAGTTTTCTGCATTGCCATTGTGTTAATATATTTTTTGGTCTTGATAGGCCTGTTGGTCTTGTGAAAATTCTATTCGAACCAGGATCATTATGGAGTGAGACAAAAAGATTTTCAGTAAGGTTAATCAATCAGTTAATCACTAATTTGAATAGGCTCATTCATAACATATACAATAGTGGTAGAAGCATTTGTCTAATTGTCAAAGTGTCTTTTAAGTACCACTGTAAGTCTGCATGTCTAGTGGATTGCTTGGAAATCTTGTCAGTACAGTACCAGCAACAAAAGCAATTGTTTCAACATGACTTTTTTAAGCCACTTGGTCCAATTAAAGATTTAAAATAGGCCACCAAATTGCACAAGGTTATAAGTTAATACACCAGTCTCTAACTGTTTGGGCTGTTCAAACTGCAAAATGATGTCCCTTATAACATCTTACACATGATATAGTAACTTATAGTAAATTGGAAAAACAGATATTGTATTCAGGAACTATTATTAAATATAAAATGTATTGCTGTTTTTTTGTTTGTTTTTTTACTTTAGAATTGTGCAGAATGGTCTATGCACAGGGTGGCATCTGTAAACAGAATAAAATGTACTTGAATTTTGACAAATACTTAACAGGGATTGATGGTATCTCACACGTGATTATAATTGTTTAAAATTGCACCTTCCACAGAAACACAATGAAGCATTTCTCTAAAAACCTCATGAAGACATCAAGACTCTTGTGTATCATATTATTACTGGGACACCATGCACTGAAAAGTGTTTTAGCAACTTTCTCTTTTTTATATATAAATGGCAGAGATTCAATCACATCTAATGATAAAGAATGCAGTGTAACTGGTTGGGTGGCTGTGCACAAGTTACCGTGTCTCACCTGCAGGGGTCAGCATTCTCTATAACAATACAACACACCTTGTACAGGAACATCTGATCCACGGGACAAATGTAACTGGTGGAGGATGGGAACAAACTGACACCTGAAGGGTCTCAGACAAGTGTCACTGTATGGGGCAGCAGTGTGGAGTAGTGGTTAGGGCTCTGGACTCTTGACCAGAGGGTTGTGGGTTCAATCCCCAGTGGGGGACACTGCTGTTGTACCCTTGAGCAAGGTACTTTACCTAGATTGCTCCAGTAAAAACCCAACTGTAAAAATGGGTAATTGTATGTGAAATAATGTATAATGTGATATCTTGTAACAATTGTAAGTCACCCTGGATAAGGGCGTCTGCTAAGAAATAAATAATAATAATAATTGTATACCCCTTTTTGCACAGGCAGTTGTTTATATGATCAAATTGTTAAATCTGCAGGGGTCAGAATTCTGCCTAATATAAATCCATTATCTACCTAAGCAACTATAACCTCCTGCACCAGCAAGGTGTTAAACTCGGGGCAGCAGTGTGGAGTAGTGGTTAGGGCTCTGGACTCTTGACCGGAGGGTCGTGGGTTCAATCCCTGGTTGGGGACACTGCTGTTGTACCCTTGAGCAAGGTACTTTACCTAGATTGCTCCAGTAAAAACCCAACTGTATAAATGGGTAATTGTGTGTAAAAAATACTGTAATTGTATGTAAAAATAATGTGATATCTTGTAACAATTGTAAGTCGCCCTGGATAAGGGTGTCTGCTAAGAAATAAATAATAATAATAATAAACTCATTGGCATGGCAAAACAAAGACAGTCAGTGTAGCCCATTGCTGAAACATACACTCACTTTTAAACAACCCTTAGTGAGTTTCAGAAAATCCCATTTTTAAATCACCTGCCACAAAATAATAACATTAGAACAATGTTTGAATTCTGAGTGCCAGATAGGAATGCAGGATTTCTCCAGAGGCTAGTAACATTGGTTACTTTTGAGATGAGTAATGTGAGTTCAGAAATTGATGTGGCTTATAGAGGAAAGGGTTAACAAATAATTACAAATAGTGGACTATCAAATCTTCATATAATACATTGTTTTCAGTAATTTATACCTTTTTGTAGAGGCTTTACTTCTAACTTGGCACTTTGTCTACATGTGAAATGCTTTTGCAGATGACAGAAACCATACCCTGTACCAGATGATTACCAATTCAGGGATGTTGCTTTCTTGTGTTTAGATTATTCTTCCTATGACTTATTCAATGATTTAAATGATTCCTGTGAAATGTGTCAGTCTGGCCAGAATGTCTGATATAATATGTCCAGTTAGAGAAGTAAATACATATCAAAAACATTAAAGACAATGTTACCATGTGAATTAACCACATGTTCCAGTACTGTAAATCTGACCCATATCACACAGTAGCACCTGCTAAGAAAATCTTGGATTTGTCAAACATGTGAGGTTCCTTCACCAGGAGCCAGACTCAGATCAGTGGCACCCAGCTGTCCTGCACTGTGCTTCTTCCCCATCAGAGGGAGCACAGACCCCCCCTTCACTGCATTGTTTAGGCAGTTAGGATGGTTAGGAAACAGAGTATATTTCTGTCTATGAATGAGATCTCATCCCGACTTTCCTAGCAAAGCCAATAGCAGTGGGATCACAAAATCACCTCTGTTGAGGGATACTGTAGATGTTTCAAAAGTAAAACATTTTAATTATACACTGATATGGGTCAGTGAAAATAGTACTGAAGCTAATTAAGAGTATTTCAAATCATAAATACCTTTCTACTGATAAAAAGAGGGTAATATGTACCTTGGATTGTCATAGCTCAGATGGGTAAAATAATGTAACTGTCTTTATTCTTTAAAGGTGTAAGATGGAGTATAATAAGGATTTCCTAGTAAATAGAGTGTAGGTTTGTTAGTTTGAGGCCAATTCAAACACCTCTATTATATTCTGCTGGCAGGTTTAAAACTCAATGTTGTCAATTTGATCTATGGCATGTCTCTGTTCTTAAGAGGTAGGAATGTGATTTTTAGTTGCTAAGACAGAGCATGTGACTGCCTCTGTCTGCCTTGTATGTCTCGCCTATGAGAGAAGAGTCAACATTTCTAATATCTGGTGTGTCATTTCCTCCAACCACATTTCAAACTAAGAGGTAAAGAAGGAATAGCAATAAAACATGACAGTAATTTAAATAGTTAGCAAACAAGGATGCTTAGCTGATTTCTCTGCAATAAGCTGTACTTACCAGTCCTTAAAAAGTTAAGAAACAAACCTTATCTTCAAATGAGAACAATCTGCTTGAAGAAAGATATGCACTGGTCTCTTCATTATTTATTCATTCATGTTTCAGTACACTTTCTTAGGAGTCTGCCACTAACAGGCACACATACCCTTTGAAGCAGTCCCAGTGAGTCTTTGTAGGCAGCTATAAATAAAGCTGAGCGGAGGGGGGTGACTGGTTTTCTAACTGTTCAGAGTACACAGCTGATGGTGTGCCACACCCAACCAACCTCACTTAAAAAGAAATGCTGCTGATGCCTTTATGCAATGTTGAAGTCCCTGCTCTGTGTCTAATTCTCTCACAGAATTTAGAACGTTTAGAAGGTGATTAAGAAGGCTTTTTGTTCTATCCTTAGCATCTAAAGGACCTGATTAGCCTATAGGCCATTTTCATGAGGACATGTAGCTGTGATGCTAGGTTGTTCAGTGCACAGTTGTTCCAGTCATATATTAATAAATACCTTTGTTGCTGTTCATTACCTAATTATTATTTCAATTCATTTGGGGGTTTACTTGAAAAGCACAGACGAATCATGTACAATGACAGAGTAAGTAAAATGCTTATTTTCTTAAAATGTAATCTTCATTGTTTTTACTTTGATGTAGCAAGAAAAATTTTATAAAATAAAAAAGAAAAGAGGAAAGAGACATTTTAACAAGTGAGCTGTAGTTTCTAATTCCTAGTATAGACAGGCTTTTGATTATGCATTGCTTGTTCAATTACATTTTAGCTGAGTACATTATTATTAAGAGGGGAAATCATACAAATTGGGTAAATATGGTACATTTAATCATGCGTCCCAACAAAACTAGAAAAATAAATATCCAATGACAGATGGATCAAAGAATGAACGGATTGAATATTTTCCATTGATGTTCACATTTGAAAGAGAGACATACATTGGCTCAGAGCTGGCATTTAAATCAGACATGAAAAGAACTAAAATAACAGACGGGAGTGTTGAAAATGACCTTTAATGACACTGATATCTTTGATCAAGAAAAAGTGTTCTTTTTGTAAGTTAAGTGTATTGTGGTAGTATCTTGGTGTATATTCTGGTATCAATATGAAGTAGTATAAGGAAGCATAGAGTGTTTAGAAAGCTCTTCAAAGGTGAACTGAAACAGCCAACACATCCAATACTCTGTGCTCGGTCTGCTTGCCTGTTAAAACAAAATCACTGTGCCTCTGGTTGTGGGAAGCACTTGCTGAGAATTCTAGAGCTGTTTAAAAAAATACTGTCCTCTCTAGAAGGCCAGAGTTAGGTCTCTAATTTATGTTTGTAAGTGGCTACCTCTAATCAAGTTGAGAGTGTATTTCTCACGCACTCTTTACTGTGTCATGCAAAGAGAGCAAAAGAATACACTTTCAACTTAATTATAGGTAGCCACTGAACACTTATAAACATTACAAGTCATTAAATCTAAATTAAAAAAAATGTTGTACTTAATCTCTTTACATAGAATCTGTTGTGGTTGGAACGTTGAAATGCTTTGTCATTGACATTCTGAGTGTGAGATCTACACCCTCAGCGAAATTATAAGAGTATATGCTGCTAATAGGCTCCAACGGGGATGTGACTTATATATAATAATGTGTAGTAAAGCACAGTAAAAGATCATCAACACAAACTGTTTAAAGTACCTGCTCCGTGACCATCCATGCGTCTCAATACATTTACAGTGCTCCAACACATACACTCCTCCAATAACACAGCTTTCCCCATGATGCTACTAGGATATTTATTTAACCAATATGATTGTAATAAATGTACAGGATTATCCTTCAATATCTACCCATTTATGTTTCTCTAGATCTAATGCCAATAAAATATGAACATTTTAATTTTACTCTCCCTGATATTAATAAATGAAACCCAAGCCCCCCAAAAAATAATCATACTCTTACTAGTTTTTATTTGAAAGGTAATTACAATTAAAAAGCAAATTAACCAATAAATAAATAAATATTCCCAACCTGTATATTCCAAGAGTCATGGATGTTCCCTGGAAAATGGCATCAGAGACAAGCTCTGGACACAATATTGACCCCAATGGGTTCCAAAATGGTCGCCAGCAACCACTCACCATGGTCTTAAAACCCCCAGTTGTGGTAGCGCAGGTACACCCCATAACTATACATTATTGTAAATGTTATACGTGGTATCATATTATATTGTAATACAATGCAGTTTACAGTTACATATGTGGACACTTGGCATGTATTATAATCTCTGTTTCTTTTTGCTCCGACAGTGTGATCTGAGTGAGCAGAATGCAGAGTGCTTCATTGGACTATTCAGGCCTCACTTTCCCATTTAACAATGACCAGCCTCTGCCACCGGTGAGCAGGACAGCCACCAATGTGACCGAGTCAACCCCGGCCAAGAAAATCACCTTCTTCAAGAGGGGAGACCCTCAGTTCAGTGGGGTCAGGATGGCCATCCACAAGCGCAGCTTCAAGTGCTTTGACGCGCTGCTTGACGACCTCTCCCACAAAGTGCCACTTCCGTTTGGGGTGCGCACCATCACCACCCCCCGCGGTACCCACTGCATCAACAGGCTGGAGCAGCTGGAGGACGGAGGCTGCTATCTCTGCTCGGACCGTTGGCAGGTCAAGCCCATCAGTGTGGAGGCTGCTGGGAGGAAGCCGACTCCCTGGCAAAGCAGCCGCCCAGCCAGCAGCCGCAGGCGCCCCTCACGACTGGAGGAGCTCCCAGGGAAACATGCGGCTCACAGGCACCCCAAGAGGATTACGCTAGTGAAGAACAGTGACCCAGCAGTGAGGAGGACCATAATCCTCAACAAGATAACTGCCCGCAGCCTGAAGGTCTTTCTGGAGGAGATATCTGAACTCCTGCAGTACACCATTAGGAGGCTCTACACTCAGGATGGGAGAAAGGTGAGCATTTCAGCAAGTTACTTTTATAATGAAAATGACCATTAGTATTAATGCTTGTCTGTGTGGCAAGGGATTGAATAAGTGGGGTAAGTTTGTTATGCTGTAATGAATTACTGTACTCCACAGTCAATATGAACTCTCTTGATTGATTGATTCGAAATGATATCTTCAGTGGAAATTATAAGTAAAAATCTTTGAGGTAAAAACAAAATATTATAAAAAACTATACTTTTTTGCTTGTGGGTCTCCAATACAGAACTATTATTAAATAGCCTACAAAGTGTGATATGGTTTAATTCCATAGAAAACATGCATTTTCACATCAATCAAATTAACTAATTAAAATACTAACAGATATTTTTAATTCTGCATTTCATTCCATGATATCATTATAGCACCAACCAAAGTGAAGTGAAACACAATCATATTTCTGAGCAATGTGGGTGTTGTTTTGACACTTTGGTTTAATGATCCATATGTTTAATATGAATCACATAACATTCTTTGAATACGTTGACGCAAAAAATAATTAAAATGTGTTTTGCCAGTCAGCGTTATTATATCTATTCAGAATATATCACTGCTTATAGCATAATTAATAACATGTTTAGAGTATTTTATCTAACCTATTATAATGTATTCCTAAACTAGAGTGCTAACAATTTTGTTTGGTGCAGGTGGATAGTCAGTTGAATTATATTCACTGGACATGATCTAGGGCTGCTAGAAAAAGAGACTTCAGAAATTGATAATAGAAGATATGTGCTTATAACTTAGAGAAGAGTAAGGAGATTCCCCTTGGCTCGCGGAGAGCCACCCTCGCGGAGGTGAGACAGAACCGTCTTCAAGGCTGGGAAACAGCTGATACTTCCCCCAAGGGGGATCTGGAGGAGAGAATGGGAAAATGACAGTGATAGTTAAATTTGGCCGGGGGTCACCCTTGACTCGTGGAGAAACTTCCTCGAGGAGGACAAATCCAGCGGCGGCTGGAATTCTAAGGTTGGGAAGTGAGCGTCACTTACCCCAAAGAGGGAGACCGTTGCAGAGGTGGAGTAGCCGAATAGAAGAGGAAGCGTAGTGGGGGAGGAAGGGAGGATGGTGGAAACAAAAAACGCAAGACACAGAGCAAACTCAAGGCTTGGGGTTGAAATAGAGGATTAGCAGATGTTATTGGTAGGAAGGAAGTAGTGGGAGGAGCCCTCGTTCATGCCCCCTGAATAACACACCAGTTTACAATAATATCTTTCTGCTACTTTAAAAGGTCAGGTTTTGTACGGATCTCTTATTACTGTTGGATATTATAGCTTGTAAGTTTGCTGAATGACGCATGAGCTCTATTGCATGAATCCAAATATCTGCTTCACCTCATTTGGGGTTAAGCAGCTAACATGCTTCACGTGGCCCGGGTCTGGAGAGACAAGACTTCTGTGATCAGATCCAAAGCTGTAATAAGAAACAACATCCTACTTCCCTGAAAGAATTAAGAGTGGCTTTGTGTTCAGAGGCAAAGCAAAATATAGAATGGTTTTCCAGGGGTTCAAGCATTTGGGTGTGGCATATAAATATACTGGGGACTTTAATATTATCTCAAAGACTGAGCACCTGTGATAGGCAGCTAAATTAACATTCCTTGGTATATCAGTGATGACACGTATTTAACTGGTAGTGTCTTACAAAGTGTTTCAGATATTGACTTCAGATTATCTTGCTTGTTTCATATGTGTCTTCCACTTAACAACCACTAAAACATTTTTGCCCTCCATTTTACTATAAAAAGGACTTAAAATAATCATATGGATAGTTTGCCTAGGTGGGTTCTTCTCTATACTCAAATCCCTTTCCTATTCCACCCTACAATGTACTGATCTACTGGGAATGGAATATCCCCTTGCCTTCAGAGTGGTTATAGATTAGTTTAAAAGGTGGCAGTTCATTTTAGAAGACAGGTATAAGGGTCTCAAGTTAAACTATAATTGAATATATCCTTATATAGGTACTGTATAAGCATTCTCCTCTTCGGTACTGAGGCAAGGCCTGTTATTTTGGGATGTGAAGTGTGGACAAAGTATTTGCAGCTCTGGAACTACTCCATGAGTCTCCCTAAGGTCTCTATCAGTTCACAGCAAACACACATCTCCCTTGGAAGAAGGCTTATCCCATTATCCCACCTCTGCCAGCCCTGCCCCCTCTCCCCCAGAGGCAAAGACACAACAAGGTTGAAGCCTAATGTGTAATATATGTACTGTATAAGCATAAAGAAAGTTACCTGCTTTTATGTATCTGTTCAGAGTATACCTGTTCATTTTACAAAACTATAACCAAAACATGTGGCATCATGAAGAAATGCTGTCTATTTAGTTAGGTGATTCAACATACACACATATAACACCAAGGTGTTTACAATAGACCAGTGGTTCTTATTTAAATTATTCTTTAAATACATGCATTAGAAATGTCTTACGACTGAATCAAGGCATTTGAAAAAAAAGGTTTTATGAAACATTTTTGCAATAATCTGTCTGACTATTTTCATGACAGCATTGGCCCTTTCACTTACTTGTCATTTGTTTATTTCAGATCGACAGCATCCAGGCTCTTATGCAGTGCCCCAGTGTTGTGGTTTGTGTTGGCCGGGAACCATTTAGACCTTTTCTGGCAGAAAGCTTAAGAAAAAATTCTGAGGAGAAACTTCCAGGACTGGGCGCAAAATCCTGGACAAGCATTTGCAGTGAATCTCACGAAAGCAAGAAGAATGGTTGGCATTTTTCTTTCTTATTTTTTATAAACTGTACCTTTTAAAATGGGGAGCTGCAGCTGAGATGTCTTAGTGTCATTTTGTGAGACTTATATCCTGCTGAAATAAGCTATCAGCTATCATTTTTTAACATTGTATAGCGCTGGGTAATACCCTGGAGTGCTTTGAGTAACTATCCCTGGTTATCCCTTATTCCTGGCAAATGGGGAAAAGGTTGGCTAACCCCAGGAAATCCTATACAGCATAGTGTTGATATCAACATATAGTAAAATGCCTTATTGGTTCCTGAATGAAGAGCAGCCCCGGGATTAAGAGACCTAGATATTTGAATATAGAAAATGCTCTGATCTCAGTAGACTTTAAGACCTGTTCCATACAAACAGGTAACGCAAGATCCCATACATTCACATACATTGTTTAACTATTTGCCTAGCACCAAACTTGTGTATGTTTCTGTTCAGATCACTGGAGTAATGAATGCCAAATTTATTGTGTTAATTACACTGCAGAAATATATGGGTTGCTGTAATTAAACAAGTTAAAATATACAGTATAGTAAGTAGAACTAGTGTTGTTTAAGCCTCCTTACACTATATAAAAACAATACAATAAGTAAAATGTATATTGTTTTAATGTTACTGTAGACTGCATCATTTCTATTATACATTAATTTTTGCCAACCAATTGTTATTCTTTTTCTTATGCTTTACAGTCAACTTTGGACTAGAAACAAAGAAAAGCATCATCCATCCAAGGTCTGATTCAAGCAACAGGTCCATGAGATTTTCCTTATCATCTGAGAAGTCTTTGCCCAATATGTCTCCGAGAAACAGTGGATGTGCTTCTTATGAGGACACTTTCCCACATGCAAAAGAGTCCATGATGGATGAGGACATAGAAAAGAGAGTGGTTGTAAACAAAGATGGTAGCCTTTCAGTAGAGATGAAGGTGCGTTTTCGCTTGCTGAACGACGAGACTCTTCAGTGGTCAACCCAGATCAAGAAGTCTTCGTTCACAAACAAAGATTCTTGCTTAGAGAAAGAGGATGAGATGGGCCCAATACAACAAACCAATTCAGAAGCCTGCTCAGGAGTGCAAGCATTCTGTCCCTGTGACACAGAGTCTTACTGTCCAAACTGTTGCAATCACTGCCAGTACGATATTTGGAAAAATCCCATGCATGCTGCCCACAGCAGACAAGAAGGCATTGGTGCCGTAAGGCACATTACATCTTCCAGTTCAAGTGCATCATCTCACAGAAGAATCATCCACAAAAAGTCACCAATGGACAGTTTCCACACCACATCTAGTGAAGAGTACACAGAGCATGTGGTAGAGCAGGCCATGTGCTACGCAGAGACTGTTGAGGAAGGGGACGCTAGAGCTGAGTACTGCACTCTGAGCCGTTGCTGCAGCCACGGTGAATCCTGCTCAACTGTCTCACACAAGGCAGCAAGACCAGAAACATCTTCAGTAAACAGCAAATGCATATCCTGCCCTAGTCCTGTCGAAAATTGTGAGTCTACTGCTGTCACACCGATTTCAGACAATGAGGAAAAAAGACCCACTAGCATCCCATCCACTTCTTCCAAAGGATCAGGAAATGACACAATTAGTGTCCAAATCACTGAAATTACAGAGGAGGATGAACGCCCCAATTCAACATCAAGTACTTCCTCAAAAGTTTTGGAAGCACTAAAAGAAGAAAACGATGACAATGGGGATGATAGGCCACCAAGCAGTATTTCCAGAGATTCTTCGCAGTCAAAAAACTGTAAGAAAGTCAAAAATGAATCAAAAGATGAGGAGCGATCCAGAAGTGTGGCTTCTAGTTGTTCCACTACTAGCTGTAAAAAGTCACTTTCCAATATGCACCATTTGTCCCCCAGACCAATAAGCAAGGCATCAAGCTCTTCCACTCGCTCTAATAGGTCAAGAAAGAAAAAAGCATGTGTAGATCAATCTGATGATGCCAGATGCCTTTCAATTGTCTCCAGTTTGCCGAATTGCTCTATTAAGGAGCCAACAGAGGAGGAGGAACATCAATCAGCAGGAAGCTCAGACTCCACTTCATCCAAACTATCCAAAGCAAGTAAGTCTAGCAAGATACTTTTCAGTGAATCTGACAAAGTAACTACACCAAGATCATCTGTATCTGAGACACCTGCTGGCCAAGAAACAGCCCAAGCAGAAGAGGAGAATGACGAAAGGCCAATAAGTAAAAATGTTAGTATCAAAGCTTCTGGAAAATCCAAAAAGTCCAACAAGTTCCTCTGCAGTGGATATGAAACAGCGACAACACCAGAGTCATCTGCTTCAGAGGGACCTGCTGGTCAAGAGACGGCACAAGAAGCAGAAGATGCAAGCAGTGGAAGGCCAGTGAGCAATATGTCCGTTAGCACCAGAGGTTCTGGTAAATCCAAAAAGTCCAACAAAATGCTTCGCAGTGGATCTGAAAGAGTGACAACACCAGGGTCATCCGTTTCAGTGGGAGCTGCTTGCAAGGAAATGAAGCAAGATGCAGAAGATGCAAGCAGTGGAAGGCCAGTGAGCAATATGTCCATTAGTACCAGAACTTCTGGTAAATCCAAAAAGTCCAACAAAAGGCTTCACAGTGGATCTGAAAGAGCAACAACACCAGGGTCACCTGCTTCAGATGGGCCTGCTGGTCAGGAGATAGCACAAGAGGCAGAAGATGCAAGCAGCCAAAAGTCCAACAAGTTGCTCTACAGTGAATCTGAAAGAGAGACAACACCAGGGTCACCTGTTTCATTGGAAGCTGCTTGCGAGGTGATGAAGGAAGACGCAGAAAATGCAAGCTGTGGAAGGCCAATGAGTGGTATGTCTGTTACAAAAGCTTCTGGAAAAAGCAAAGTATGCAAAATATGTCAGGAGGATTGCCGTGAAAAGGCACCATCTGTTATTTCTAGCTCATCGAAAGGGTCAGCCCATATGAAAAAAGGAACTTCTTCACACGTTGGAGATGATGTGCGACCACCTAGTAAAGAATCACATTTTTCTTTAAGTTGCTGTGAACATGGGAAAGAGGGCTCAAGCAAGTTATCCAGACTTCAGAAATCAGATTCTAATCACAGTGAACCATTTTCTGTTAGTGAAACCAAAGAAGTTACTGTAGACCCTGAAGAAAAGGATGAAAGGCCCTTAAGCGATGGTTCCAAAAACCAATCAAAAGAGAGTAAGTGCAGAAAGGCAAAGGCATCGTCAACATCTAGTTCAAGACCAGTCTCAACTTTGTCAAGTCAATCAGGCGCTTCCAAAGCAAAAATAAATGAGCTTAATTTGGAAGAGGATGATGAAAGACCACAAAGTAAGATTTCTAGTGTTTATTCTTATTTGCAAGTCAAATGTAATGGGATTAAATCAACAGACCCCAAAACTGATGACGAGGGAGCTAACTCTGTCATGTCTAGATCAACAAGGTACAGGGGGAAAGGATCCAAGAAACACATGGAAGAGGAAGACTCAAGTAGAATCTCAGCTCCTTTGTCTGTTTCGTCACAAAGTTTGCATTCTCCTTGCCCACCAAAAGGGAAACCTTCTAAGAAAAATGTGAGGCCAAAAGTATTACTGGGTTCCTCAGAAGGAAGTGTTGCCACAGAATCCGTCTCAGCTGCTGAGCTATTGAGAGAAAATGCTGGGAACTCTCGACCAGCAACAACAGAATCAGTTTCAGAGAAATTAGAATGCAGCAGAAATAACAAAGGGTGTAAAAACAAAAAAAGCAAAATTTTAAAAAAGAACAAAGAGGAGGACTCTGAACAAATATTAGATGCTAAAGAATTAGTCCCCTCTGCATTACCAAATGCAACTCCAACAGAGGTTGTCCATGAATGGCTGAGAAAGATTCCAGCCGACACTTCCATGTATGAGTTAGGTGATGATTTCCAGGAAGAATGCGAAGAACCAGTAATAACACAACATCAAGGTCAAATTAGTACAGAGCCAACTTTGGCAACATCAGCTGCCAAAGAAGTGATCCCTGAAGAAGAGGAACCAAAGAAAGAACTAGAAATGGATGAAGAAAAATTTGAAGTAAAGAATACACAGGATGGAGAAAATGTTGATGTTGAGCAATGTGCAGAAGAGCACACAAAGACAGTCCAAGCAACTGCCAATGAACCTCTTTCCAGTGCAGTTCCTACTTTCCCCAATAAAGAAGCCTTACCAAACAGCTTGCAAACTTCAGTGCAGGTAATGAAGGTATTGCTGAATCCCAGTCAAGGAACCAAGCTAGATAGATGCAACAGCTTGCCTGAGGTATCGGCAACTTATGGAAGAAAACTTAGCAATTCAGCCAAAGAATTACTGAACTGCTTTGTAAATCTTCAGTTGAGTGAAAAGCCTGTACACTCAGAAGCCAAAGCAAGCAGTGCAAGATACAAAGAACTCATGAACATACTTCAGTCACTCTGGTTTGGTGGTACTTCTGAAGATGGTCAACAGACGAAACTAGAAAAGACATTTAAAGACCATCAATCCACAGATGATGAATTCAACCCTAGGTCCTCCTCGGGGGTGGATGTTAGTAGTGGTTCTGCAGGCTCTGGAAAGAGCAGCATTACTGGTGGAGTGGAAGTTATTCAATCACAGAGAAAAGCTGCATTACCTATAACACAAATGAATGCGGAGGGGAGTGTAACACCAACTAGACATGATTCATTGCATAGACTGCTGGAGGAAAATAAAATTAATGAAGATGATCAGCACTCAGGACACTCCACACCCAAGTCAAAGCTAAACGCAAGGTGGGCAGCAGTATTTTCTAACTCTGCCACTCCAGACATAGCAAGTCGGGTTCAGTGGAGCCATGAAAGTGAGGGCACAGGCTCTGAAGAAGACAAAGAGCAGAAACACATTGGTGAAGAGGACACTGAGAGCGGTGAAACAGCTGAAATTACTAAGGAAGAAAAAGAAGAACCAAATAAGAATGAGGATGAAAGCAGAAGTGTAAAGTCACCACAGGAAACAGAAACACATATCCAAGAAGAGGAGACAAGTATAAGTGAGAAGGGAGCCATATCAACAAAAGGAAATTCTTCAGATCCAGATCCAGTTTGGGTGTTAAATTTACTTAAGAAACTAGAGAAACAGTTCATGACACATTATATGAATGCAGTGTCAGACTTCAAGGTCAAGTGGAATTTAGACAGCAGTGAACAGCTTGATATAATGATAAATGACCTGAAAGAAGAGGTTCACACGAGAATTCAAACAACCATTAATAGAGAGCTCAAGAAGATCCAAGGAAGGGCTGGCAGGATCCCACACCCTCCTGGAAACACAATTACACGGGAGTCAACAGCAAGAACTGAACAAAGGAGACGACGATGGAAGGTCATGAACAGACGATCAGTCGAAGGATCCATTGAAAGAAGTGATAAGAATTACACTTTCAGTGGTACAGAGTTTAGTGAACAACGCAGTGAAGATGAATACTGCCCTTGTGACACCTGTATGAAGAAGAAAATGATTGCCAGGCCAGCACAGCCTGTTGTTTCAACAAGTGTTTACATTCGGAAGGAGTATGATTTGAGGCAAATTCTTTGTATGAGGAAGAATAAGCCTGTGGAACAGTTTGAGCAGGAAAACAAAATGGGTGGAAACGAGGAGAGCTGTACTGCTGAGACAGATAATGGGTGTGCAGAGGAGCAAGAAGAAATGGAAAATGCGGATAATGAAGAAAACCAAGAGGTTGCAGAAGAGGAAATCCAAGAAGAGAACAGTGAGGCTGGGAAAGAAGAAGGAGAGTCTGAAGAGACTGCTGAGAATGATAGTGATGAGGCCCAAGCAGAGGATGAAGATGATGAGGCAGACAAACTAGAGGTTGATGAGGAGGAAAAGCAAGAAGAGAATAGTGAGGCTGGAAACGAAGAAGGAGGGGCTGAAGAGACTGCTGAGAATGATGGTGATGAGGCCCAAGCAGAGGAAGAAGATGATGAGGCAGAAAAACTAGAGGTTGCTGAGGAGGAAAAGCAAGAAGAGAACAGTGAGGCTGGGAACGAAGAAGGAGGGGCTGAAGAGACTGGTGAGGCCCAAGCAGAGGAAGAAGATGATGAGGCAGAACAACTAGAGGTTGTTGAGGAGGAAAAGCAAGAAGAGAACAGTGAAGCTGGGAATGAAGAAGGAGAGGCTGAAGAGACTGCTGAGAATGATAGTGATGAGGCCCAAGCAGAGGAAGAAGATGATGAGGCAGACAAACTAGAGGTTGATGAGGAGGAAAAGCAAGAAGAGAATAGTGAGGCTGGGAACGAAGAAGGAGAGGCTGAAGAGACTGCTGAGAATGATGGTGATGAGGCCCAAGCAGAGGAAGAAGATGATGATGCAGAAAAACTAGAGGTTGCTGAGGAGGAAAAGCAAGAAGAGAACAGTGAGGCTGGGAACGAAGAAAGAGGGGCTGAAGAGACTGCTGAGAATGATGGTGATGAGGCCCACGCAGAGGAAGAAGATGATGAGGCAGAAAAACTAGAGGTTGCTGAGGCGGAGAAGCAAGAAGAGAACAGTGAGGCTGGGAACGAAGAAGGAGAGGCTGAAGATACTGCTGAGAATGATGATGATGAGGCCCAAGCAGAGGAACAAGATGAGGCAGAAAAACTAGAGTTTGCTGAGGAGGAAAGTCAAGAGGAAATAGATGGGGATCTTGAAAAACAGGTTGTTGAAGAAGAGGCAGTTGAAGAAAGTGAGCAAATGGATAAAGAATCATCAGCAGAAAATGGTTCTAATGAAGTAGAATTAGAAGAAGAAACTGAAGTAACAGATATAAAAGATAATGAAGAAGCTCTGGCTAAAGAAGATGAGGATGCAGTAGATGAAGAAAAACATGATTTGGAAAATTATGTTGGTGGAGATGAAGAAGCAACAGCTGAAGTAAATGATGAAAAGCACAATGGAGACAAAAAAGATTGTGAAGCAGATGCAGAAAACCAAGAGACTGAGGAGGAAATCCAAGAAGATACTGTTGAAAAAGGACAAGAAACTGAAGAAAACAAGGAGACACAGGAAAATGAAGGTCAAGCCGATGAAGGTGGTGATGTAGATGCTGAGGATTCAGATGAGACTGAAGTTCAACATGATAATAATGAGGAGGCTGCATACAAGGATGAAGAGGTGGAGGATAAAGATGAGAAAGAAGAGGAGCAGGAAGACAAAAATGAGGAGGAAAAAGTTCAAGTCACTGATCAAGCAGAACCTGGTGAGCAGGCAGAAGTTTATGATGAGGGAAATGTAGCATCAGAAAAAGAAAATGCTGTGACAAAGGAATGTGACCAGCAGCAACAGGAAGATGAGACTCAAGGCACTGGAGAAGACAATGAAATTGAAGACAATCCACAAAATGAGAATAAAGAGTCTCAGGAGAGTGAGGAAGAAGAGGCTTTTGAAAAAATTCCCAGTGAAGTTCATAAAAGCAGTGAAGAAAATGAAGACAACAGCGCTGAAGAGGAAGAAGAGAACACAGACACAGAAGGAAATGAGACAAGTCAGGATAAAGAAACTGTTGTGAAAAAAAGCCTATTTAATCAGATGACAAAATCATCCATTGAATTCCAACAAGGATCTATGGAGAAATCCATTGATAAGGGAATAGTTAGGGATAATAAGAACGAAAATACTACCAGCAGAAGCTCAGGGAGTTCAGGTGCCAAGCAGTATGCTGAGTCATCCTCAGAAGAGGAGGAAAGGGAATCTGGATGTGATAGCCCTGAAGGGAACCAAAACAATGCAGCTTCTGATAGTGAAAAAGAAGAGAAGACAGTGACTTCTGATAAAAACAAATCTACCAACACAGAAAAGCCAAAAGAAAGTGACATTGATCAAGATGAGTTTGACTTTTAAGAAGAAAAAAGAACAGTTAATGTTACAAGATATGGTTACATTAAGCACTTTGTATTTCCAATGTTTATGTGAAGTAAATTTGTACATAGAAATTTGGAAAATGTTGTATGTATATCGCAGGGTTAAATGTTTTTACACTTTTCAGTGTGTGTATAAAACAAGAGATAATGGCAATGTTAACAGAACACTTTTTTTCTAATAAGTTGATTTTAAAGAATTTGTCTAATGCCATCTTTGGACTGGAAATAGACATTTTATTACATTTGATAAGCCTTAGTCATTGTGAATCAGAGTTGCAGTCAGATAAAGTCCAACATTTTTGGCAACAGTCATAAAGCATTAGTCTAGTATGGCTTTTATAGTACTGCCCTGCGTTTGGTACCACTTCTATTAAAGACAGTGACTCGTACATGAAAGACATATAGCATGGAAGATTTAAAATGTGTAATATCTGCAGTGAGAACCTTGCTGCATCATTATAATCATTTCTTATCATTACTAATACTATGATGGACTTGTGTGTGTGTATAGTGAACTTTATATTACAGTATTACAAAACCTATACCATTATTGTAAAAACTGTATTTATATAACTGTAGGTTTGTATTTTAATAACCTAATAGGTTGAACATATATTTTAATCTACAATTAGTAAATAAATTATGTGGAAAGTATGTGCAATACTGTAGCAAAGCGTTTCAAAATAATGCGCAAATGCTCATTAATGTATTAGTGTATTTATTCCTGTACGTATTTGCCAGCATTTAAATTGATTAAGTATTGAAACAACAACAACATTTAATTGAAGCATTTACTTTTTCCCATATCAGAGAGAGAGAGAGAGAGAGAGAGAGAGAGAGAGAGAGAGCGAGAGAGAGAGAGAGATTGATTTGGTATAAACTGCATGATGTATTCTAGGTGTAAATTTCTAATGTATCCGATCACCTCACTGTAAGGCGTTTCATAATATGTAAAAGCTATGCCTGAGCTTCATAGAAACTTGCACCTTTGTAAAATACAAAAAATGGTTTGGTTCAAAATAATATGTTACAGTTAAGTGAGTAAGGAACAAGCTCTTATTAATAGGACTTTCTGTAGGAATTATACCTGTTTCTTATATAATTTGCTATTGCTATAAGATTTATAATTTTACTCGCGATAAACTAAAATGTTATGCTATTATATAAGACTGTATGCAAAACTATAGAAATCTTAAAGGATTTTATTTCCTTTGGACTTTCCATTTAGGATCAATAAGAAACCAATATAATATATGTAAAAATTGTGAATTTTATATAATGAGTTATATATACCCCCAAAAGGTTCTACACAGAACTATTAGGGTCATGTGATTTTGAAGATGAATTTTGTCAACTACACTGGTAATGGTCTTCTATTTGCTACAGTATATAATATGAATGAGGTCAAATATAACCCCAGCAAGTGCAAGCTAATGTAGAACAGGTCCCCTGTTTTCTCAAGTAAAAAGGTTGGATTTGTTTGTCATGGAAAAATAAAATAAAATAAAAATAAATAAATAAATAAAATATATATATATATATATGATTTGAATTAAAGCGACAGTTATATTAAAAGGATGCTGTAACAAAGGTGTAAAAGCCAAGACTTGTAGGGTTGTGGCAAGATATTTAAAGAGAGACTTGTCATAATCTTCAGGAGGTATGCCACATTTTAAGCAACAGCTTCAATATGTCTTCTCAAAACTCAAAAGAGCAGACAGGTGTAACCAAGCTTTAAAAAATAATTCTTGCCTGTCATTAGCACAACTTTTATCGCATATCCCTTATCATTTTGCTGCCCAGACATATTGTTTGAGTGGAAACATATATGTTTTCCAGTTTCTGTCATTTGGCCACTGTAGCATATCTGTTGCTTGTCACAATACCCTGCACACATCTGCGGGTTCAATCTGCCATGCCCCGCTTGTGGTGGTTGCCTTTCCTGAGACATCCTGTCTTTGCATATATATGTGTTTTTGAAGGTGACTGTTACAACTTCACTGTGCATAACAGACTGCTCGATCTTTGGTTTTGCAGTATTAAATAACAAAAAAAACAGACTGTCTACATTTATTGTTTCCAAAATATAATTACTTGTGAAGTACTGTTCATTTTTAATCAAATCGCCTATAATGTTGTGAGCGCCTTGATCCAAAATACTGATGTTAATGTTCTATTTGGAGCATGGAATTGTTATTACATTCTTGTGTCATCCCATCTGCACACAGGACTTGTAGTTTGTACCCTCACCCTCTTTCACTTATGTAACAACCAACAGCCCAACGTTGGTCCAATAAACTAATACAATTAATATATGCTAAATGTATAATGTGATATCTTGTAACAATTGTAAGTCGCCCTGGATAAGGGTGTCTGCTAAGAAATAAATAATAATAATAATACTAATAATAATAATAATAATAATAATAATAATAATAATAATAATAATAATAATAATATGCTTGATTTCATCATTTTTGTAATTAAAGGTGCATTAGACTTTCTTATTCTTATATCTTACTAGCATTAGAAAGGTTTTCACTGGTTGGTTTTCATATTTATGGTTTACTTATATAGCATCTTATTATTAGCAAAGCAATTCAAAATTAGGGTTACATTTTTCCAACCCATTTATTATGATTCATGTTTTATGCACATGTTTAAATAAAAATATGTCCTTTTATTAGAAAATGTCTGTCTGCAACATTTTGGATCTAAATAAAACCGAAGAGTAAGTAATGGATCTGTTACTCCAATACTGAGTAATTATATTTTTTCTCTAAATCTGCCTTTATGAAATTAATCTTGAGTTTGTCCGGAGAACCCTAGGTGCCATCTCACCTACTCTACATTGATATAGACATAGAGTAACTCAGCCCATCCCACCTACTTACATTGATATAGACATACAGTAACTCAGTCCATCTCACCTACTTACAGTGCCTTGCATAAGTATTCACCCCCCTTGGACTTTTCCACATTTTGTAGTGTTACAACCTGGAATTAAAATGGATTTAATTGGGATTTTTACCATTTGATTTACACAACATACTTAACACTTTGAAGGTGCAAAATATTTTTTTATTGTGACACAAAAGTTAATTAAACAAAAAAAGACATTTGTTGGTTGCATAAGTATTCACCCCCCTGAATCAATACTTGGTAGAAGCACCTTTGGCAGCAATTACAGCTGTGAGTCTTTTGGGGTAAGTCTCTACCAGCTTTGCACATCTGGATCCTGCAATTTTTGTCCATTCTTCTTGGCAAAATTGCTCAAGCTCTGTCAAGTTGGATGGGGACCGTTGGTGAACAGCAATTTTCAAGTCTTGCCACAGATTGTCAATCGGATTGAGGTCTGGGCTTTGACTGGGCCATTCTAAGACATTCAGGTTCTTGTTTTTAAACCACTCCAGTGTAGCTTTGGCTGTGTGTTTAGGGTCATTGTCCTGCTGGAAGGTGAACCTCCGCCCCAGTCCCAGGTCTCTTGCAGACTGAAACAGGTTTTCCTCTAGAATTTCCCTGTATTTGGCTCCATCCATCTTGCCCTCAATCCTGACCAGTTTCCCAGTCCCTGCCGATGAAAAGCATCCCCATAACATGATGCTGCCACCACCATGCTTCACCGTGGGGATGGTGTTCTCAGGGTGATGAGCAGTGTTGGCTTTACGCCACACATAGCGTTTTGCGCTATGGCCAAAAAGTTCAATTTTGGTCTCATCAGACCAGAGAACCTTTTTCCACATGTTTGCTGTGTCTCCCACATGCCTTTTGGCAAAATCCAAATGGGATTTGATATGGGTTTTTTTCAGCAATGACTTTCTTCTCGCCACTCTTCCATAAAGCCCAGCTTTGTGGAGCGTCCAGGTTATAGTTGTCCCATGGACGGTTTCTCCCATCTCAGCTGTGGATCTCTCCAGCTCCTTCAGTTACCATTGGCCTCTTGGTTGCTTCTGTGACTAATGCCCTCCTTACCTGGTCACTTAGTTTTGGTGGACGGCCTTCTCTAGACAGAGTCACGATTGTGCCATATTCTTTCATTTTTTAATAATGGATTTAACGGTGCTCCGGGGGATGTTCAAAGTTTGGGATATTTTTTTATAACCCAACCCTGATTGGTGCTTCTCCAGAACTTTATCCCGGACTTGTTTTGATAGCTCCTTGGTCTTCATAATGCTGTTTGTTTAGATATGCTCTCTAACAAACTCTGGGGCCATCCAGAAACAGGTGTATTTAATCTGAGATCATGTGACACTTTAACTGCACACAGGTGGACTCCATTCAACTAATTATGTGACTTCTGAAGGCAATTGGTTGCACCAGAGCTTATTTAGGGGTGTCACAGCAAAGGGGGTGAATACTTATGCAATCAAGACTTTTCAGTTTTTTATTTGTACATAATTTTGAAAAATATGTAGATTTTTTTCCCCACTTCAACATTATGGACTATTTTGTGTAGATCAGTGACAAAAATCCCAATTAAATCCATTTTAATTCCAGGTTGTAACACTACAAAATGTGGAAAAGTCCAAGGGGGGTGAATATTTTGCAAGGCACTGTATGCAAACACATTTTCAATGACTCACAATTGTTTGAATAATAATGTTTATTTGTTTCAGTCAATGTCATTTACAATGTGCTTCCCATATTGACTCATATTGCAATGATTTTCATTTCCAGGGTGGGGTTCCAGATGGAGATGCATGGTGAAGCACATCTGCCTGGTACCTTGCAGCTGTCCCACTTATTTTCATTAGGTTTTCTTGCAACCATCCTTCAAGGTCCACCTCCACACCCGAAGGCCGGCATTGCGCATTGTCTTTCTTTACACATGCTGTCACTGATTGCTGTTAAATAGTTCCGATTTTGACAGTTCCTTTTGCACAGTATGGTTTCTGGCTTTTGTTGTGGACGATTTCCAAAAACGGTTGACATTCTTGCCCTAATTCCCCTTGCACTGACCAATTTCATTGTGTATCTTTAATACCAAGAATCGACCTACAAAGGACATCCATGAGAAAGAGATGTTACCTCATTGGATATGGCAGGGAGGATTTTCAAAGCGGTTATGTTGATGTGACAAAACTGGGCCATCTTGTTTAAATATTTTCAAAATAAATGTCAAATGATTTATAATGAATGGTAGCTATAATACAGTGTAAGCAATAATGTACAAGTATAACAAATTGATTTTACTGTACTGGTGCATTGAGGACAAACTAGTGCACTGAATTTGGTCCAATGTTCTTGAGGTACTTTTTGTCTAACTAGGGCATTAAGAAAAGCATGGTTATTTTGTTTTCTACAATGACTTTAAAAATATAAAATACAACCCCAATAAAACAATAGCTTTTCTTTTAAAATGTATAACAATTTGTGCTGCTAGCTGAAAGCTAACTGGAACTTTTACAAAACTGCAGTTGACAACCTAATTTCTCAGTTCATAAATACAATTAAACCAATCTGGACACGTCTCCTATGGAAGATCATTACGTTTTTACCCCCCATTGAGTTTAATTACCCAGGGCAGCTGTTTCAGACCTGGCCAATAAGAGGTGAGCATCACTGTCCTAATCCCTGCAGCTCCAGTTTGAGGTACTGTATCTTTAGCAAGGCGATGGGATGAGAAGACATTACATCACACAAAATCTGGAGCAGGAGTTTAACTTAACTGCTTCATTCCCTTACCTATAAAGCGGTTTGCTGTAGGCAGTGGAGCACCAATAAAGTGCACCTTTACATTCTCACAAATTTCCTTGAACCTACATAGATAAGAACATAAGAAAAGTTTGAGAATAAGATAAGGCCATTCAGCCCTTTAAAGCTCGCCAGGAAGAAAAATGTTAATTTAATTTAGCTTTAACAAAGCCCAAGTACCCCACCCCATGTATTATTAGGGAATAAGATTGAACTGCATGAATATCGCAATAGAATTATTCATACATACAGTGGGAGACAGAGAGAGAGAGAGACAGAGACAGAGAGACAGAGAGAGAGAGAGGATAGACAAATGCAAACAATGACATGATACCTATTTTCTCTTCTTGACACCTTGTGACATAAATACAATGAGTTTTGGTTGTAAATCTCCCTCACAACCTGTGAGGGCGCTAAGCAGCAAGAACAGAGTTCTTTGGACGGGCTGGCCTGTCAGTTCTTTCCCCAGGTCAGGAAGTCGGCCAGTCTGGATGAAGGCGAGACTCCATTGCAAGAATGCATTGACCCGGAAGGGAAATGACGTGGCAGCCGCAGATTGGAGAAGTGGTTGCATTCGTTTACCAAGGGGTCATGTGTGAAAGCATAAAAGGGGGCGGAGAATCACAATCTGTTCCTTTCGCTTGGTTTGTGTTTTGAAACCTAGAAGGACTGTGGAGAAGGACGTAACAGTATCGCAAGTGTTTTTTGTGTTTGTTTGTTCTGTCTGTTAGTAATTGTTTTGTTTGTGAATCATTGTGAAGACAGCTAACGCGATTCCGGAGCTGTCGCCTTGGGCAAGCACAAAGCCGGAACAGCACTTCACCACTGTCACAAAATAAACTGTATCACCCACCACGAGCACTACTGCACGCACCCAGGACTGGTGACCGTGTTTTGTACATTGTGGGAAAAATACGTGTATTTATTATTTGGGACTGTAACCCATTGTTATTTCCAGTGCATTGCACATTGTTGTGTATTGCCTGGAGTTATTGTTTGGTCACCAGACCGGGATTATAATCAATAAAACCTGTTTCCAATTGGATTACAATTCTCTGTTAGTTCATTGCGCGCTGCATCACTCCTGCACCTGTACACAATCAGCCACTTTGCCACACACCTGCTGAGAGATCTGAGGATGAAGTTACAGCAGCAACACCTTTCTATCTCGTGTTAATCAGCATCGACTCCTACCTGTAATGACATGTGAAAATCCTCTGGTAACTGTCCTCCCCTCCCTCAAGACAAAAGATTGATTTAACTGTCCAATCCAATTCCCTGCCACGAAGATGATGCATGACCTGTAGGATTTACAATTTAAAACTGTTTATTGAATTGGGAATATAATACTTTGGGAATATTTCACTGTAAATACAACTGGTTGCAACTTTTTGTGGATTAACTGTTGTTTCTGTGACTGCTGTCTTTCACTTATATATTTTGTATGCCTCACCATGCAGTTTTCTAGTGGTTCCAGTGCATGACAGGGTTGTGGGGGGGTACAACCTGAAGAGTTTACAATGGGCAGTACACCTGCAGCAAGTTCTCAATTGGGGACTAAGATGTCACGCACACTGTCAAGTTAATCGATGGGAGTGTTCCCTTGTTAAATTGCTAAATTAAGAGTTTCAGACTTTACATTCTGGGCCATGTCAGTGGTGTAAATACCAGACTTCCTTGGTTATGAATTCACACAATCTGAACTTTTTGCAATGCCAAATTCTTTCACTTATACGTCTATCAGTTTAAGAATAGTTTCAATATCCAGAAATGCCTCTTTTTGATCTAAAGCGAAAGCAAACCTGATATACAATCATTTATGAATACTGTTATCTTTTGTTGCATTGTTTCTGCTTTGCAAAGTTAAATACACGAGGCTGGTAGCTTGCTGCCCTAAGCTGATCTTCATTTAGATCCTGCAGATTAGGAGCAAGGAGAATCTGTCTGATTATCTGATCAGATGATGGCTATTTCAGCCTCTCTCAGCATTTTGGCAGTCCCCTTACTGGGAAAGCTTTCCAACCTTGGCAGTAATGGACCTGCAAAGAATAATTTATTCCAGGTAACATACTTGGCTTTATTTATAAGCAGCATTAGGGAAGTTACATAAAATTAAAAATACACACCCAGTATTTTGTTGGACTAAAAGGGGTGTACTACTGGAGTATTTAAATAAGATATGACCAAGGCAGAAGGGCCTTCATTTTTATTGATTCCACAATTATGTATATTAAACACAGAAATGAATATTAATTAATCATGAACTGGAACCAATTCTCCTTTTCCACTGGGTCCCTTGGCTCTACTTGTTTTCATGAAATCCACAATTAGGGACTTCATTTCAGTACTACATGAAAGGCTACATCCAGAATACCTGCACTCATGCTGAGGACTAATAGATCTAGAGCTATGGCCAAACATTTTGTATCGTAGAATTCTACGATTGAGACATAATAAAAAATAAAAAATATATTATTTTACATCTTTTATGTAAGCATACGGTGGAAAATGAAGGAAGAAAACACACAATTTGCAGGTACTCGAATCCACAGTTTATTCTGACGATTATTCCCTGGGCCACATCAAAAGCAACAAACAGTCCTGTACTCTCACAGCAACACATTCACATGGCTCTGTACACGCCAATGTGGGCACCCCTATATGTTTTCATGTCCCCGCCTCCCTGGACGTCACCCACCAATCCCGGGTGAAGCAAGCTTACCGCTTCACTGCTAACTAACTGTGATAACGAGAGAAAGAATCAATGTTGTAAATCTCCCTCTCGATCGGAAAGGACGCTGTGTAAAGCTGGTGATAAGCAACTTTATACGAACCATAGACGAACCGACTTGACGGTGGGCGGTAACAGGAAGTCGGCCATCTTGGTGGGGGCACGTAGCTGTACATGAAACGACTCAAATGCTATCAGCTGCAGGCCAAGCAACGATTGGTTACACCGAGGCACCAAGCTGATTCCAGGGAGGAGTTGGGTAGTACAAAGGGGACGCAGCTACGCATGTTTACCACACCACTCGTCACACAGACAAACACACACACACAACCAAACAGGGTCCGTAGACCAGTCCTGCAACAGTATAAATCCTGGGTCGTTACAATATACACCAATGGTCGGCAACTGGCGGCCTGCGTGCCAAAACCGGCCCGCTGACCTGTGCTGTCCGTCCCGCAAAAGCCTGGTTGGCGGGGTATTAAATAATAATAATAATAATAATAATAATAATAATAATAATAATAATAATAATAATAATAAATCGCTTGGAATTTTTTAAAATCTTAATTGTTTTGTTCCTTGCGTTTCATGTTTGCTACAATTGCGACCCCTACACTCAACATCGCAGAATGAAAAAGAAAAATCCATTGCAAAAGCTTAACTGCGTCATGGCACATTCAATGAGCAAAATTACATTTTCTTTCTGCGGTCAGCTTTAGAACATTCAGAACTTGATCCCACTTTTGAAAAATTGAGGAACTAAATGCAATTCGTTTTATTCGAAACCGTCAGACACGTATAGGTCGGGTTTTTAAAGACAGGCAAAACCCTCTTGAGGTTTTCGGCGAGGAAGAAGTAAGAATACGGCACAACTATCGGATCAAGCATGTTAATTTAGACCAAGATCAGAATCGGATCAGAGTTTGATCAAACGTTTTTGAAATGGACCATGCATCATCAAAATAGATAACTGAAACCTTCTTAAAATTGCTAAAAATAATATTTAAATAAGCACTATACTGAATTTGGATAATTAACGATAACTTAATAAAGTTTACAACCCGCTTGCAGGGATATCCAAAAATATTTCCTTCAGATTGAAACAGAGATCATTTAACATTTTAGAAAACATTAAGCAACAATGCATTTAAAAGTATCTGTAACAGTACTGTATTAAGATAATATTAATTAGAAAAAAAAACAACTTTGTACAATATTAGTTTGTGTTTAGCTATATCTGACATTTCTGTTTTCGCCATATAGCTACAGAAAAAAATAAACCTGACTGCGTAATGAGGTTTCATAAATAATATTTCTACGTTTTCTGTGTTGACAAAGTCATACTGGCGTTCTCATGTTATCGATTACAATTAAATCATTGCTTTAATTAGATTTAACGTTGTAGTTTTTTTAAATGCATATCACCCCCCTGCCCCCGCCCCCGCCCAAATTCCTTTTTTCTCAATAATTTAGGATTACCCTTTGACAGCCTCAATCTCTCCCTGTCCGCGACATTTTCTAGTTGCAGCTGTCTGTCAGCACTTCTTGATCATTTGCCCTGAACCGACGCTGCAGCTATGTTTGTGTGTATGGTGGCTATACCTCTGTAAAATATCTGTGTGTCCGTCAGAAAATACACACGACGGTGATTACGCTAACATTTATTAAAACATTTTTAGAAGTTAAGAAAACAAAACAAAACCCGATACCGGTATTAATATACTCGCTCTGTTTTTAGAGAATCGATGAAGTTTTAAATTATACATGTACAGTAGTTGCTTCTGATTGATGTCGTTTAAATTAAATGCACTTCATTTACTGACATTCAGCGCGCGTTCACGAGAGGCAGACTTTGCTAAATCTGCGCAGATTCTGCAAATTCATTGGCTACCTGCTCCGATTCTGTGCAGATTCTGCGCAGAATGACGAAAGTCTGCGTGTCGTGAACGCACCCTCAGAATCTTCAGTCTCTGCGCCACGCATATTCGCTTCTCATTGGTCATTTTCTCTAGTTACGGCTGCGCAGCTCCAAAATCGGATTAGGATTTCGGATCAGTGGAGCTTGATCCTGACCCGCTAGTACAATGCCTTTTCATGATCCGGCTCCAGTGAGCCTGGATCCGATCCTATTTTTTGATCTCGTTAGTACAACCGGCCCCAGGTGTGACAGATGTGATGGCGATACGTAGGCAGTTCTCCAAAGATTCTTGGGTCAGCCTGTTTCGTGCATCAATTTTGCTGGCGCGTCCCCCAGTGCATGCCGGGATGGCAGGTCAGAGAGACAAGGTAATTTTCAGTTTCAATAGTTTTAGTTCGGCCTTTACAATTTTAAATCACGTATGAACATATGTATATATCACAATGATTAAAATGAAAAAATCCCTCATCCCACTGATATACACAGTAGAATAGAAACTGCTATTCCACCAGTTTAATGTTTACAGCACTCTTATTTAAATTGTATATTTTTATAATAAATGTTAATAAATAACACAGAATCCAAGGACGTTTATACACACTTGTATTGGTTCGTACTTGTTTCGTAACATTAACGGACAGTTTGTTTTTACTTTTAGGAAAAAGAATACAGTGCAAGCACGGGAGCTGTATAACTACTGTGCGTCCCAGTTTCAACTTAAATGCGTTTAAACACAGTAATGTAAAAACAAGAATAAAACAAAATAGGGTTTCTTTTCTTTCTTTTTGAGTTTCTATTACAATTTATCCGCATAATTCACGATAACATCACCAGGATCACAAAGTATCTGGAGTGTTCACTCAATGTTTGCGAGTCAAACTGCATTATGGGGAAAATGGGAGCCACGGCCTTACCGGGTTATAACCGATTCTGCACTATAACAGGTCGCGTTATAACGGGGTATCTCTGGATCCCAAGAGATATAAAGTGACCAAGAAGACCTCCAGAAAGATGGCAAGATGAAATTAGGAGCAACGTGGATGAGGAACGCAGCAGACAGGCTTTTGTGGAAGAATCTTGGGGAAGCCTTCATCCAGCAGGGGACTGAAAAAGGCTGAAGATGATGATGATTATATATACACTGTTCACTCAATATTGTGTCAAAGCCGTGGGCCCAAAGCCTCATTGGAAGAGACTGATGGATGGTTTTCCAACAAGATTTAATGTATCTCCCTCTTCCAGGGGGGACGTGACAAATAATTGGTGTCACTTCTATTGATCATGTGCCAAATGGCAGCACAGCCAAACAGCTGACAAAACACTTCATAATAACGAGGATCTAACTCCATACCCGGCTGCAGCTGACTGCGTTTAGCAGGAGCCCGGACATGCATTGCAGTCCAAGGAAAAATAGACTTTTAATGGAAATTGGGCGTTTGACTGTGAAAAAAAATAATCTTCTTACAAGAATATGATCCCATGTTGAGGAAAAATATTCGTTTACACAATAAACTGATTGCATTTGGAGACATCATCACGATTAAAGAATTGGTATCTCATAAGTATTGCTTCACACCCAGAACAGAATTCTGTTTAACAGACGACATCCTGGGTTGAAATTATTACATCACTAGATCATTTTATACAACATCAGTTATTAATAAAATAAAATAAACTGAAAGTTAGTTAAGAGCAGTTAACAGGCTCCAGCTCCAGAGCGCTCCAGTGACCCAGCTCTGCTCCGGCTCCAGCTCCGGAGCGCTCAGGTGACCCAGCTCCGGAGCACTTCAGTGACCCAGCTCCAGCTCCGCTCCGGCTCCAGCTCTGGAGCGCTCCAGTGACCTAGCTCCAGTGACCCGGCTCCAGCTCCGGAGCGCTCCAGTGACCCAGCTCCAGGTCCGCTCCAGCTCCAGATCCGGTTCCAGCTCTGGAGCTCTCCAGTGACCAAGCTCCGGAGCGCTCCAGTGACCCAGCTCCGGAGTGCTCCAGTGACCCAGCTCCGGCTCCAGCTCCGGAGCGCTCCAGTGACCCAGCTCCGGCTCCAGCTACGGAGTGCTCCAGTGACCCAGCTCCAGCTCCGCTCCGGCTCCAGCTCCGGAGCGCTCCAGTGACCCAGCTCCGGAGCGCTCCAGTGACCCAGCTCCGGTTCCAGCTCCGGAGTGCTCCAGTGACCCAGCTCCGGCTCCAGCTCCGGAGCGCTCCAGTGACCCAGCTCCGGTTCCAACTCTGGAGCGCTCCAGTGACCCAGCTCCGGAGCACTCCAGTGACCCAGCTCCAGCTCCGCTCCGGCTCCAGCATCCCCAGCTCCAGCATATACAGTATATGTGGTTTAACAGCTGTTCAGTGCAAGCTGAAGTGCAACTGTTCTTTTTCTGAAGAACAGCAAATTGACTTACTGATGACAACAGTGACCTCTAGTGGCATTACAAATATAGACAGCCTCTTTTCCTAAAACACACAATAAAATATAAATCAGCTTTTTGTCATGTTTTACATTCATGTTTTGTTCCTGGGCTACACATAAAGCTCACAGCACACTTAGCTGTGCAAGAATGAAGAGCAAGTTTAAACACATAACCAGTATAGAGCAAATGAGTGAATTTATGTTTTCACAATCCTGGAAGGATGGAAATCAGCAATCCCGTCCAGATATTAATTTACTGTAATAAAAAAGTACTGTATCGGCCAAAATAATTGTTGAAAAACCAAGGCCGTGGAAAATGAAATAAATAGATGTGCCTCACCTTAATACATTGCTTTTGACTTAACACTTATTTGTTTTTTTCAGTGACTCCATTGGCAGTTCTAGCAGTGCACCTTCACGGCCTAATAGTTCAGAAAGCACAGGCGCAAGAAACAGAGCAGGTATATTGCAGCAAATCCTACTAGACTCAAAGTAGATATATGCATTGTAAATCTACAATACTGCAGATGCAAAATCCTTTCTACCTTGGCCTGTACTGCCCATTACTGTCATTAATGCATGCTGCTGGTTAATAATTGTGCAATAATAGCAAGCTTCATGCTGCACTTACATTGTTTTTATTATACAGAGCTGTAAAATAAAATTGTTAGATTCTTAAAAAATAGGGTTTAATAACAGTTCAAACAGCAGTAGATACTACTGCAACAAAATACCTCATTTTACCACACTGCAGGTATAATCACATTTTTGACCCAAGACCTCTTGTCCTTCTAACTGACACAAAGAGGTCCAAAGTCATTCGCTAAGCTGGGAATCCAACTTGGGTTTTCTCGTTAGTGTTAGGGTTCAAATAAATCACAATAGAAAAGTAAAGGGTAAACAAGCTACTGTATGGTATGAGAAAAAAGTGATCCCCTTAATATGTTTTGGAATGTAAACTATTACAATACAGTAGAAGTTAAACTAAGACAATGGGGATATGGTATGAAATGCTATATATGAAATATATATATATGTACATACCACTATTTTTTTAGCTGTTAAAACAGCATGAGGCATATATCATTATGAGGTTCTGAGTTATGTGTAGCTTCAATCAGCCAGCTGTTGCTATAGGTTTCATACTTACCAGCTAAAAGCAACAGCCAATAAATGAAGCTTTTTCAGCACTAACTAAGTATGCAAAGCGATGGTTATATAGGTGGAAGATAACAAAGCATGCTAAAAGCTGATCTTTTAACATGGTTTAAAACCTCCTGTAAGCACATGTATTTATAGAATTTGAACTTTTGCACGCATTATATCCACATTACTATTTATAACGCATAGTTAAAATGGCTTGCATATTGATTTGAAAATGAACTACTGTAAGTCATGTATGAAAATGTGTTTCCTATGTAGTAAAAATAGCTGTCCCCATATAAAGAGAGCTGGACATGTACAGTATAGTACAGTACATTTCAGTGGGATTGATTTTATATTTAAAAGCCAGCGTTGAGTCTTTGCACCACCTTTTGTTTCATATCTGCTGAATCATTGCTGTTTTTTAGGTAATGATGTTGAGTACCTGTGAGGTACCTGATAGTGTCAGACTGTATAGTGCACAGCAGCAGGGGAACATCCTGGACAGGCAGTTTAAGAGGAGAGCCGCCCGGCTGAAAACCTTGGATAAACTGATTGATATTGGCTCAGACCTGCTTAGTTTACAGCAAGCCAAACTTATTCTGGCAGTAAGTCTGATTTCATATAAATCTGCACGTCCGAAGGTTTTTGGTGAACGACACTGAAAATAAATCTTTCAGTAAGGATTTTACATATCTGGAATGCATTTGATAATTACATTTTTATATTTTTAAAACCAGAAAACAAATTAATGATTTATTCTCGTGATAACTGCTGTTGTTTTGAGGTGTTATGCATCAGCGCCAGTGATGCTCCTTGTTTTTCTAATGGAAGAACAAAACGTGTGTATGTGGCGGAGTCCCGCCCCTTTGTTTATTATTGTATTTATATTATGATTTTTATATATATAGATGATGGCGAAAGCTAATATTATTTGTTTGTTATGTATTGTTTGGCCGGACGAGTGATACGCCGTCCACCAGGTTATTGTTTTGTATTGTTTGTTTTAATTCATTCAATGCGTGACTGTCGGCTAGTAATTATTGAATTGGCTGACAGTCATGCATCTTTAGTAAACCCATGCAGAACGTGACCGAGGCATTAACAAGATAATCAATAGCTAGTTAATCCCTCGGTCACCACTATAAGAACCTGCAGCTTTGGCTGCAGAGTAAAGGGTGTTCGATAGTGGCGAACGAGTGACGAGTTAAACAATTGCTATTTGTGTGGCTTCAAACCAGCACGACTACTTCCTTGTTGTTATCTTTATTGTTTGTTTGGCCAACGTGCCCTTTTCTTTTGTGTAGTTGTGTTTTGTTTTCGGAGGATTCCAGAAGGGGGCAATCTAACAGTATAAAATGTACCTGTATCAGAAAGTCAAATTCCATTCATTTTATGTATGAGTTAGATAGTACATCATATGCAGTTATTAAGGAGGAAAAAAATGGAAAAATCTTCTCAATGTATGCAAGTTTATATAAAAAAAATAATAATCAGCATAAGTGAGAACAATGATTTTCTATTTACAAATAATTCCATAACAGGTAAGATACATTGTTGTATAGCCTAGGTGTATTATACAGGCAAGGGTACCATATCCCAATTAAGAATGCAACCACTGGGGGCTCCCGAGTGGTGCATCCAGTAAAGGCGCTCCACATGGAGTGCAGGATGCGCTCTATAGACTGGACGTCTCGAGTTCAAGTCCAGGCTATTCCACAACCACCCGTGGACGGGAGCTCCCAGGAGGGCGGTGCACAATTGGCCGAGTGTCGCCCGGGGGGGGGGGGTGGGGGGGATTAGGTCGGCCAGGGTGTCCTCGGCTCACCACGCACCAGCGACCCCTGTAGTCTGGCCGGGCGCCTGCGGGCTTGCCTGTAAGCTGCCCGAGAGCTGCGTTGTCCTCTGATGCTGTAGCTCTAGGGTGGCTATAAGGTGAGTCCGCAGGCTGACAGCACACGCTCTGCTCGTCTTCGCCCTCCCAAGTGAGCGCAGGGGTGGTAGCGGTGAGCTGAGCTTAAAAAATAATTGGCCATTCTAAATTGGGAGAAAATAATAAAAATAATTGGCAACGACTACATTTATTTAAAAAAAAAAAGAAAAAAAAAGAATGAAACCATTGACACGATGACATAAGAATCATTAAAAGCCATAAAAGGTTATCCTGCTGTTTTGATGGAAGTATAGAAATGTTCTCATGGCTCATTGGTTGGAGAGGGTTTTGAAAACAAAGGTTTCATGAATATTTTAGACTGTGGAGGAAGCACAAATAGTTTGCCAAGTGTTTTTTTCCTAGATTTAACCAAAACAATTACATTTTTTCCAGATTTAGCTTAACACATAAATGTTAACAAAAACATACTTAAAAGTTTTGAAATACATACTTTCAGATATCAATTATAAATATTGAAAACGTGTATCACAAATTCAACATTTAAAGTCAATATGACATTACATATTGAAAAAAATGCTTGTCTTTAAATCTTTCTTTTGACACTTGGCGAGTCAACATTTAGCTGGCACGTTAAATCTGGCAATCTAACAAATAAATATGTGAAAAAAAAACATAGAACTTAAATCTTTATTGGAAGAGACAGGCCAAAATCCCTGCAAAACAAGTTCAGAGATCTAGGAATGAAATTAAAAGACAAGACCAAAACTGTGGTATTTTCTGGGATATTGCCAGCACCTTGCAAAGGACCATACGGACAGCTGGAACTAAATAAACAATCTAAATGCATGGCTGAAATCGTAGTGCACACAAAAAGGCTTCATCTTCTTGAACATTGGACCACATTCTAAAACAAGGACTATCTACATAGGCAGGATGGGCTGCAGTGAAATAAAAAGGGAACCAATCTTCTCCGAGAAAGGATCCTCAAGGAGGTTCAGAAGCATTTAAACTAGAAAGGAACGGGGGAGAAATAAAAAAAAAAACAGAAGGGAGACTACCTCAAAACAAGGGCAACAGCCATTAAATGTATTTATCTAAATGCTAGAAGTCTCAAAAACAAAATGTTCGAACTTGAAGCTACTGCACTAAGTAACTACAATGTGCTAGGCGCATAACAAATACATCCCAAAAGTAGACAAATCTAAATCCAAAACAAAATAGCCATAATGGTTTAATAGATCAATTAAAAAAATATATATTCAGAGAAAAAAGGTACTTTACAGAACGTTTAAAAGGGACCAAGAACAAAGTACACAGAAAGACAAGCAGAAGTAAAAAAGGAAGTTAGAAAGGCCAAGAGAGAGATAGAAATGAACATTGCCAATGGGGCTAAAACCAGTTCCAAAAAGTTTTTCCAATATTAACATATAGAAAACAGAATGTGCTGATTAGAGGAGAAACCTCAAAATGGAGCGACATAGCCAGTGGAGTTCAACAGGGATCAGTATTAGGTCTTCTGCTCTTCCAAATCTACATTAATGACTTAGATTCTGGTATAGTAAGCAAACCTGTTAAATAGGAAGAGTGGCAAACACCATTGCAGCAGCAAAGGTCATTTAAAATTATGTAGACAGTTGTTTCCATCATAAAATTAAACACTTTTCTGCTGTTTTTCGACAGGTGGAATAGGTGCAATTTACATAAAGATGGCAGTGGAATACCTATTCAGTATTTAAATGGGAAACCTATATGTTAATGGCACAAATGGTTTTTTTACGTCATTTCAGGTAATACAGAGAAAACAAAACAGGTGTGTGTTCCAGGAGATAAGGAGGAACATGAGAAGACAGGGACCTACATTTAATAGAACATAATAATAAAGCAAGTACGTCAGGAGAGAGAAGAAAACCTAAAGTTAGAGAGCTTATTTTAATGTCGTCTAATTTTGTAAATGTATGCTCTGCATTAATTCAATTAAAACTTCATGTACCCGGTTATGGCGCTATTTTATGCCAAAATGAACACTCCACCCACAGCAGACCTTTTTATATTTTAACACGGAGCCTGTTTGAAATTGGTTCCCACCTCCACTAGGATTCTTTGAAACAGGTGGAACCACTTTAGACAGAAAATAATCCGACCAAACCGAACCTTTTTATTTTTGCACAGGGGAATGTTAATTAAGTACCCACTTAATTTGCATAACATTCTTAATAGTGTCAGAATTGGGGTTTTCTCATCCTTCCTGGCCATTTTTGATTTTTGCTCGGAACACGAAAAACAGCCAGAAAGTTAAAATCCTGCTACAAAAGGCCTCCCCCAACGGTCGGAAAAGCTTTGATATTCAGGGCCACTGTACCTAATTAGTAAACATGCTCAATGTACCAAAGCCACAATAGAACCATAACATTAATGGAGTTATTACAGTATAGGATGTTTATGGATGATAAGTAAATATTATATTTTTTGTTAATTTATCAATATTCAAGCTTCACGCATTCCCCAAGCAACACTTATTGATAAATTACTATAGCATGTATGTGTAAAATGAAAGTTTGGATCTGGAGTTTTGTTTTACCAAATGCATGCAAAATATGAGTATATCTGCCCAGTAAATATTAGCTGTGGCTTGTGACGTCAAAGGTGTACTATTGAAGTGTTACTTTTGAAATAGGTCAATTTCAGGTGCTGTTTGTACGTTTGAAATCATCAAATTATTGAATTACAAAAACTTCATTTTTCATATTAGCACCCAGTTAATAAGCACCCACGCTCTCCAAAGCGCCCCCTCACCCCAATTCATTAAAATAAACCTGAACGAGAGCAAGGAGCGAGTACCTCTCTTTTCATCAGTTGGGTATTTGCAAGTTGCAGGTATTTCCTGCAACTTGTGTTAAGGTTTACTAAAACATGTTTAGTCCAGTAACAATTGTTGAAATGTTACAGGGCTGCATTGTGGCAAATAGGTTATAATGACATAAATATTAATTTCAAAGGGGAATGTTTATGTTCTACTACATAAACACACGACATAAAGTGTTTTTAATAACAAAACTGTGAGTTTAGCAGAATTCCACACTGCAGCTACGTAAAATGTAACTACATAATATAAAGTACACTGCTCTGTTGTGTCATACAAGCGACTAAGAGTGAGAAAAAAATGTATCTAAATTTAAAGCTGATTAGATGTGTTGGTACATTACTTATTTAAGTGCAATCCTGTATTTTTACTTGACTTCTAATTTCCTAATTAAAACATAGAGAAACATGTTAAACCTTTTCTATTTGCTGTACGGCATTGATGGGCTGGGACTAAAAATCAGACCTGGCATTTTAAAGTGCACCGGCCCATGTTGAGGCTGTGACAATAAGAATAAAATGCGTGATTTGTGTTCTGACAAACAATTACTTAAGACGTTTAGCAAATTTGAATTACTGAACTAAAAACATCTTGTGACGGGACTGTTTTACTGTTTGCTGTAAATATACATAAACCACAGGAGACCTACAGACATATTTGGAATACAGTGTACAATGGGTTTGCTTATTTATTTCAGTAGCCTAATATGTTATTATTGCAAACATTTAGGAGGTAATATCCAAAGTAATATTAACACGCTTTTATATGGACGACAGAGATACTGTCCGCAAAGAGTGAGATTCAAGCCAAAGAGAGACTTTCCAGGTGGTGTATTAGGTCACTGCTTAAGACAGGGACTCTCATCTTTGGATATGTCTCATTGCATATGAAACATTTCAATCAGCTAAATTAATTAATATTTAACCCTCAGTAATACAGTATAATATGGTACAGTTTGCAGGCACATGCTACATAAAAACAGAATTTGATTTATATTTTCCCAGGACAATTAGAACAGAAGAACATAAGAAAGTTTACAAACGAGAGGAGGCCATTCAGCCCATCTTGCTCGTTTGGTTGATAGTAGTTTATTGATCCCAGAATCTAATTAAGCAGCTTCTTGAAAGATCTCAGGGTGTCAGCTTCAACAACATTACTGGGGAGTTGGTTCCAGACCCCCACAATTCTCTGTGTAAAAAAGTGCCTCCTATTTTCTGTTCTGAATGCCCCTATCTAATCTCCATTTGTGACCTCTGGTCCTTGTTTCTTTTTTCAGGTCAAAAAAGTCCCCTGGGTCGACATTGTCTATACCTTTTAGGATTTTGAATGCTTGAATCAGATCACCGCATAGTCTTCTTTGTTCAAGACTGAATAGATTCATTTCTTTTAGCCTGTCTGCATACGACATGCCTTTTAAACCCGGGATAATTCTGGTTGCTCGTCTTTGCACTCTTTCTAGAGCAGCAATATCCTTTTTGTAACGAGGTGACCAGAACTGAACACAGTATTCTAGGTGAGATCTTACTAATGCATTGTAAAGTTTTAACATTACTTCCCTTGATTTAAATTCAACACTTCTCACAATATATACGAGCATCTTGTTGGCCTTTTTTATAGCTTCCCCACATTGCCTAGATGAAGACATTTCTGAGTCAACATAAACTAGGTCTTTTTCATAGATTCATTCTTCAATTTCAATATCTCCCATATGATATTTATAATGCACATTTTTATTGCCTGTGTGCAGTACTTAAATGTAAAGTAAATGTCATTTGCCATGTGTCTGACCAGTTCTGAATGCTGTCTAGATCATTTTGAATGACCTTTTCTGCTGCAACAGTGTTTGCCACTCCTCCTATTTTTGTGTCCTCTGCAAATTTAACAAATTTGCTTACTATACCAGAATCTAAATCATTAATGTAGATTTGACATGTCGATGAACATACAGATGAACTTACGTTCTACCTTCACTACTGCTGTTCTATCTTTTTCTCTTCTTTCTGCTAACTTTCTGTTTCATGAAATAAAATGACTACCCTCAAACAATAAGCAGTTATAAATGTGTAGCTCTGTCTACTGCTGGCCCAGGCAAAATAGTAATATTAAAGAGGACCTATGAACTGCTGGCTCTCCTCGAGATCGGCACACACATTAGATGCTAAATCAACTAATTCTGCAAATTGTTGCTCAATAACAGGAATAGCTGCCACAGGATCAAGAATATCATTTACTAACATTTCATGCGCACCACGATCACGATCACGACTCCCAAGTTGAAGTTGATGACGATGGTCGAGAAGAGCCGGGACGACTAAACAAATCAGTTATTTTAACACATTTTTGTGCTTCAGCTTCTAGAATCTTCTGCTTTTTTTCTCTAATTTTCTCAGCTCCGACTTTTTGTTTATTTGATTTATCCATTTTTCTAGCAGGGAGTGCAGCCCTACTAATTTTGATGTTCCTGTTTTTTTGTTTTTTTTTTGTCAACAAATGATGATCCAACATCCTGCAGTGATTGGCTCAGGATTAGGGAGAAGCCACGAGTGTGTGCCCCCTCAATTTGTATTTAGTTACATTATTTTAGGTGAGTTCTTAATGTAGTCATTTGAAGTCTTTTCTATTTGATTAATCTACACGTACACAATAGCGAAAGCAAACAAAAATAAAAAATTAGGTTTACCTTTTTTTTTTTTTTTCCCTCATGATCACCGGCCCACTAACACGCCGGCTTCTCTGGTGTTTGCCAGAGCTGCCAGATGGCCAGCTGTACGGTATCACTTTTGTATTGCAATTTTATGCTTATTGAGCATCAATTAACATTTTGAAAAACAATATATATGTATACAATAAATATATCTTTCAATCTGAATTGTAACATGAAACATTTGAAATGTGTACAGATTGTTAATATGTTTTTGGTGGATTATTTCTTTTGCAGTAAGCGATCTTCCTAGAATGAATGTTTTGCTGCACTGACTAACTGCTCAGGATGCTATCTGCTATTCTTGGCATTACTCAAAAAGCACCAGAAAAAAGCAGGTATGTTTTGCCTTTGTAGTAATATAATTTCTTTACTTCTTATTCAGACAACATCTTAAGGTTTTGTAGAAAATATGCGAGTTTGACTCTTCCTGTTTCACATTTTTAACCATGTTTATCTGTAGAATATATTGAACTTCTTCAAAGTACTAGTGGTACTCATTCTGAAAGTAAATCACTTCTCAAAAGTATTCATATGATTAGCATCATGCACTCTTTAAATTACATCACTTCTTAATATGATTATGTATTGCACTCATTATTTACTTCCTTGTGACTCTTTTATCGTGGTAGAGAGAGAGAGACAGACAGACATACTCATCACTAGAACAACTTATTGAAGATGAAGGATAATTGATTAACTCTCATTTCTAATAATTAGTAACAACGTTTTGGCTTCCACTGAATATGGCATGAATGAAATGAAACTAGGTATATATTTGTTTTCAAATAAAAATGCATGTGGTGTTTCGGATTTGTAGCCATAGCCAGCACAGATACTTATTTTGATTTTTTCAGGGTCCTCGAAGAAAGCTCAGAGCATACCTTCAAATAAAGGTGCTACCTCGGATCAGGGTTAAAGCACCCTGCTGTAGAAAAGCGAACATACTGGCATTTGAAAAATGTTGAGCCACAAGCAGTCCCCAAGCATAAACTTGTCATTTAAGTATTCTTCAAATAAATTGTAAAAGGGGTGGGAGGACTGATTGTACCATTATTCACGGTAACAGATTAAGGACAAGCATTTAGTAAAGTTTTGCACATTCTTTTTCTTTGGAATGTAATAGCGGGGGATTATGAAAATAGACATTTCATGCTATTCATAAAACGTTAAGTCTCCAACATTGGTTCATGTGGCTAAATCTATTCTACTAACCTTGAGATTAAATCATAAATACATTTAAAAAACAAAAAAACAAAAAACAAACAGTGTGTAGGATTTCCCCATATAGCCAAAACCATCACGTGTTACATTTTAAAACAGTAAGCATGTTACAAAAGGCTAAAGTCAGCGTTTAGCAAAAGAACAACTGAAATATTTGTAAACAGAGGTTCATTCTGAGTTCACTCTCAGGGGTAGATGTACTAAAGTGTCGCCGCTGTTGCAACAGTCGCAAACCAGTCAGAAGTCTAGGGTGAAATGTACTAAACTAGCGCAATGCTGTTAGTGGCTTTTTAGGGAATGCTTTGTGGCAGCAGTTTTTTTTTTTGCGGTTCAGCCTTAGATTAATATGTAATTATGGGCGTTCCTGCATGAATTCGGGGAAGGGGTGGAGATAGTGCAAATGTAAATATTATAATGAGATGAATTAAAGCTTCTGACAATTGCAACACTTACAATTGCATCAATTTGTTAAGAACTTCTGAAAGCATGTTTTAAACAGTTGCAAAATACCAGGTGCGTTACCAGTTGCGCTCAATGCATTTTTAAGGTGAACATCCAAATAACTATTTTTTTCCTAAAAGCAGGGTGTACTTACAAGCCTTGAAAATAAATTTCTATCACATTTCTGGTTTCCCCAACGTGTTGGGAACTCATGTGCCGCTAACCCCTCCAGCTCATTCTGAGCATCTGTATAGGACCATGATCTATTTTGTGTTAATTGTCTAGGCTACTAAGTAGGCCAAGTTAAAAAGAGTAATCATTTAAAAAAATGATTTTATTCGCATTGTCCACCAATGTGTACAATGCCCCAGCATGATTTATTTTGTGTTACCGGTAGCCTACAGACTAAAGTAAAAAGAAACTGCGCTAGGTATTCATTTGATTTTACTAGTGTACTGTACTGCCTAATACTGTACAGATTTATATTTTTATATAATGTAATGTGTAGCCTACCTATAACACATTAGTGTTATGTAAGCGCAATGATTTACATTTAAAATACATTGAGCACTATAAATATATGTGTGTGCATTTTTATTGTATTGATTTTCAACCCGACACCTCCTTATGTGGGACAAACATGGCCGGTTCAGTAAGGGGCTACTGTATGATTATGAAAAGCTTTTTGATAGAAACACATTTTTATTTGGGGGTGAAGGTGGGGGCCCCACTATATAATCGGATGGGATTAAACTGCCAATTTTTTATATATAACAGTACTAAATTAGGTCAAAGGAAGATGGAACAGAATGCATTGTACAGGTGACCTTTACATTTAACAAAAACAATGTTATTTTGATTCTTGCACCCTTGCATGTATAGATGTTATCCTTCGGGCACTCTCTGCTGCAGCAAACCACAACTCAACTCCCGCTATTTATCGAAACAATATCGCACAACCCACACAATGCTAGAGATCTCGCTAAGATGATGCAACAGATATTTAAATGAGTATATTGCAGCTCTTTTCATTAACATATATTCTCTTAGTACATACAACAATATGTATAGTTTGCGGATTGTCACAACGCTAATTGTAGTATGTTTGCGCTACGACTGGCCCATCTTAGTACATCTACCCCTCAGTCTCAACCTGAACAGTTCTATTTCTCTAGGGTAACAATCCAAAAAGCAAAACCCAACTATGGCAGAAAGATGGTGTTTTAATAGAAAAAGAAAAAACATTTTCTCACAGAATGCGTGATCAAAGAGCACAGCTGTACATCCCATAATATTCTCCATTGAATACAAAAACTTTAATCTAACCATTACAATTAACAAACTATTGAAATCCCAAAAGCGGAAAAGTATTGATGAAAATATTGTAAAATGTAACAAACATATTTAGCTGGAGAAAAGACATTTTAGGATTATGCCTTTTCTTAGCCCAAAGTCTAGTTTTGTAGGTGGAGAACATACCTCGGATGTTGAAGTGTAAGTTGTGAATAGACTATACACTGAGGAATTATTAGTGTTCTTTTTTCTATTACATACCGTTCTGGTATGGCGCGCTGCCTAGAGGTTGTAGTATATTTTTTGTAAGCTGTACCTTAGTGCTTTATTTCATAAGTAAGTGTATTCTGTGTGAACCCATAACTAGTCAACATACTACAGTATGTGACACTATGATAAAGTCACAATAGCTATATTATTGTACCATTTTTGAGAATGAAACAGCTTGGAACCAGATGGCATTGGAAAAAATAATGCACATTATGTAACAATAGCCAGCTTGCTTGCCCCCTCTTGAAAATGGCAGTAAGGTGGTAAAATATGGTACTAACAAGCATTTCAGTGGCATTCATGCCCTACCGTGGCTGTAAATTCAAAATTAATGCTGTCAGAAAAAATCTATCTCCGGAACCCAGCCTCCATTTACCCACTGATTCGTATAGCTCCTTCTCAAGTGTCATCCATATTATCTAGGCTGTTTTCATGTGTAAGTGTGACAGACAGCCTCCGTATTTCCTTAGATTGAGATTTTTGTTGGGACAATTCTTCTTCCTGAACTGTTCAAAACTCCATTATACTGTAGTATGTTAGTCTCCACAATAATACATGAAAAGGGCTTCCTTAGTTGTGAATGCCACCCCATATTTAGAGAGCCCAGGTGCATCCTTGACAAGGGGAGTAATTTCCTGCCATTATACTGGGAGTATGAGTTTATTAAAGGTTACATTATGCCCATCCAGCAACACATATGCATGTTTAGAAAATGGCAGTGTCTGTTTAAAAATGTAATGTAAAAATGAGGCTCAAGAACAGTTCTTTAAGGAAAAGTGTAGCATCGACGATGTACTGGAGGTGTTCCGCGTTTACGATGAGCTTGATTTGACCTCGAAAGCCTCTAAAACCCATCCGAGTGTTGAGAAAGAAAGGAAATGTGTCCAAACACATCTCTCCGTGGTGGAAGATGTCCTTATAAAGCTAATCAATTCACCCGACTCTAGATTGCACACATGCCACTAACCAACATGCGTGGGACTGCTTGTCAAATTACTTGGTATGTAGCTTATGTAATTTGGTTTCAATTCTGCCTACTGTTTCACTTATTTTTTTTTTTTTTTTTAGCAAAGCTGTATTTTCCTGGGGGTGGGGGGGGTGGGGGGGGAACATGTCTTTCTAAATGTTTCAATAGCTTATCATTGCTGTCACGTTTTAAACTTCCTGTTTAATAGTGAATTGGATACAGGTAATGTTCCGCTACAGGTATGAACAATTGTACCACGCAGATTTTTATTAAGAAAACAATATTTAATAAGCAATCTAATTTTGGATTAAACAGAAAAAACATGTGCATTATAGATTAAATAACTGTTAATAAACTCACTTTTGGTATGTATCTGTATACTTCACACAGTTAAAAGTATATTTGGCAAAAGATAAACTACCTGAAAGATATCTCTTTAAAATGGAAAATTCTTTTGTACCCCTATAATCGGGTAACTGACAGTAATTGTTTCAATTGTTGCCAATTAATGTAAGGCTTGAGGTCGGAAAAATAAATGAACACAAATGCAACAGGAAATCATAATTGGTGTTTTTATGTATTGAAATTTGAATTACTGGCACTTATAAAATGTTACCCAGCAGAGTGGTATCCTGTTTTGATCGCATTAGTAACACACATTCAGTCTGCTTAGGTAGGGTTAGACAGCACACAAAATGCTTGTTTGGAAACTTTGCACCACATAAAAGCACATTTCCAGTTATGATCTAAAGTGAGAATTATGACTCATATAGAGTACCTGATGTAGCATAATTATAAGCGGTATTTTACCAAATGGTCACAAATGTGATACAGTGTATAGACATTCACTCTTTGGAACCTGTTTTTAAATTAATAATAAATATTATGCAGGTTTTGCAACGTACAACAACTGAAAAAAATCTGGTTTGGTTAAAAACATTAAATTCCAACATACAGTAATGTAATTATCAGCCATTCACCATTCTGTTTAGATTACTAAGTTATTCATGTGAAAAGCCATATTCTACGATTATTCATAGTACAGCATCTGCCAATTATTATAAAGTGATAAAACAGTAATGATGTAATTATTCAATGAGGTCATTATACAGAATCAAAAGAGGTAACTCTTATTAGTCTAGAATTGGAGCAGTGGCAAAATTATATTGTTATCCACTAGGTGGTTGACATCATAACATTATTACATGGTTGGGCAGATGGAGTTTGCTTTGTATCAATATGTAACTAGTCCAGAACAATTGTGATCTTCAGTAATATTAATATTTGTACATTTCCTGGAGATGCAGTGGCTGCTTGCATAGACTATAATAAATATCATTGTTGCACCACTAATGAGCACACTAAACCAACTTGTTAGTTGCATTGCTTTGACTCAACTACAAATCAACTGATGAATGCGAGGAGCTGCAGCGTCCATCAACAATCTGACCTTCTGCCCAGTACGAAACTCCTGGTGAGAGCCCGGCAGCTGCATCCTGCTGAGTGTAAGCCAAACTTTTATTTATCTACATTACACCACTGCTCTTGGGTTTCCAGTTTGCTCTTATTTGTTAAAGAAAGGACATTTATTTTGTCAAATGTATACATTGTGAGCATATTTCCTTAGGGGTGAAAGTAAGCCGGTACGGGGTACCCGTAAGAATTTCAGTGCCAGTATGCAGTATGCCGCCGACAAAACATTGTGTTATTAAGATTAAGGATGTAATATATTGATGCATAGGTAAATGGATTTAATAATAGTAATAACAAAAAATAAGAATTATAACTTGAACAAATCAAAACGTTTTAATTTACTGTACATTTAAAAATAAAGAAACAAAACGCGCTGCTCCCAGTCAGGTGGGACACGTTCATGTGATTTAGAATGTTGCCATGGCAAATGCCTTTGTTTCTTGTCAATTTACAATGAAGAGTAGTAGTTTGTTAAAAAAATTAGAAGAAAAAATACTGCCAAAGAAAGTTGAAGTTCAACGTAAAAGTGAGGAAGTAGGAGAATGTCAATCAAAAAAACTAACAATAACTGAAGACACAGAAAATCATCTGAAAGAAAACCCTGCTATTGTTTTACCTTCGTCGACGTCAAGTGAGCCAAAGCCCAGAGAGGAGACGAAGGAATGAACGACTCAATTAAACCATTTATTATTATTATTATTATTGTTATTATTATTATTATTATTATTATTATTATTTATTTCTTAGCAGACGCCCTTACCCAGGGCGACTTACAGTCATAAACAAAAAATACATTTCAAGAATCACAGTGCAAGTATTAATACAATTAAGAGCAAGATAAAATACAATGACTTCAGTTCTAGTAAGTACAAGTACTGTATATGACAAAATAAGATTCAATATCGGAGCAGATAACAGTGTCAGTGATAGTTACATCAGGATACGATTAAATGCAAAATACTACTTGAATAACACTTGTGGCAGATTACAGTACAGTACTCTGTAAAGTACAGGATTAAATGCAGTAAAATAGGGAGCAGATAAGTGCAAGTAAAGCGCATTAAGGAAGAGTGATAAAGTGTCTAGAGGGAAAAGAGGAGTTCTACAGGTGCTGTCTGAAGAGGTCTTGAGTAGGTGCCAGAAGGTGGTCAGGGACTGGGCAGTCCTGACATCTGTAGGAAGGTCATTCCACCACTGTGGGGCGAGGGTGGAGAAGGAGTGGGCTCTGGAGGCAGAGGAGCGTAGAGGAGGTAAAGCCAGTCTTCTAGTGCAGGAGGAGCAGAGAGGTTGAGTGGGGGTGTAGGGAGAGATGAGGGTCTGGAGGTAGCTGGGTGCAGTTTGGTCAAGGCATCTGTAGGCGAGGACAAGAGTCTTGAACTGGATGCGAGCGGTGATCGGGAGCCAGTGGAGTGAGCGGAGCAGTGGAGTTGTGTGGGAGAGGCGAGGCAGAGAGAACACCAGGCGAGCAGCGGAGTTCTGGCTGAGCTAGAGCGGACGGGTGGCGGATGCAGGGAGGCCAGCCAGGAGGGAGTTGCAGTAGTCTAGGCGGGAGAGCACCAGGGCCTGGACAAGGAGCTGGGTGGCGTAGTAGGTGAGCAAGGGTCGAATTCTTCGTATATTGCTCAGGAAGAATTGGCAAGTGCGTGCCAGAATGGAGATGTGCTAGGAATATGAGAGGCAAGGTGACTCAGAGGTTCTTAGCTGAGGAGGGGGGAGAGAGTGTGGTAGATTCCAGAGGAATGGAGATAGAGAGATTAGAGGAGGGGGAGGAGGAGGAGGGAAAGAAAAGGAGGTCAGATTTAGAGAGGTTGAGTTTGAGGTGATGCGAGTGCATCCAGGAGTAGATAGCAGACAGACATGTAGAGATACGGGAGGGGATGGTGGAGTCAGAGGGGGGAAGGAGAGGAAAATCTGAGCATCATCAGCATAGAAATGGTATGAGAAATCATAGGATGCGATGAGGGGGCCCAGGGAGCAGGTGTAGAGAGAGAACAGGAGAGGACCCAAGACTGACCCTTGAGGTTGCTCCACGCCAGGTTACCTGGTAAGTGCGGTTGGAGAGGTAGGAGGAGAACCAGGCCAGAGCAGTGCCAAAGATTCCCAGGTCATCGAGAGAGGATAGTGGAATAGAGTGATCGACAGTGTCAAAGGCAGCAGAGAGGTCGAGGACAGAGGAGAGAGAGGCAGCTCGGGCAGAGTTTAGTGAGTTAGTGACAGACAGGAGGGCGGTTTCAGTGGAGTGAGCAGAGCAGGAGCCAGATTGGAGAGTGTTGAGCAGAGAGTGGTTGGACAGGAAAGCAGAGAGCTGGCGGTGTACTGCCCGCTCAAGGGTTTTGGAGAAGAAGGGTAGGAGGGAGACAGGACGGTAGCTCTGGAGGGAGATGGGGTCGAGGGGGTTTTTGAGGAGGGAGTGATAGAGACTTATTTGAAGGCAGAGGGGAAAGAGATCAGAAAGAAGAGAGGTGTTGAGAAGGGAGGAGAAGAGATTTACAACAGGGTTGGAAAAAAAAACAGGAGTGGAAGGGCCAACTTTTGGCCACCCCAGCTGTAGATCTTAAAATATGAAGTAAGTGATGTAGCAGACCTATCAACTCTCCCGTATTCACCGGGAGTCTCCCGTATTTTAAACCCTTCTCCCGGACATCTCCCGGGACAGATTTTCTTCCGTATTCTACTGTTAAACCCCCTTATGTCAGCAAACCTTTAATGTCAATAAAATTCATGGCCGGTGTTTGATTACTGCAAACCCCGTCTGTACGTAGCAGGGTTTAGGACCCAGGGGAGTCCTGTGGCAGGCATGCATTCAGTGCACAAGGCAAGTTCACATACTTAGCCACACACTGCACCCCCCCTCCCCCTCCCCCTCGCTCTCAATTTTATATTTTCAAAAGCTGACAGGTATGAGATTTCAGTTTACAAAAGCTCCCGTACTTTGAAAACTCAATGTTGACAGGTATGGTAGTGTACAGGGATGGACAAGCACATTTTCAGTAAATGGGCTGATGTTTCCATTTCCAAGATTGCACACATTTCAGACACAGATTTTTTTTTAAGTTTTGCATATAGATTTCCATAAGATAGGTGGTACTGCAAAAGTCAACAACAATGATGATGGTGGCCTGTGGTAAAGTGGCAGGCGGACAAGTCTGGCCTGTGGCAGAAATAGCAAACCCAGACTCAGATATTGCAGTTTAAGTGCCTTTGCGCACGTTTATTTAACACACACAAACAAAATGTTTTAAACAAAAACATTGCAATCCCAATACAAAGTCTTTTTCTCCCTGTTCAGGCTGGGCAACACGGCTTCTCTGAACCATCTCCTTCAACAAACATTGCCTTTGACCTTTTTATATGGTGTGGCCAGGGGTAATTAACAATCCATCATTCTATTTCCACCTGGCCACATTCTACACTTTTCCAATGAAAGCAACCACTTAAACAACCTTTCATTGTATACCAAACTGATTTACAGGTTGATCAACTGTTTACAGGACTTTGGACCTGCGCACTGGCAGCTGGCCAGCCTGGTGTGTAATACCGTGTGGAACTGCAGTGAGAAAATGACATGCGCTGCCTTGAGCATTGGAGAGGAAGAGACAAAAACACTGCTACAAATCCTTTCGACCTATTTAGGTATGAATGCATTGTGCTGTTTATTTAATGGGAAAACAGTCACATAAATGTATGTGTGTGTATATATATATATATATATATATATATATATATATATATATATATATATATATATATATATTAGTTAATTGTGTCTAATTTCTACAGAGATGTGACTGCATTAAATAGAAAGCAATAAAGTCACAAATTAATTCAGGCAGCGGTGGTGTTAGTGGGAGCTGTGCCAAGTATGATGTCATTATTTTTGTTCTTTAAAGTCTAACGTCCTTCCAAGGATAAAGCAGATTCACTGTGGTTTGTTCAAATCTGTTTATTGCACATTTTAATGTCATGTCTGCATTTTGATATTGCAATACATTAAGTACTGTATTGTGCTACAAATGCTATTTCAGCTTAGGACAGGTAGAACAAGAATGGACCAACTGAAATCCAACTCAACACTGCATGGTGCACAAAAACCTAAATTAAAATTATAATAAGCTATGGTTAAATTACTTAATATGTATTACATTACAATATTTTAATTTAACACAACAGCTGAAACAATGCTTGCTTCCCAAAATCTATTCATATTCATAGTCAAGAGAATTACCATTTCAATAACATTCTATGCTCAGTGCACTAATGAGACTGGTTTATCTAGCTGTCTGGCTCTTTCGATATTCAGTTGCATAAAAAATGTAGAAAAGAATAATTTAATTGAATCCTCTGTGTGCTTAGTGAATTGGTATATACAAATAGTACACTTCTAGTTGAATGTATTGTGTTGTATTTGTTGTTAAATAAGTGTTTTAAATATAGTTATGTATGCTTCTCTTTTTATCACTTGCTAGAAGACCTAGCTTTAGATGACAGCTCATGTGAATTCCATAAAGTCTGCTGGGAGACTGAATTGATCCCAGTGTCAGCAGCTAATGAATAGGACCCAGAGTCAATACACTTTCCTGGAGCCTCTCATAGCTCCATCATAGCAACATGGGGTGTTTTCAGAGCACTGCAATGTGCACTAAGCCAATTTTTCCTTTGATTGCTGGCTATATAACAAAACCCTTGATTTAAGCTTTGTTAATGATATTGTGCTTTTACAGTCTATTACGTAATCTTACCTGCTGAAGATAATACACCATGAAGTACAGGCACTGAAGGAGATTACATAATATATAATGGACAACAATAAGCAGTCACATCTATTGTTAATGCAATACAGATGGAAATATTTCAGGTTTTGTGAAATAGAAGAAGCTTATTATTAAGCAAGATAATTGTACAAGGGTGCATGTTTTAAAGATCCACAACCACGCTATAACATTTCATTTTAAGCAAGATTAAAAATGGTATGCAAGATGATATTTCATAAAAAAAAAAAACAGTCCAGTAATACTGTATTGTGTGTATGAATACAAGACACATCCTTGTCATTTTTTTTTTTGAGGTACTGTATTTTGTGTACTGTAGTACCTACTTATTACAACCAAATGTTCTTATTTGCAGGCAACTTTCGGACTTCACTAAACCACGTACTGTATCGCATTCTGCTCCTAATAGAATATGGAGAGAGAGAGACTTTTGACTTAAATCCCTTTATTCTGTAAATTATATAAAAAAACCAAAAAATAAAACACTGGTGCCAAAAAAACATAACATATCCAACGTCTCTCAGTCCAGTTTCAAAAGTTTCAGTTCAATGGGATCTCAGTCTTTCAGAGAGTGTTTCTCATATGAGTACAGCAAGCTGCCCCTCCTCACTCACGGCACACACCCACTCCCCAATGCACCGAGATCTCTCAAAGCTGATCAGGTCATGCACCATTTTAAAATAAGCAAACGCCATCTTGATCTTGGAGACCATCAGGACCCTAAAAATACTGATAGGATTTCTAAAACCAGTGGCTAAAATTTTATTTTTTTCAGGATTTTAAAATAGCTAATTTTGCCTGTACAAGGACAAAATTAACCAATGCGCATCTATACCTCCATGCAAAACTGTACCTTATACTAAAAACAAAAATATGTTTAGTAAAAGTAACTCCCAAGGAAGCCAGCAGGTTCTCTGAAAACAAAAAGGTCTGCAGCCGAGGGCAATCCACAAACAAGTGGAAAATGGACTCCGTGGGGCACTGGACACTGACCCCCGGCTCCACTCGGCTCAGGTACTGGTTTGTGGCAAAAATGTCATGCAACATGGAGCGGAGCGGTACCCCCCACCTAGTAGCACCCCCCATCTCGGTGGCACCACCCCACCTTGAACCGGAGCCTACCCAGGGTCTGGTGACATCAAAGTGTCCTGTGGCCGGCCCATCGTGCACAGTGCACAGTACAGTCTCCCTATGAGCTTGGGGAACCACCAGCTGCAGCCGCTTCGGTCCCGTTGCAGGGTTTGTCCATGCACGGTACAGCACACCCCCCAGGAGGCACAAGCCCTGCCACTGGGCTTCCAGTGCCTTCATTCCCGGGGAGAGGGCCGACACTGCATTCCTTGCTGGGCGCTGTCCTGCCGATACCCAGCCGAGCAGTGGCGCCAGCTCGGCATCCAAACCCTGCTGGTGCTGGAGCTTCCCTTTGGTCCCTTCCAGGGGAGCGCTGTGCCTCCCGCTCCTCCAACTGAGTGCAATACCTGCAGCTTCCCTTTGAGCAGGGGCGGCATCAGTATTACTGTACAGGTGGCCGGCCCGGTGCTGGACTGAGTAGTCGTAACCCTGCAGCACTTCTATCCAGTGAGTCACCTGTCCTTCAAGCTCGCGGAAGTTCAGCAGCCACTGCAGGGAGGCGTGATCTGTGTGCAGGTGGAACCTCCGACCATCGAGGTATGGATTACTGGTCACACAGTAATCTGCTATGGCTTGCACAGAGGGTTTGCACAGCACCGCCCTGATCCCCACGTTACTCGCGTCTGTGTCCAGAATGAATGTCTTTTGAGGATCAGGGAATGCCAAGACCGGGTAATTCAAGAGGGCCTTGCGCAGCTCACCAAAGTCTGCCATGCAGTCAAGGGTCCCTGTGATCCGGCCTCCCTTCTCGTTGAGGCAGTGCAGGGGCCTGGCGTGTTGGCAAAGTCCTTGATGAACCATCTGTAGTAGGACGCAATCCCAGAAAGCTCACCTCCGTGGCGGTCTTGGGGACCGTCCAATCCCTGACTGCGGCTCCCTTGACAGGGTCTGTGTCGATGCCGTTCACCCCAACAACATGCCCGAGGACAACGTGCGCTTCTTCCCGGAATAAATTTCTCTTCCCCGAGTGCAGTTTCAGTCCTCCGGTCCTTCAACGCATCCGGGAAGGTGGCGGCGTGTACCATCAGATCGTCCAGGAACACAACACAAGCAGCTCCGTGAACATCAGACAGCACTCGTTCCATGAACCGCTCGAACGTTGCTGGGGCATTGCACAGTCCGAACAGCATGACTGTGAATTGCCACAGACCCTGGCCGTTGGAGAACACCATCTTCGGCCGTGCTTCCAGGGCCAGCTCAACCTGTCAGTATCTGGTACGCAGGTCAAGGGATTAGGGGGAGGGGGTACAAGTCTTTCCGGATCACCGCGTTGAGCTTTCTGTAATCCACACGAGAGAGAGCAGTGACCCGTCCTTCTTTACCAGTACAGCCGGTGCGGCCCATGGGCTGGCCGATGGTTCAATCACCCCTGCATCGGCCATCTCTCAGATGGGAGCCTCCGCCTCCTTGTGCTTCGCCAGGGGTAACCGGCGTGGCTGCTCCCAGACTGGGGCCACGTTTCCCATATTAATGCTGTGGGACCAGGCTGATACAACTACAGTCCTCCACTGTGGCTGTAAAGATGTTTTTGTACCCCCTCAGGAGCTCCCGTAGCTGGTCCTGCTGGCCCCGGGACAGGCCCTCCCGACACCGCCACCACAGCACCTCCACCGCATCTTCAGTTACCAAGGCAGCTGGGGGTTTCGCACAGTCCTTTCCCCGGTGGCAGGATGGCCCTCTCGTGGCAGGAGAGCTGTGAGATGCAAAGCTGGCTCTTCTGGTAGATGGGACACCCTGGGTGAAGACGCGGTGCTGTCAGCTGCTTCTGGGAAGGACCAGGTTCTGCCGCTTCGTGTAATGGGTCTCCTCCTCCTCCTGGCCCAGGGTCAGACTCAGGCTGCTCTTACCAATTTGGAGAGTCTTTTTGGCCAGGTCGAGGGTGGCCCCCACTTCAGCCAGAAGATCCAGCCCCAGGATACAGCAGTCTTGGATCTCGGTCAGCCAGAATTCATGGCTGCTGCTCTAGCCGATATGGCCCACCATTGCCAACATTTCCTCTTCAGCGGTTGTGTGGACCGGTATAAGGAGGGGTGTGGGGCACTGCGGCGATGTCATCCTTTTCCTCCACCGCACGGCAGACCCCTCTGGTGGTCTGGCCTCGCTCACCCTCTTTGAGCACAGCCTCGACCCTTTTCAGTGTGGGTGAGGGCCTGCTCCAGGGAGGTTGGGGTGGTGAGCCGGACATGCTGCAGATGAACGCCTCCACCAGGTCCCCTTGGATAGGTATTCAGGGTACCCACGTCGTGCCAGGTACAAGACATCGGCTGCAAGGACTCCCAGCTTTTCTTCAGCGCTGACAAAGCGTTGAAGTCGCATTGGCTTGCCACCTGTGGAGGAAGGATGCAAGAAGCCTCTTGTATATATAGGGTATATTTTCCAAAGGGTCTACTGAATTCATTCAACCAGCAGTGGATTTAAATACTGCCACAGTTTAAATAATTAAAATAGGCCCCTATGTGCACCATGGTTATGAAAATCAAACAATGCACACAAGTCTCTCCAATATTTACATCAATTAAATAGATCACTTAAGCACTCTCTGGAGCTGTTGGCTTTTCAAATTGTAACATTTGTTTGGAATTTCCTCCTTTCAGGTAATTAAAGAAGACTTGAGGAAATCCAGAAAATATATGGTGTGATCCATTTGTTATACAATCAACACAGGATTCAACAAGATCCAACAAGCTTTTAAAAAACAAATTGACAGGGTGGTTCTGGAATTGACTAAAACGTGCGCTGTGTTCTGTTGACTTGAACTTTGAAAAACAACATTTGTAATTTATTACCAACAAGAACTGTATACTGAGCTTTTTAATGATCTCTCTGGAACAGTTCCGTGAGCCCCATTGTTCCTACCACAGCAGGACACATTTTGTTTTTCTAACGATTTTGACCGTTGCAGAGATTGCTAAATAAACACAAGAAATCAGTTATTCCATATAAACTGTTTATACGAGTGGTTGCTGTGGTTGTATTGCCTGTACAGACACAAAATTAGAAGCTATTTTAGTCATTCTTTAAAAAAAAAAAAAATCCTTTATCCCTTTCCTGCCTAAATAGAATGACCATATAAGGGCATGTTATTTTATATTGTCACTTTGTGTTTTAGCGCTAGTAGTTTGGCAACCGCAAATCAGAATTTAAAACCTAATACATCCACAGAAAAGCCTTACGTAGCTGTTTCCAGTGATATAATGTCTTTTGTTGTGGAATGTATTATTATTATTTATATATATAAGCCGCACCCCCCAAAAAATTTATAACAAAATGTATAATAATATTTTTAAAAACTGCCAATTTCAACCCCTTTCTAAGTTAGATATAGAAAAATATTAGGACGTTATAGTTACAAAATTTTATGAGGATTTCAAATAAAGAATCAGATTTCAAATATGTTCTACTGTTGAGGAGCTATAAGATTTTGTCCAGCCATGGTCTGTATAACAAAATGCCTGAAAATGGTCCTATTTTCAGAACTGTCAGCTATTTTATGGAGTAGTCCAGACTAAGCAAAATATCACAAAGTACATTGCCAAATCGTATGTAAAAACTTTAAACCTTAAAATATATGAATAAATACAAGTAAAAAATGTAGTTGTTTTTCTTAAATTATTCAATAATTTTGCATTATAAAGAGAAAAATCATATTTATATACAAATGTTATCAAATTCAATATAACCATGAAGCAAATAAAAAAAATAAGAAGTCTATAGAAACAACAAACTATATTATTATTTATTTATTTAGCAGACGCCTTTATCCAAGGCGACTTACAGAGACTAGGGTGTGTGAACTATACATCAGCTGCAGTGTCACTTACAACTTCTCACCCGCAAGAGGAGCACAAGGAGGTTAAGTGACTTGCTCAGGGTCACACAGTGAGTCAGTGAGTGAGCCTGGATTTGAACCGGGGACCTTCTGGCTACAAGCCCCCGTTCTTTAACCATTGGACCAAGCTCAGTACCAGTTGGACATTTTGGCAAGCTGTAGCATTGCAGCACAAATGTCAGCAACAGATCAGTTTTATGGAGCAGTTTCAATTTAAAATACTGCATTAGTTCAATATCTCACGATGCTTTATAACTTTAAACACCATAGTAACCATGACTATCTACACACTGTAAGGAGTTATAAGCTAATTTTACATTTAAGCTTAAGGAGAGGTCAAAGGTCACGATTAAGGCAATTTTGGAATAGAGCATATATGGGTTCCTAAATGTGTTGTTTGGTAACCATTAGCCTATATACACTCTGTAAGGAGTTCTAAGCTAGTTTTACATTTTAACTTAAGGATAGGTCAAAGGTCGCAGGAAATGGCATTTTTGGCTAGCACATATGGTTTCCTATATGTGTTTCATAGTAACCGTTAACCTATCTGCACTTTGTAAGGAGTTATAAGCTAGTTTTACATTTGACCGAAGATTTTTAAAGGTTTTTAAAGACGTGTCAGGTGGCCGTATTGGTTTACACACAAACACCATTTTTGTAAAAGTCAATTGTATTGACACAGGGATGATGCTTGTCAACTTTGGAGTTAATCAAATAAACCACTTTTCAACTTAAGTGGTTCTAAATTTAAGAAGAAAATGTAGGTCTGGCAGCCATCTTGTTTTTAAAAATAACACAATTTTTCCCTATTTGAATTCCATTGTCCCCAGGATGATGCCTACCAAGTTAGCTGGTTAAACAGTTTGCAAACAGAAGCAGTTTGCTGTTTGGGGCGCATTTCAGTGAATTTGCTGGCAGTCATTTTGATATTAAAATTTATCGCTGCAACTTCTGCTTTGCAAACTTTTCAGATCAATCAGTTCACCAGTTCCCAAGAAGATTTTGAAAGGTTTTTCAAAAAACTGCGTCAGGTCACCAACTTGGTAGACGCAGGAGCGCAATTTTTTTTTTGCATCTTAACTGTAATCTACACGGGATGATACCTGGCAAGTTTCATGTTGATTGGTTACACCGCGTGTGAACAGAAGCAGTTTAAGTTTTGGGAGGAAAAATTACAACAAAAAAATAATAATAATAATCTTTACAATAACAATAGCTTCCCAAGCCAGCTAGGAAGCATAATAAAAGTGATGTAGTGTGGTGTGCGTACTGTCAAGTACAAGCCTCCTCTCAAACTTGTCATCTTCCAGTTAGACGCGTTTCTGGTGTATGTGTTTTTTAAATGTATCACCAAATCTGTCATGTAAGGATACAAGTTTTATTGTTCCTAGTGCTTAGTCTTATTCCATGACAAGGTTCAGAAAGACTGATTTGATTGCCGCACAGCTTATTATTATCATGAGACATCCAGGAAGAGAGATTGTGCAATCTGTGTTTATGCACCGAAATTAGAGCGGTCCAGTGCGTAGGGGTTATTCTTGTGGGAGGAAAAGGAGAGCACCATATCACTTTCATTAGGAAGCAGCTGCATCTGATTTTTGAGCTGCGGTAAAACTTCTACCAAATTGCCAATATTTTCATGTTCACTCAGGCATTATGTTGCTGTGACTAAAATGAAGGATTTCTTGTCATTTGCTTTAGTTATGCCAACAGATAATGCAAGTCTTATTTACTCTTTGGGATATTTTAAATGGCACTATCTTATTATGTAGACAGGACATCCAGCACTAAACTCCTGGTTGTGTTTTTGATACAGTAGAGAGCATTATTGTGCAGGGAGATGGCATGTTTTTGTAAGTCGGGCAGCACTCAAGCAAAGTGAGAGGAAATAAATCAGTAACTATGCCTAGTTCAGAGTATCAGAGGTTTACGTTTGTTGCTAGTTACATCTTTAAAAAGCCAAGCCTGTACATACCTTGTATTTTTTCCCCTATGTAGAGAAAATCCATGACCACATTTCTGGCCCCAGGGTGTGAATGGGAAAGTCTATTAATTGCTTTATGTGATACAACAATGTTAAGAAAGGTTTTGGTGGTATGACAAGACATAACATCCAAAGTTTTTTTTTTCTAATCCACAGCTACATTTATAATGATGTGTTTGATTCCAGTAAATGTTTCCTACTACTTCGTAATACATATACATTAGTGACATTCTCCTTGTTTACTAGTAGGATGTAGCAAGGGGGCTTTTTTATTTTGGGCCAATATATTTATGCAGTATTGTAGCTCTGCATATTTTTAAGCCAAAGTATCTTTAAGTAAATCATCAATTTTAATTGTTTTCCCCAAATAAATATGGAATGCAGCACTGCGCATATTTCTAGGGTACAAGAAATCTCACATCTGATGTATTTTTGTATGATTTTAATTTTTGCTATCAAGGAGATACTGGAAAGCACTGTAGGCGCTGAGGAGGTCTTCAGTAGAAAGCAACTCTGAGTTATGTGTCTAGAGAGCTGGATGGATTTATTAGAGCAAGGTTGTTGAGTTTGAACCTGAAATTGCAAGATATTAGTCAATATCACCCATTTACAGAATGACATCAGTAATTCAGGGTTAAGATCGTACTGGTTAGGCAGCAGTGTGATTAACAGAAGTATTGGGAGGCTTGGTATGTTTGGTAGTTCAATTGTGCCTTTTCCCATACAAAATAACATTACTACAGTACTACCCAAAACACTAAATTATTATACTGGGGGTATTACTATACCCCCCCGCCCCCTTTGTCCTTCCAAGGCAGACTTGATGTAGGTTGGCTGGGAAATACAGGTATCATTTGAAACACTTACACTGTTGTGAAATACTGAATGTCATTCAATGAAAACACAAACAAACATTGTTTCCCATGGACTGCTTTATTTCAATTGCCAATACCAACATCTTCAATTTTGAAAAGTCTTTTCAGCTTTTATAGGTTTAGTACAAGCATTTTTATGTATTTTTAAATCATTTGTTTAGACATTGATGGTCATCTTCAAATCAAGTATAGTATTGGCTATTTTTTATCATACAAATCCTGATTTACTAGCTTTGTCATGAAAGCCGTTGATGGGTAAGCTCACACAACCTTGGTGAAACTGGCATCTCAAAAGACTCAATCAATATAATACCACTCTCCCTTAAGCTCTGCTGCCAAGAACAAAACACACAGCAGCATCAAAGGGAGGATACGTGCAAAATAAATTCTGCCTACATAGAGCATATAACTAGGTATTCAAAAATTGTAATGCATAACTATGTTAATGTTAGATGAACATCTACGGAAGACACAGGGAAGAACACCCCCCCCCCCCCAATATGTAACAAATCCACTTCTCTTATGAGAAGGCGAAATTACAACAAAAGTTTCTTCAAACATTTTTATTTTAATATATATATATATATATATATATATATATATATATATACACACACACACATACAGCAGAAATGGTCTCACGCTTCAAATTGCAAATTGAGAAGTTTTAAAATTCCAAAGTTTTAGCCAAAAAAAAAGGAATACAATAATTCACAATACAATACCAGCTGTTTCTTACAGTCAACACCAGACAGGCTCAGTTGCAGTGTTTTTTTCACTTTCATTTGTTTTAGCTTACATGGACAGCCAGTGGTCAAACAATTCCACTGACAAGGAAGAGTACAGTAGCTGCATCTTCACATTACACATCAAGCACACATTTCAAAGCCCCATTTCTTTCACCGATTAATGCATTTAAACTCCTGTTTCAATATCAACGTTAAACACAATACAATGATATTAAATACTCAATGCAGCTCGGTGCACTGCTACAAAGACTTAAAAGTTGCACATGTTGTACAGATGAAACTGAATACTGAAGTTTGCTGATTCTTCACACAGTCGTCTATCCATACCTTCCGCTGAAGCCAACCTCAGAGTATTAGCCTTGATGCATCCACAGCACATTATGGCACAATGGAATTCACAGCCAGTTAACCAACTCCTGGTTCAGGTGACTCAGCATCCACAATGAAGATCTACAGTACGTACCAGTCAGATTCCCTCGACGCGTCCCAAAATAGCACTTCATGTCATATAATGAGTAATTGCTCTTAAAGCATAGAGCAGCTCTGCTTGCATACGAGCTTCCATAAGAAGCAAATTTACATGTACCTACAAAACATAATAAATACATATTTGTTCTTTCCCTTTAATAATATAGTTAAGACCAACAAAGTAAAAAAATAAATATACAAAACACTAAATAAAGAGGTGCTCTGTTTCATTCCAGATTTTATAAAATCTAATTATAAAATGTAAAATGTTTTAAAATTGAGTAAGCACAGGGAAAATGATTAATTTTCCTGACAAACTAACTAATAAAATCAGAGAACAAAAAGAATCCTCACCTTCTCAGAGTGTTTAAATTGCCTCCAGAAGCTGTCATACATTCTTTTGGTGGTCTTCTCCGGGCTGCAGACCATGGTCTTGATGTAAACTTTAAAGCTGCGATCCAACAGCTGATTGATTTCCCCATAATCATAGTCGTCGTATCTGTGGGGAAAAAAAGGGAAATAAAAACACTTCAGGAAGCTGCAGGGTGGTTCTGGTTGTTTTTTTTCTTTTATGCAAAATTGGTTTCCATATTAGATGCCTTGGGGTACTAGATATGTATCTAATATTTGTTGTTTAACGCAAACTAACCTTATTCCAAACATGCAGTGGATGTAGTTCCAGATTGCCCTTCTCAGCATGGAGGTGTCCACGTCCTGGTGCATCGCCATGGTGTTGTATGTTAAGTTGTATGCGATCTGGAACTTCTCATCCAGCAGCTGACCCACATCAGGGTAAAGACGATTCACCAAGGAGTAGCCGTGGTCCTCCCAGCTGTAGTCCTGCAAGTTAACAATTCAAATCACTTCAGGTCAGTGCCGTTTCAATTAGACTAGTATTTACAGAACTGCTGTCTGTGTCTGAAGATCTTACCTGAGCACGAAACGTAGGCACATGCTCCCCGCGTCTTGAGAAGTCTTTGTATCCGTAACTCGGGTCTTCAAAGTGACGGGAGACGTCCCTGGTTGGCACTGAATCTTCATCCTCTGTAGAACATAAAAGAGCACAACATTCAGAATTTGCAATAGGTGCAATTTTAAAGTGCAAAACCAAATCAGGTTTTAGTTATTTATGGCTTAGACTGCATTTTTAATTCTCCAACGTTATAAGCAAGCGATACATTTACCCTTCCAATTCAACACAGGAGTTTCAGGTTAAACCAAATACATTTTTTTGTATTTTTTTAGTACACCACACACACACCTAGATGGTGGAGATTTCTTCTCACCTGCAGCGGCTACCAGCATGCTTTCAGTTTTCTCCCTCTCGAAGCGGGTTGCCATCTCCTCTTGACTCGCCTCTTCCTCATCTCTGCATTCCTGTAGCTGCTTCATCTTCTCCATTAGTGCCTCCACCTCACAAGGGGTGTCAGTCAACTGGAAAACAAAGACAATGTACAGATTTACTCTCCACGCTCTGTGATAGCAGCTGAATGCAGATAATTAACAAGAAAAATAAACACTTCCATGGGTCAGAAGCTGCAATGACAATGTTAAGACTCCACAGTGGAGGCTGGCTGTAAAGTGGAAGCAATGCACAGATGTCTCTCTTGTTATTTGGGACTCGAGGTATGGCACTGTTTAAAGGAGTAAAAGTATGTCACTAAAAGATAGGTTCCTCACACACTCACCGCATGGTTGCCTTGAATCTCGTCCAGCGTCCCGTTTCCATTGGCGATGTCGCAGGCGCAGTAGTTGCTGATGGAAGGGGGTCGGAAAGTGTGCCCTCCGTCACAGTGGATTTCAGGGCTGATTCCACAACTGAACGTGAAGGAGGCCAGCGAGTGGTAGTGTGTGAGCAAGACCACTGCGTGAATGAGCTCGGCCAGGGACCAGCTGTGCTCTTCAGCCTTCAACAGTTGCTATGAAAAACACACAAAAAAAAGATAGTAAGATCATATGTTGTTTCCAGCAATTGCGATTTCCATTTCGGTCAGTCATACACAGTTCAGTCACAGTGCATCATAAAAATACATGTTCCTTGCCATGGGCTACACTCTCAAATCAAATGGCTAAGTTGAGAGTTCAAAGGAAGAAAGGTCACCTTTTATCAGAAAAAAAGGAATGGCAGTGCTTGTTAATAATGTACAGATTCAAGGAAGATAAAATTTGGACTAGTTTATGACAAGAAGCCCCACTTTATTGTTTGCACATTATCTTAAATACAGGAAACTGTCATCTGTGGTTTCGTTCGAGAAAGCTGCTTTGAATTCATACCTCGATGTGAGCTTTTGTGACAAGCCAAGGTCGGTGGGCCAGTATTTTATTCAGCTCCCCCAAATGCTGCAGCTTCTGTGGGGCATCTTTCAAACCATTCAGCCACTTGGGGTCCCCTCCCACTTGAAGGAAATCATTCACGTGCAAGTTCACCAGATTGGAGCACTGATGCCTGGCTGCAGCCTGAAACAAATAAAAACCATGTAATTTAACACAAAGAGCCACTAAGGGCTGCTTCAGATTAATGCGATGTGTCAGGCACAGACAGCTTCACTATTTGCTGTACGAAGAACGCATTGTGTCACAGCCCTTTTTACTGCACAGCTGTCGTTGATACTTTAAATACAGACTACATTGGTGGAATTGAAAAAATTGACATTTTATGTTCCGAGTTTGTACCTTATACAAGGAGGTTTTTAAAAAGAAAAAAAAAAAGAAAAAATTAGAAAGCGACGTTGTTGGTACATCCGTCCTCTCAATAAACAGATAATCCAAAAGGGAGGATTTTATACAGAGATGCAGGTATGTGACAGTGAGAGATATTTTAGGTATTTTAGAATGACAGGTGAAAGGTTTGATGATCTGTTAAACAGATTGGGACCATTGCTTCAACGCAAAAAATACCTACTGGCAATTTCCTGCAAAGTGTGGCCACGAGCTTCCGACTCCACTCTTCACAAATCTATCACACAGTTTTCTCCATAGGGCTTTACACTCTCTCCAGTCCTTTTCTATTTTTTCTGAATATAATACACATCAACAATGTTTCTATTATTTGGGCATCTCTGTATTCTTTTAGTGAGGGGTTATTTAAATGTGGAGGTTTACAAACTTCTTCTATTAAAAGTTCCTGGGGCTACTGAGTGGTGCATCCAGTAAAGGTGCTCCGCGTGGAGTGCAAGATAAGCCCTATAGCCTGGAGACCGCAGGTTCGAATCCAGGCTATGTAATTGCTGACCGTGACAGGGGGTTCCTAGGGGGCAGCACACAATTGGTCAAGCACCACCCAGGTAGAGAGGGCTTTGGTCGGCAGGGCAATCTACGGTTCACCGCGGGGCGCCTGCAGTGGAGCCATTCAGATCTGTGTTGTCCTCCAGCACTATGGGTCTGGTGGCTTCGCTGTGGATACGCAGTGTGAAAAATGACGGATTGGCAGGAACACTTTTCAGAGGACACGTGTTTCAGCCTCCATTTCCTGAGTCGCCGGGGGGTTGCAGCGGTGAACTGGAATAAAAATAATAATTGGGCATTCCAAATTGGGGAGAAAACCGGAGTAAAAACCATTGGCGATGACTAAATAAACAAACAAACAAAAAAAAAAGTTCCTTCAAGTCTTGCTCCATGATGGTTACCAGCATACAACCATGCAGCAAATGCTGACATTTTTCAACATTATCCGATCCCATGCGACTTCAGGTCGCAGACGCATGAGAAAAGGCTGTACAACTTTCCAACGAAGACGCACGTCACAAGAGTGTGGAGGACGTAATTACGACCTGTTGCACAGGGTCGGACCTGAAATATGAACCAACCTTAAGATAAACACCACTGGCCATGGAATAATCTGAGCACTCTGTCTGCACTCACCATGATCCCAATGTAGTGCCGGCAATGGAGTGAAAGGGGACCATCCATCTGCAGCAGGTAGTGCTGTGTCCTAAGAAAGCTCTCCAGGTACTGAGGGTGGAACCCCATTACCAGAGAAATGTTGTCAAGGCGACCCAAGGCAGCAAAGGCGTCTTCAAAAATCACCTGCGTCTTAGCATTCACTTTACTTACTTGAAGTATCTGTCAAAAAGGAAAACAGGTATCGGACTACAATTTTAAAAAACTACAATGCCTTTTTTTTTTTTTTTTTAAATTACACTTTCAAAAAATGTAAATCCTTAACTCAAAATTAAATGTGTTAAATAAAACAGAATGTTTTACTGAGCTTCGCAGTATTGGAAAGGAATAGACTAAAGCATGGACTGCAGGAGTCACTTAACTGCAGTGCCCTGTGTCTGGAACCAAATCAAAACCAAAAACCAAAACAGGTCTCACAGGACTGTTACATAAAAGCCTAAATCCCATCACCATTCGCTGATGCCCAGCACCAGCAAACCACTGGTCTTGTCTCCATCAGACTCAAATTTATTTATTCAAGATATTTACCTCTTTTTCAGGGATAAATCTGCTTGGTCCCTGTCCCAGTGGCCTTGGAATTCGAACACCAATGTCCTGAAAAAAAAAAAAAAAGTTAACGTTAAGAATAAAATAAATGATTTTACCTGTGTAAATACTTTTGTATTCATGGTAGTCATCATGAAACATCCTAAACCTTTAAAGTTTTGAAGTTCAAACATTAAGTGGTATAGTGACCTAGATACACTGCAACTTTCTGCACAGAGATCAATGGTGTAAAACACGTTGCTTTAAACAAAGATCTAAAAGGGACAATAAAAACAGCTGAAGTACTACCGTTGGTGGAAACCACTTGGCCCGATGCCTAGGACACGGAGTACAGTTCAACTCCAGTGAGAATGAGGTTTTGACACTTATAGTGTCTTGGGTTTCATACTTCAGCGCTCTGACAAATTGAGCGTCTACATCTGTCAGGAAATCAACAGAGTAAGAACATCAACCTCTAAAAAAGCAGAGATGGAGGGCTGCTGCAACCAGAACCACAACTAAGCTCTATCAGCACTTCTGTGTGACACATGCCATTGAAACTATAGATTCATATCAAAATATATCAAATCGCAGTTATGTACAGTATTTCTCAGAATTCCAATTTGATTTAAATACACAATACTTTATGTTTAATAGCAATTCCTGAGCATGATCACCTTTGTTCATTTTCACTTCACAACCAAACACACGTCATTACTGATTGTCCGAGACGCGAATTATAAAAATTGTTGTTTTATTTGTATTCATCTGGCCGTGCAACATTCGTTTGTTTCTCATTTAAATCAACTTTATTAAAAGGCAATTGCATAACGTGCTGTTTTTGTACATGCTAACCCCCCCCCCCCCTTTTTTTTTTTTTAAAGTCCATTTTCAAAGCGGGTGTAGCAATGGTGAACAAACATTCATAAATGCTTACAAAGCAGGCATTAAGAACTGAAACCTCCCTTCATTTACCCTGGTCATGCCGAATTTTTCATTATTTTGAGATATGCAAATGCATCAGACCATAGGCGGCACGTATAAGAGGCTTGGGGAGGCTTAGCCTCCCCAAAATAAATTGCCCAAACCCTCACAAGAAATTGTTCTGACCAACACAAATATTTGAGAGAAGATCGATTTTTTTTTCCCCGCAAGCGCGCAAAGCTGGTCTAATGAACATATTTATCCTTTTCCTACTGCTCAACCGCCAGACCGCAAGGGCAGCTGAGATATCAAAATCAACACTGTAGTACACATACAGGATTTAGTTGGCATTTCAACGTCCATTCTTCCCGCCGATCTGAGCCCCCCATACCGCTGCAGGAGGCAGCCGACGAAAACTCTGAATCCTTTTCACTCATTCCCTTGCCTCGAACATCCTCTTCATAATTTCTACATTTATTCAAATTGCTGTTACCTATACAAACAGCTTGATCTGAATCTGATTTTACAGAACTTATGGCAAAACATTTTCGTAGCATACTGTCTGTTTTCACGCACCACCGCTTTGTAAGAATTTAATAACTGTGACGCTACAGTCAGAACATACTTCCTTCGACTGTTTGAACAAATGCCACCTTTCAGAACACTGTTTGTGGTGCCAGATTACGAATACACACGCACACACATTGAAAGTCCACGGTTAAACAATGCTAAGAAATAAATTAATAGCGTGAGTACGGACAAAATTCAATGAAGGGCTGATGCATAGGCGGCGCGTGAGTCGGCTTGTGTGTGCATCTAACTGTTCATTGGAGGGTTCAATAAATCCAGGGGGAAAAGTGTGCACTAGCCTCCCCAAACGAAAGACTCATGCACCACCTATGCATCAGCCCTTCATTGAATTTTGTCTGTATTCACGCTATTAATTTATTCCTCAGCATTGTTTAACCAGGAGCTTTCAATATAAACAAAATGTACTTTTTAGACATCAAAACATTATAAAAACGTCAATTTTCTTACATTACGTTTAATTTTTTCAATTACGTTTTTTTTTTTTATATGCCCAATTGCTTGAACACACACTTATTTGGTAGGTCGGTCTTTAAATCGGTGCAAAATATTAAAGGGATGGTTGCTGAACTATGTCTTAAGATTTAGTGTAAAATATTAGAGCAATAATTTCATATGGTCAGTTTCAAAACAACTTAATGTGAGGAAATGGCTATTCACTGGATCTGTTTTGTGTTTTTACATTTTTATACTGTTTTGATGTCTGAAAATTAGATTTAGTTTATAATACCGAAAGTTCACTTTTAAACCACGGTGATGAATAAATTAGTGTCTTGCATCTTTGAAGTTTACATTGAAAATTACATTGAAGTAAGTGCAATGTAATTTTACAAAAATGTGGAGATTTATACTGGGTTGCGACCCCCCCCCCACCACCCCCCACAAAAGAAAAAAGATTGAAGACATGACTCGCAAACACAAGGAATGACAGCAAAAAGAAGCAGCACAAGAAACCTGGCTTTCACAATTTGACTGGCTGCAGTAAGTCTACGCCTTCAGAGAATATGCTGTCAACTGTGTCGTCCACACAGACTTGACACACAGGGTTTGGAATGTGGGGAAGGGAGATGCAGAAACCCAATCAGTGAATCTGGGAATGAGCATTAATGTTTATTGTATCTGTTTATTTAATACAATAAATAAAAATAAAAATACAAATAAATCAGCAAGTGTTTGTTTTCTAGGAAAATAAAATATAAGCCTAACATTTTAGGGACCCCAACAGCTGTTGTAGATTCTGACTCAGGAATTTCACAACAGGACTAGTAAGTTTACATAAGGACTAGTAAGTTTCAAAAGGTACTAGTCCTTAGGAAAAGGTATTAGTTCTTAGGACTAGTACTGCCATTGTGTTAGTTTCTAACCCTGAACAGTGTTCTAGGTACAGTATGGAATTATCACTTAGGCTAATTCTGCCCTTGCCTGTTCACCATGTACAGTGGTATTTCAGAATGCAGACTAAGCTTTTGAATTCTTAAGGTTATTTCTTCTACAAATGACTCATTTAGCTGGCCAAAAACCCACAAATCCTGTAATTATGGTCCTGTGGTATCAGGTCAGAGAGAGTACAGTGGTTAAAGCCTGGCACTTGAACTGCCTGTGCCATAAACTCACCCAGTCCTGTTTACTATAATAATAATAATAATAATAATAATAATAATAATAATAATAATAATAATAATAATAATATTTGTATTTATTTATTTATTTATTTATTTATTTATAGCAACAAACCATAACTGCCGTTTTAATGTATATAATTCAGTAAGCCTAGTGCTGGGAAAGAATGGATCATTATATGCTGACCTAACAAAGTGTATGAAACAGTAATAAAAAGTAAACAGTGACATCAATACATAATGAACATTATTGGCAGCAGCAGAATCATCTGCCTTCGAGGGAATAAAAATCGTACTGGTAGTACTGTACATCCGCATTATTATTATTATTATTATTATTATTATTATTATTATTATTATTATTATTATTATTATTGTACTAGACTGCAATAAATGATTAAAAAAGGACAGTGAACGTCTTTATAAAAAAAATCGTCTTTCCTTTTTAATTAGTCAGTGATTTTAATATTAGTTATGGCAGCTTTTTTTTTTTTTTTAACTTAAAACTTGAAATCTATTAATTGTAATAATAAAGTTAGGAACTAGTTATGACCGTAAAGACTAACAGTCGATTGTATTTCAGAATAGCATGCGTTATTAATTATCTGAATGAATATATGAATTAATATCTATCAATATTCCATCTGTCACCATTCACCAAGGCGTCTCGTCGTACTCAAACGGAGCCCACTTAAAATGCCCAAGCTTCGTAGCAAAATACAAAGCATACTTACACGCATATAGACAATCACTACATCTGTTTTAGTATTGCTTCAGTTACACTAGTCTTATCTGTCATTCTTGTCTCGCCAAACAAATATGCCACACGCACTACGACTAGCACTAAGCAGTACATACCTAGTCCTATCTAGCGGATAGCTATCGGAATGTTCACAGTACAAGATTTAAAGATCGCTGAGATTTTTTTAAAGTACTCATTCAACAGAGGAAGATAGTGTTAAAATACTCCAATAACATGTATTACAGACTGATCCAATCATTTTAAAACGTTAATGAACGCACGTCGTTTACACAGCCACAATCAACTCTCTAAATTGCATGGCTTTTTTTTTTTTTTTTTTTATAAATAAAACAGTATTTCCATTTGTTAAGTGTTTTGAAAACTACCATCTGTGACGGGTTGTCTTGGAGCTACAATTATTAGGTATTGTCATTTTGACAAATTTCTTACCTTTTTGCAAAGCCCTTTACAGTGTGCGCAAATCTTCAACAAATCGCTAACTACCAGAGAAGTAGTTTCTACTGCTTTGTTTGTTCTCGTTGCATGTCTCATCCTTACTGTCTTGACTACCGTTTCGTACAAGTATCACCTTTTTTTTTTTTTTTTTTTTTTAAACTTCTATTTGCTACTGCTTCGCTTCAGGACGCGCTCTTGAGCGGACTGCTTCTGAGTCTCTGTTAACGGCAAATAAATGACATGCTCTAAAAATGACGTTTCCCCAACAGTGACCAATCAGAGCCGCACGGGCGTCAGGGTAAACAAGTCCTGCATATATTATATCCGCCACACCCCTCGACTGACAGTAACTTTGGCAACTCACAGAGGAAAGCTGCAAGACAGTGATCCAATCAGACTTACTGTGCAATGAGAGGGTGGGCACACTATGACACAGGGAGTCTGTTATTTTTGCTGCAGAGAATGAAACGATCAACAACCCTTCCACTTCAACAAAGGAACCAGCGGGACATAATGAGCCCTTGACTGCGACGCTACACTTAGCCACAGTACATAAAGAATTAGTTTTTGACAGCGTGTGCTTTTAAATGTTAATTTCAATGCACTAATGACACCAACACTTACTTATAACCCATATGAATCTACAAAATAAAATAATATTATTCTATATAAATCTATAAAGAAATCAAAAACAAAGTATGTACCATCATACCTTGTTTTATGCTACAGTAAGCAGTAAAGCATTTTGTAGTATAATAAAGAAATATATTTTAGGAGGAAAAAAAAAAAAAAAAAAACCTACAAAAAAAAGTGTTCTTTCTTGTCCTAATCAAGACAAATCAAATATTATACTTCAGACAGGGTTGTAAATATACAATTAGAGATATCACTATGGTGACCTACATCCCCGGTATGTACATGGTAAAATATAAGTGAGACATGCGGAGAGGTGGACGTGGGAAAATTTGGAGTGGTTGGGCCTGTGTAGCTTGTACTGTGTACAGTACAGCATTATAAATATTCCGTTTCGGGTTTGCTTTTTAAGAATAGATATATTCTTATTTTATAATAAATAAATAAATACAAATAAAATACACACACCCCTTTCCCATCTGGCATAAACACACAGATATTGAAACCACCCACTTTATGCAAAGAGATGATCTTACCCTTCTAGAGGGCTGTTGACATACCAAGCTCCGCTAAAGAGATAGACCAGGTACACTGTGTGACTGAACAGAATTGACATCAAGTGAAGATTTTCACAAAAGAGAGTATGCAAATAGCCGAAGGCTGACATTTGTTTTCATTGTCACTGCGGCATTTCTCATGACAATGTGGTTCCAGTGACAGCACTAGTAGTTAAGCTGCAGAGGAAAGGTGCAAATCTTTGTACGTAGTGACAGCAAGCAAAGGAATTTCATTTTATTTCACTCTAGGGTCATTCTACCCACTCTTCTGGACACCATTATAGCTTGACTGCTACTTTCTCGTGAGTGAGGGCTGACTAGGCCTGGGCTGCATTAATGGCAGCTTAACTTCAACAGTACCGGTAGATACAGTACAAAGGCTAACCTCTTAGGATTACTGTACATCAATACTTGTATACTGACAGTTACCCTGAACATTAAATTAAATACTGATAAGAGAACAATTGTAAATCTAAGAGCTCTATGTTATCTTGCCTTTGCTTAAACAAACAAGACACCTTTAAAACGAACATTTTGTTCATAGCAAGTAAGGGAAACAAGAGGTTCCTAGTCATTATGGTACTGCACCCAGCAGAGTTTTATTACTAGCTGGAACACATTTCTGTCCCATAAAAGGTTCAAGGGATACAAATGTTTGGGGACAACAGTGTGCTAGTAGAACAATATCTGTGGCACTGTTACAGCATAGCCTGAAAATTCTCCTTACTGGCTATGCTATCAGCACTGAGCTTACGCCAATGAACTCGCTTACATACATTTCCATTCACATGTTTTGTGTGATACTATGGAACTACACTGACACCAATATTTTGAACCTGCTGCAGGGATTAGAATTAAAAAAAAAAAAAAAAAAAAAAGGATCAACCTAAACATTAACCGCTACTGACATCTGCTTAGAATTAAGGCTTAACTCTGCCTACTGTACACAAATAGGCTGTCATTGTAGTGAAAGGTAAAATGATAAACATCAACATACGTGGGGCCATTATGAGACCAATTAACTTAAATAGCAGCAGTGGAGTAGTGGTTAGGGCTCTGAACTCTTGACCGGAGGGTCGTGGGGTGGGGTGGGGTGCGACACTGCTGTTGTACCCTTGAGCAAGGTACTTTACCTAGATTGCTCCAGTAAAAAAACACAACTGTATAAATGGGTAATTGTATGTAAAAATAATGTGATATCTTGTAACAATTGTAAGTCGCCCTGGATAAGGGCGTCTGCTAAGAAATAAAAAAAATAATAATAATAAAATAAATAAATAAATAAACCTCCGGTCTCTTAATCACACAACTGAACTGAAGAACAGTCTCTGAAACTCCACTGCTGTTGCCAGCAGGCCACTTAAGTTTTTCTGCCCCTCAAAAGTGATTTGACTAAATGTTGAATTACTTTATATATTTAAAAAAAAAAAAAAAAAAAAAAAAAGGAAATGATCAGTGTTGCAAGGCACTTGCTCCAATACATTACCTTGCAATAAGGCACAACTGCATGAAGAGAGAGAGACCACTCCACCACCGACCACACCATCTGGTTTAACCACAAGACCAAAACGAGGTAGTTCAACCTCTACACAAGAACAAACCAGATGAACTGTAAATGACACAGAAAGAAGCCTAAAATGAGAGGAACGCTACCGCCAACACTTACAGTGTGTATAGAAAGTCTACACCCCCTTTCAAAATTTTCACCTTTTGTTGCCTTATAGCCTGGAATTAAAATGCATTAAAATATATATATATATATATATATATATATATTTTCATTTATCTACACATCCTACCCCACAACTTCCAAGTGAAAAAAATAAATGTGTAGAAAATTAATTGAAAATAAAAACTGAAATAGCTTGGTTGGATAAGTGTCCACCCCCCCTTGTAATAGCAATCCTAAATGAGCTCAGGTGTAACCAATCGCCTTCAAAATCACACACCGTGGCCACCACCTGTGTTAAATTGTAGTGATTCACATGATTTCAGGATAAATTCAGCAGTTCCTGTAGGTTCCCTCTGCTGGGTAGTGCATTTCCAAGCAAAGACTCAACCATGAGCACCAAGGAGCTTTTAAAAGAACTCCGGGACAAAGTTGTTGAAAATCACAGATCAGGGGATGGGTATAAAAAAATATCAAAGGCCTTGAATATAACTTGGAGCACGGTCAAGATGATTATTAAGAAGTGGGAGGTGTATGGCACCACCAAGACCCTGCCTTGATCAGGCCGTCCCTCCAAACTGGATGACCGAGCAAGAAGGAGACTGATCAAAGAGGCTACCAAGAGGCCAATGGCAACTTTGCAAGAGCTACAGGCTTTTATGGTCAAGACTGGTCAAAGTGTGCATGTGACAACAATATCCCAAGCACTCCACAAATCTGGCCTGTATGGTAGGGTGGCAAGAAGGAAGCCATTACTCAAGACAGCCCACCCTGAATACCATTTGAAGTATGCACAAAAAACACTCAGGAGATTCTGTAGCCAAAATGTTTTGTGGCAAAAAGTTTTGTGGTCTGACGAAACTAAAATGGAACTTTTTAGCCTAAATGCAAAGCGTTATGTTTGGCGCAAACCCAACACAGCGCATCACCCAAAGAACACCATCCCTACTGTGAAGCATGGTGGTGGCAGCATCATGTTATGGGGATGTTTCTCATCGGCAGGGACTGGGGCACTTGTCAGGATAGAAGGGAAAATGAATGGAGCAAAGTACAGAGAAGTCCTTGAGGAAAACCTGCTGCCCTCTGCAAGAAAGCTGAAACTAGGGCCGGCCAGGGTGTCCTCGGCTCACTGCACACCAGCAACCCCTGTAGTCTGGCCGGGCGCCTGCGGGCTTGCCAGTAAGCTGCCCAGAGCTGCATTGTCCTCCGACGCTGTAGTTCTGAGGTGGCTGCATGGTCAGTCTGCAGTGTGAAAAGAAGCGGTCGGCTGACGGCACACACTTCGGAGGACAGCGTGTGTTCGTCTTCGCCGCTCCCGAGTCAGTGCGGGGGTGGTAGCGGTAAGCTGAGCCTAAAAATAATTGTATATTCAAAATTAAAAAAAAAAAAAAAAGAAGAAAGTGCTTTTCTTTTCATGTCTGATATCCCAAGCAAGCATAGAGCATTTATATTTGACTCGACTTGTTAGGCAATTTGTGCTTGGCTTACAAAAAAAAAAAAAAAAAAAAAAAAAAAAAAAAGAAGAAAAAAAGAAAGAGAAAAACACATCAAAACAACCATGAATTTGCTTTGTACTTGATTTAGGCAAAGTGGGTTGATGCACAATGTGCAATTAACAACCCTCCTTCTTAAGATGACCTCATAGAAAATCTGCCATTAGATAGAACTGTGGGTGTATGGTTCCTTCATTCCTGCCTGTAATTAATACATTGTACACAGAAAGGTATCATTTTTTCAAATCCCCAGGACATGATAATGCACAAAGTGGTGAACGATGAACAAAACCTAGAGGCTGCTTTTGTTTTGCAGACATCTCTCCAGCCCCCCCCCAACCACCCCCACCCCCCTTAACCGGGATACAAAGTCTGACTCGTGCAAGAATCCAGGCTTTTGTCTGGTGTTTAGAACACAGAGGAATTATGCAGCCTGTGCCGCACTGAAGGCACTGCTGCCAGTGCTCATTATCAGCCTTCTCTCCCCCACAGCTGCGGTCTGATTTTTCTCCATCGTTATCAGACAGCTGGGGAGGGAGTTACAGGGAGTTGTGGGAGCTGTCCACTGAACACTGAACACGGGAAGAGGAGAGGGGATGGAAGGGGTCAAGGGGATGCGATCAAATAATATGCAAATTCATTTTTTTCGTGGAACAGCTGGGGTTCAGTGTATTATTAAAAAGCCTGCTGAAATGAGCCAAGATAACGTATCAATCCGTGTCCATGACCTTTGTGCTTATTTCGGAGTTGAAGATCACTGAAGGTAAGGATCCCTTACTAGGGGAGTTAAGAGGCCATAGTGTGCAGTGAGTTAGGCTCCATTCACACAACAAATGTGGCACATTTCATTACTCGTTATTATTTATCCAGGGTAGAGCCCATTGAGCCCGAAGGCTCATTTACAGCTAAGCAATTCACAAAAACAACATTTTTTTTTGAAGTGGTCCTACAGTGGAAAGGTTTTTCGGCACAGTGAAATGAGCAAGTCTATTACACTTGACTGAAGCCCCAGCAAGAACACAGAAATAAATACTCCTACAATTTTCTATATCATTTTGGTTTGAAGCTTTATGTGAAGATACGATTAATTGATAACATTCATATTGTACAAAATTCAGGGGTTTTAATGATGACAGGCTCAGAAAGAAATCCATTGTTGTATTTTCAAGATACTGTTAATTAAATGTACACTCTAGAAAAGGAGGTGCACAATAAACAAATAAATAAAATAAACCAAACAGGTAAACAACTTTCCAGCAATGTGTTACTTCTACTTGTGTCGACATAACCCACACACACACAGAACCATAAATCTATACCATAACCTGAGGTGCGTCCAAGAAAAACACTGATCGAGCAGAAAACCAGCCTTGTACTGCTACAAATAGATAGCAAAGCACTGGTCTGGAACGCAACCCTGTTTTATATAAAAAATAAATAAAAAAAAACAAAAAAAACACTGTATTTTGCATTGTGCAAAGGACAAATAAATGTGACAGCTGTTACAGTAAATTACATATACAAAATGAACGTGTGTCAAGGTGATCAAAGTGAGAAAAAAAAGGGTATAGCCATTGTGGAAATGCCAACATGAAATAATTGTTAAAATGAAAAGTGAATAAGGGAAAGTGTTGCTGAACATCTCTTGGAAAGAAAGTTTGCAAATCAAACCACAGTGCGCAAATAGCCCCCGCAATGGCCGCGAGTCACACACAGTCTCCATTCAGCATGTTCATTATGTGAGCGTCGAGGCTGTTTAAAGGGGGAGCCTCAGTCAGTACTCTGCTGGGAGACAGCTTTAGGCTGAATGGCTCAGCACACTAACCAAGGCCTGGAGAGCGATGGACTTGGGCTAGAACAACACTGCCTTTAAAGTCAGGGCCAAAATGTCCTGTTTTAAAAGAACTGGGTCTTACTTTGAAAACGGAAAATGGAGATGGTCGGGACTCCCGGAGTCCAGAAGTAGGTTAGTTTAGGGGAGGTTGATCCCAAAGTGTGTAGAGAGGGTTTGCGTAGAGTAGTAGGTTCCTGGAGCGGGATGTTAGTTTTAGTGGGGCTAGCACTCGCCTTGTGTGGCTAGCACTCGCCTTGTGTGGCAAACTTTTATTTTTGGCTTGGTTTTGTTTTCCTTATTAAATCGGACACTAGGGCTACCATTGCTGGTACCCTAGTGTCGGGATCTGTGTTATTAAATCTGCATGCCTGTACGATGTGTCAACACCCACTGCTCTGTGTCTGCCTCATTATTCTGCAGTGACGACCCACACACGAAACAAACCCCTCTGTTACAAATCCCCTTCACATATCTTGACAAATCTGATCTAAATACAGAAAATTGCGTTCTGTAGACTAACATAACACACCACCATAGGCAGATGGTACAAACATAAAGATTATCACAGCCACCATATTAACACATTCCATATCCAGTGTGGTCCAATGAGCACAAAGTTACAGTATTTAACATTAAGGAGTTACAAGACTTACTCCACATGAATTCTAATTAGTAAATACACCAAAAGAGGTGATCTGGTGAACTCTAACATAGTTTGGTTTGAAAGTGGCATTCTTCATGCATTTTGTTTAATAAAGACATTGCTGTGACCAACAGAAAGTGACAGCCTGGGAATTCAAACTGTCAGAGTCAGCATTTTTAAGTGGGTCAGTGTACAGTGCTTCAAATCCCACGAGGAACCACAGGTTTTCAATTTGAAGGCAACCCTTCCAGATACAAAAACACCCACTGTTCCAGCACAGCTCGATTAAAAAGGCAGTAGTTGAAAGTAGAGAAAGTAAAAAAACTCACAGAATGTAATTTACAAAATTCGTATGTATTGTATTCCAAAGCAAAATAAGAACTTAGTAGCGATTAGGGCCCTCTGATGAGTTTCAAACAGTCCAATGGACTAGAAGAAGTTATAGTCAGATTTGAGGGGAAATCATTATTTTGTCTAACTGAATTTGGTGCTTTTCAAAATTAACAGCAGTTCATTTTGTAAAGGACTCGTTGAAAATGAATGATCTCTAACAGCTGCAAGAAAAGCAGATATAGCCTATCCTCTCTAGACAGAGAGGCTGAATCTACAGCTCTGGCCAAAAGTTTTGCATTATCCAGAATTTTAGGATTGAGACATAAAAAAATAAAATAAAAAGATAAATAAATATATGAACATAATTTAGATATTTTATTTAACATTGTATAATCAAAGAAACTACAAAACTTATACTGGAAGCCATAATAGTGGTACAGTATTTCATGTTAGATTTCGAAATGTCCCATTTTTCTATTTTCATTAAGTATATGTAAAACTCCAAAGTGGTATGTAATTCAATATGTTAAAGTAACATTATTTATCAAGCAAAATATGTTAATTCTATAGGCGATGCAAAACTTTTGGTCATCGCTATACACCAAATAATTCTTTTTTTCAGGCTACAAAAGGACTTGTAACTGGCAGCATTATCCTTTTAGACCAGGCAAAGCTAACCCCTTTCAATAGTTATGGTTTCAGTCTTGCCATGCTTCTTGTTACTTTCAGTGCCTGTCAATTATCCAGAAAACAGAACTGCTTACAATATAAAAATCTCTGAAAATCATTTATTCATAGCAGGTAAAATTACTGAAGAGCTGTATCAGCATTTAGAACAGCTTTGCCAGACATAATTGGTGTGTGTGTGCGTTAATAAGTAATGCTTTAACAATTCCCTGACATGTTTCATAAAAACTACACAATTAGCTTTCCCTGTACCTTAAATTGATATATAAATACAAAACAAACAAGCCTGCAATAACAGTGACATGCTCTTTGTGGCCAGAATGAACATGTATCATTTATATGAGCTTTTTAAAGTAACTGTGAAATGATAAAAACAGCCTTGCGGTAGTCATATACGCATTCAGATATATGGTCTTAAATTCCAGTGAGAAACTTATAGGAATGTGTTGTTAACATGGTTAAGCAGCAGTTTCTAAAGCAAAGACAGATAAACAGAAATATTAAAAATGAACCCTTTCCCAAATTGGTGCAATGAATTAGCAATGTACTTAAAATGAATAGTCCTTAATATTGAAATACTGTACAAGGGTAGTGTAGGATTATAGGGTGACAGTATTGAGTACTGAGAGTTGTTTCTCAAGGTTAGGTACATTTCCTCTATTTGTCATCTGTAGGCTGAACATTATCCAAACAGCCAAGTGTACATTCTTGCAGTCTCTCTTTAAAGCATTTGCTGTAAAGTTGTAAAATAAGATCAGCTGTTCTGTAGTAATAGCAGTATGTTAAATTAAAATAATGGTTTATCTTGCCATAAAAACTCCAAATATTATTATTATTATTTATTTCTTAGCAGACGCCCTTATCCAGGGCGACTTACAATTGTTACAAGATATCACATTATACATTATTTCACATTATACAGATATCACATTATTTTTACATACAATTACCCATTTATACAGTAGGGTTTTTACTGGAGCAATCTAGGTAAAGTACCTTGCTCAAGGGTACAACAGCAGTGTCCCTCACTGGGGATTGAACCCACAACCCTCCGGTCAAGAGTCCAGAGCCCTAATGACTACTCCACACTGCTGCCCATGTTCAAGATGCAGTGATGTGCCCGTTCTATACTTTTACAGACAGTTGGCTTAGCTCATACCATTTGTCGGGGATTTGCACTCCAGCAGCCTGGGTAACACTATATTTGTGGTGCTGCCCCTAGCTGGTTTGATAGAGAAACACTCCATCTGTGGGCACTTGGCTGCTGCTGGTATAAGCGGACACTGAAATTGGTTTAAGTACAGAACTGTTGGACTTTTGAAGAGTGCATTATGTAACAAGACACCTTGATTTGTATACCCAGTGTTTACAATATCTTGTGTATATTACCAATATATACACAATACATAGTAATTAGTGTAATACTACAATCAAATATTAGTTAATGAGCATTTCTGTATGTATGCAAGCAATGCAATAAAATAAGCTGTTGAAACATTATTTGGCCCTGAAAGGGTTAGAGGTTTTGACAATTCTCTTTTTGGCTTGTACTTTAACAAACTGAAAACCACAGAGTGGGTGTAATGTAAAGCTTACTTCTGTCACTCTATGAACCAGCTGGAACTTGACTTCTTAACTTCACCCAAAAAACAATGACATCAGCCTAGCAACAGGCTCCAGCCAATCAGAGAGCTGAATAACAAGGACAGGCTCCAACCATTTTTTTTCTGTTCCTCAGACATGGTTTGAAAAGCACAGCTACAAGCCTGTATTCTGAGAAACATCTCAAAAACAAGTGAGCGAACTGATCCTGCGGGCATTTCAAAAGAACTTGAAATCCAGTGCAGGTGGTGTTATGAAAAACGTGTGTCTTGTACTTCAAACACAAATGATATGTTGAAATGAAATCGCAATAGGGGGTTGTGGAAACTAAGGAATGGTTTTGGGTTTAAAACTTTGACTGTGTCTAATCTACTGTTATTGCAATATATTCTCCATAAGGCTACACATTTTTTATTTTTGTTTGTAAAACTCAATATGCACATCTGTAGAAATAATTTGTAGCCAAAATAGACGATGGCATACAGTAACTTCACTTTTTCAAACTCAAGCGAAATATTTAACTTTTTAAAACAGATAATACTGCAGGCAAGAGTCATGTTGGAAATGTTTTCCCTCTGTAGCCAAAAACAGACAAAATCTCAGCACGAGAATAAAAACTTCACAGCAATGTTTGCAATAGTCAGATAATCTAGATTCAGAAATTTAACCGATAGGGGTATTAAAAAAAAAAATAAAATAAAAATAAAACAAACAGAAACATTCATAATTCTAGCACTGTGAATTTGTACAAACCTAATACTAATACCAATATGAACATTAAATCATTCAGTAATACAAATGGTAGCCTCACTTTTTTCTGGGTATTTTTTAAATAGCCTCATGCGGGTCCATTCATACAATTCTCAGTAGGCCTGTTAAAACAAAAGTGCATAACACCCATCTGAAATAGTTAAATTAAAATTTAAAAAAAATCCCACAGTCAGATTGTGGATGTCTCCCAAGGGCGGATCTAAAGAATACAATGTACCACAGTTTACATGGTATATTACAAGATTTAACAAGGCTTTTTTAGAAACCAGTCAGCACTTTTAAAAACAATCAGAAAAGATAAGAAGTAGCCTATATTTATTCCTCATAATTTGAATGTTTGTCCTTAGAAGTAATGTAGCAGCAGGGACTTCAGATCACCAAATCTATAAGGATTTTTTTTTTTTAACAGTACATGCATTTTTTGGGCAACATCAGAAAAATACATTTACTGTACTGTAGCTTACCTGATAGTATCTCTAAATCAGCATCTCCACACAGGGCAGTTACTAGTGACCCTGTTCCGGAACTTATCTGCATTGTTAAAACTATGGCATTTTGGTTCTCCAGGGGTTTCTGTGATTCCAGAAATAGAAATCATGGAAATTGTTGTTCGACACAGATCAGTTTTTAAAAAAATCTGCCTGCAGATTTGGTTTAAAAATGCAGAAGTGAAAAGAGTGAAGAAATTCTAATTATAGCTGTAAACCAAGAAATATGAAGAATAAGCAAAAACACAGACACTTGAATCGGTGCATGGTGTCCAGTTCCCATCCAACAGCGGAACAAGCCAGCCAACAAGACAACCTTGCTCCCTTGCTGCAGGGCTCTGTAGTGCCCTGTAGAAGCTTTACTAGATCCCCCCCCCAAAACTAGGAATAACAAAACAGCAGCAACAAGATAAACAAGAAGAATGCACCACCATATACAGTTGTAGTCCAATGAAAATTTATAATTTCTTGAAAACAAAGATTTTTGGAAAAATCTTTTGTAGCAAAAGTTTTGCTTTTGTGGATGAGGAAAAAAAAAAAAGTTACAAGAAATAGATGGCTACAATTATTTATTTCAGCAATGTTTTTTGCAAAACTCCAAAAATGCAAATTCAAAAGTATTCATACCCTTTGATGCTATGATAGCACTGTCTACAAGGTGCTAGAAATTTCAATATGATAATCCAGAACCTAATTCTAGAAAAGTCTAGAAAATACTGGATTGTAGGTGAATATTCTTAGAGAGTATAAAAGGGCTAGGCATAGGATGATTGCTGTCATTACCAATAAGTAAATATGGGAAAAAGTAAAGAGCTATCTGAAGACCTTAGGTAGAAAATGATTTATTGTCATAAAGCTGGAGAAGGATACAAGAAGATTTCTAAGCATCTGAGTATCCCAATTTCAACTATTGTTTCTATTATCAAGAAGTACAAGACATGGTACTGTCACAACACTCCCTCGGTCTGGAAGAAAGACCTTTCTTTCGCCAAGAACAAGTTGAAGAATTGTAAGGAAAGTTAATAACAATCTGAGATTGACTGACAAAGATATTCAAAGTGAATTGGCTGCAAGTGGGACTAGGGTTTCCATTTCAACCATAGGTCGAGTATTGCATGGTGAAGGTCTCAATGGTCGCAGGCCAAGGAAAAAGCCTCTCTTAGGAAAACGTCACAAGGACAATCGCTTAAAATTTGCAAAACGGCATTTGAATGATGGCTATGAGTTCTCGTCAAAGGTTCTGTGGAGTGATGAAACAAAAAAAAAAAAATCGAGCTATTTGGCTATTTGGATAGTCGTTACATTTGGAGAAGACTGGTGAGGTGTACAAAAAAAAAAAAGAACACCATACCTACTGTCAAGCATGGAGGTGGTAATATCCTTTTATGGGGCTGTTTTTACACTAATGGCACAGGAAATTAGTTCCAATACATGCTAAAACGAATTCCATAGCATACCAAGAGATATTGGCCAATCACCTGAAACCCTCCGCTACAAAACTTGATTTAAAGTGCAACTGGACATTCCAACACAACAACGATCTAAAGCACACATCAAAATCTTCTTCAAAATGGTTAAAGAAGGGGCTCCCGAGTGGCGCATCCAGTAAAAGCACTCGCTAGAGTGCAGGATGCGCTCTATAGCCTGGACGTCGCCAGTTCGAAGCCAGGCTATTCCACAGCCGACCGTGGACGGGAGCTCCCAGGGGGCGGCGCTCAATTGGCCCAGCGTCGTCCGGGGGGAGGGAGGGTTAGGTCGGCCAGGGTGTCCTCGGCTCACCGCGCACCAGCGACCCCTGTAGTCTGGCCGGGCGCCTGCGGGCTTGCCTGTAAGCTGCCCAGAGCTGCGTTGTCCTCCGACGCTGTAGCTCTGAGGCGGCTACACGGTGAGTCTGCAGAGTGTAAAGCAGCGGGCGGCTGACGGCACACGCTTCGGAGGACAGCGTGTGTTCATCTTCGCCCCTCCCGAGTCAGCGCAGGGGTGGTAGCGGTGAGCTGAGCCTAAAAATAATTGGGCATTTCAAATTGGGGAGAAAATAATAAAAACTAATTGGCAACGACTAAATTGAGAATCTTTGGTATGAGTTGAAGGCGGCTGTGCACAAGAGATCCTTGGAATTTGAATGAACTGGAACAATTCTGCGTTTAAGAATGATCAAAAATCACTAAAGAATCATGCCAAAATTTTTGCTACAAAATATCTACTGTATATAACCGCTTGTCCAATCAACAGCTTTGATAAGGACCTTCTTTACCAGAGATTATCATAATCTGGGGCTATGTGGAAGATGCCTATTCTTAACATAGTGTATTGTGTTAAGTATGTTTTTGCTTTGTTAACCAGGATAGAACAGTTTTATTTCTAGCGCCTTGATCACCATGGATTAAGGTTTCTGGTTTTCATTATAAAGAAAACAAAAAATCAATAAAAATGCTGACACACTTCATTCTCCCATACCCTAAAATACTGACACCCTTCATTCTCCCACACCCTAAAATACTGACACCCTTCATTCTCCCATACCCTAAAATACAGACGCCCTTCATTCTCCCATATCCTAAAATACTGACACCCTTCATTCTCCCATACCCTAAAATACAGACGCCCTTCATTCTCCCATATCCTAAAATACTGACACCCTTCATTCTCCCATACCCTAAAATACAGACGCCCTTCATTCTCCCATACCCTAAAATACTGACGCCCTTCATTCTCCCATATCCTAAAATACAGACGCCCTTCATTCTCCCATACCCTAAAATACTGACGCCCTTCATTCTCCCATACCCTAAAATACTGACACCCTTCATTCTCCCATACCATAAAATACTGACACCCTTCATTCTCCCATACCCTAAAATACTGACACCCTTCATTCTCCCACACCCTAAAATACTGACACCCTTCATTCTCCCACATCCTAAAATACTGACACCCTTCATTCTCCCATACCCTAAAATACTGACACCCTTCATTCTCCCATATCCTAAAATACTGTGTAAATAAAGAAAACACGTGGATATATATTTCAGGTTTCTAGTCCAATGGTTCTGTCGTCGAAACAGAAGACGGCAGACACCGGCTGTTTAAAAGAACATGGATGTTTCCATGTATTAATGCTTAGTGAAAAGCAGTGTATGTGCATTGTGTATTATGTTACAGTAATCAAAACACATTGTCCCTGAAATGACACTGACATGATACTCTTAATACCATGGGAGACGGCGGTGCAACATAATCTTGAAGCAAGTGCAAAATCAATTCAAAATCGGTATAATAGCTACATTCAAGAAACTACTGAAATAAATATAAACACAACCACTGGAAAGTTGTTTCTAGCTATTTTATTTTTATAAATTGCCATTACAATTGGTTTAATTCCTCAGAAATGTTGCATTTTAGGGTACTTTGCAACCCCATGGATTTAATTTAAGGTAGGCCTGACCAATGTACACGACACAGTTGGTATAAAGTCACTTAAATATTTATCATGATTACACTACAGTGTATTGCACAAGTACAGTGTGATATTTTAATTGTTAATTTCACTTCCTCAACTACTCTCACTTCATTAAATATGATCCTTTTATTACATTCACAAAACCTCTCACTGCAGCAAGAAGCTATTTCCAGCCCAGATGTGTGACATATGGATATTAGTATACAAGGACTGTAAAAGAACAAATGGGAGGGTTTCTCTTTTTTTTTTTAATGAAAACATGACAATGACTAATAATAATAAAATGATAATGCCCCAAAAGCATGGAATGTATGACTACGCACCCGTCTGCCATCTGTTATAAGATGTAAATGTTAAGTTTTATGATCTCTACATTTAAATTTTAATTGTTGCAAAATATTTCAGTAAATGAAGACAATATGACATACTGGCGCTGCTTTAAACAGATCTCTTTGGGAACGGATTCGTGGCCTTGTGTATTTATTCACTGGTCTCGAGTCGTATCGGTCCTTGTAAAGAATCTACAAAGCTGGTCTTCTGCTTCTTAACAATACGTTATTGCTGATACTGGAAATTGACTTCCCCTGGTCCCAGATAGTACAGTATATGTTATTGTGACAAAAATATAATGAATCTTGGTTGTAAAACTCCCTCCAGGTCTGTGAGGGCGCTAAGCAGCGAAAGTAGAGTTCTTTGGACGGTCTTCATACTGATGTGTCGAAACATGTAGCCACATGCCCAGACTGCCAGCGAGTAGCGCTGGGTCGAGTGGGCCCCCGCCCCTTTGTTTCCACTCTGTTTATCATCCACAGACGGGCGGTTTGGTGGAATGCTTTAATCAGACCCTGAAGTCGATGCTGAGACGGTTTGTAACACAAGAGCAAAAACATTGGGCATCGCTTCTTCCCTACCTCCTTTTTGTAGCGAGAGAGGTGCCGCAGAGTTCGACATGGTTCTCCCCCTTCAAGCTCTTGTACGGCTGACAGCCTCGCGGCACCCTCGATCTGTTGAGAGAGGGGTGGGAGGAGCACAAAGGCTCGTCCAAAAATGTAGTGCAGCACGTGCTCCTACTGAGAGATCGCCTAGATTTGGTCAGTCGTTTGGCCCAGGATAACCTCAAATCGGCTCAGCACCGACAGAAACATTACAACAAAAATGCACTCGTTCGAACCTTTCGACCAGGAGACGAGGTAATGCTGCTACTTGCCTCATCAGAATCAAAATAGTGGGCTAAATGGCAGGGGCCGTATGAAGTGATTCGGGCTATAAGGAAAGTGAATTATGAAATTAGACAGCATGATCGCCATAATAAATATGAAATTTATCATGTAAATTTATTAAAGCCCTGGCAGGCAAGGGAGATCTTGTTTATAGCCCCAGGCAATATAGAGGATGATTTAGGCCCCTACCCAGAGACTTCTAGCACAGACATTCCGATGGGGGAACAATTGGTTCCAGATCAGCAACGGGAGCTGCATAAGCTTATTGAGGAGTTCAGCTATGTTTTTTCTGACGTGCCCGGCAGGACTAACTTAGTTGAATATGACAGTCTCTCTCCCTCAGGTGTCACTGTGCGAGAGAGACCTTACTGGATCCCGGAAAGTCGACAAAGTGGCGTTAGCAAAGAGGTATGGGTCATGCTCGAACTTGGGGTGATTGAGCCTTCCAGGAGCGAGTGGTGCAGTCCAATTGTCATAGTGGCTAAGAAAGACGGCACCAATCGCTTCTGTGTGGACTTCCGGAAGGTAAACGCTATTGCCAAGTTCGATGTGTACCCTATGCCTCGAGTCGACGAACTTCCAGACAGACTGGGGAAGGTGAAGTTTATCTCGACCCTGGACCTGACAAAGGGATACTGGCAGATCCCCTTAACCCACAGTTCTAGAGAGAAAACTGCATTTTCAACTCCTGAAGGTCTGTTTAATTTTAAAACCATGCCGTTTGGGCTACATGGTGCACCCACTGTCTTTCAGAGACTGATGGACCAGGTCTTACGCCCACATCATGAATATGCAGCAGCGTATATTGATGATGTGGTGATTTACAGCTCCACCTGGCGAGAGCATTTGGCTAGGGTTACAGCCGTCCTTCAGTCTAAGGGCAGCCTGGCTGACAGCTAACTTGAAAATGTGCGTTTGCCAAAAGAGAGACTCAATATTTGGGATTTTTAATGGGAAATGAAAGGATGAGACCCATGGTCACCAAGATCCAGGCTTTGGTTGACGTGGCGATTCCCAAAACCAAATCTCAGGTGAGGTCACTACTGGGATTAGCCGGTTATTACCACCTCTTTATCCCTGAGTATGCAACAGTGGTTAACCCTTTAGTTGACCTCACCAAAAAGAGTGCTCCAAATTTAATTAAACGGTCAGCTGAGTGTCAGGGGGTCTTTGATACTATTAAGCGTAAACTGTGCCAGGCCCCCACTCTTATCGCACCTGATTTCATCCTCCACACCGATGCGTCGGATGTGGGCTTGGGTGCAGTCTTGTCCCAAAAGATAGACGGAGTAGAACAGATACTGTATCTCAGTAAAAAGATGCTACCTCGGGAGCACATCTACTCCGTAGTTGAAAAAAAGTGTTTGTCCATTAAATGGGCTACTCACTCTTTACGATACGAGTTACAAATAAGACCGCTTTTTCCAAAACGGATTATAGTTTCCTGGCGTGTGATTATTTCTGCACTGCATCACCTCTGCACCTGTTTCAAATCAGCAGCCACTTTGCCAGAGTTATAAATCAAAAATCAACATGGAAAATAACACTAATTTGTTTAATGTTGCTTTGAACATTTATTTTCTCTCTAGCTGTAAAATGAAAGCCAAATTATTACACAAGAGCACAAGAAGCCAAATCGGGAGGTGGGGTTGTACTTTTTAAATAGTCTGACTTACCAAGCAAGCAATTGCATGAAAAGCAGACTAAGTGATGCCTGCAGTGTGTACAGAGAGAGACTGAAAATAAATCATGAAACTTGTGAAGACATCCATAAAATGAATCAAAATTATCGCAATAAATCACCTGATTTTTTTTTAATTATAAAAAATACAAAACTGAAAGATCGTAAGTCTCCACACCCTGAGTTAATACTTGGTGGAAGCACCTTTGGCAGCAATTACAGCTGTGAATCTGTTGGGATAGGTCTCTACCAACTTTTCACACCTAGATTTGGCAATATTTGACCATTCTTCTTTACAAAACTGTTCAAGCTCTGTCAAGTTCCTTGGGGAGCGTTGATGGACAGCAATCTTCAAGTCATGCCACAAATTTTCGATTGGATTTAGATCGGGGCTCTAAAATGGGCCACTCAAGGACATTTACCTTTTTGTTCCTTAGCCACTCCAGTGTAGCTTTGGCTGTGTGCTTTGGGTCGTTGTCATGCTGAAAGGTGAACTTCCATCCCAGTTTCAGCTTTCTTGCAGAGGGCAGCAGGTTTTCCTCAAGGACTTCCCTGTACTTTGCTCCATTCATTTTCCCTTCTATCCTGACAAGTGCCCCAGTCCCTGCCGATGAGAAACATCCCCATAACATGATGCTGCCACCACCATGCTTCACAGTAGGGATGGTGTTCTTTGGGTGATGCACAGTGTTGGGTTTGCGCCAAACATAACGCTTTGCATTTAGGCCAAAAAGTTCCATTTTAGTTTCGTCAGACCACAAAACTTTTTGCCACATGGCTACAGAATCTCCCGAGTGTTATTTTCCATACTTCAAACATGATTCAAAGTGGGCCTTCTTGAGTAATGGCTTCCTTCTTGCCACCCTACCATACAGGCCAGATTTGTGGCGTGCTTAGGATATTGTTGTCACATGCACACTTTGACCAGTCTTGGCCATAAAAGCCTATAGCTCTTAAAAGTTGCCATTGGCCTCTTGGTAGCCTCTCTGATCAGTCTCCTTCTTGCTCGGTCATGGAGGGACAGCCTGATCGAGGCAGGGTCTTGGTGGTGCTATACACCTCTCACTTCTTAATAATCGTCTTGATATTCAAGGCCTTTGATATTTTTTTATACCCATCCCCTGATCTGTGCCTTTCAACAACTTTGTCCAGGAGTTCTTTTGAAAGCGCCTTGGTGCTCATGGTTGAGTCTTTGCTTGGAAATGCACTACCCAGCACAGGGAACCTACAGGAACTGCTGAATTTATCCTGAAATCATGTGAATCACTACAATTTAACACAGGTGGAGGCCACTTAACTTGGTGTGTGATTTTGAAGGCGATTGTTTACACCTGAGCTAATTTAGGATTGCTATTACAAGGGGGGTGGACATTTATCCAACCAAGCTATTTCAGTTTTTATTTTGAATTAATTTTCTACAAATTTCTAGAATATTTTTTTCACTTGGAAGTATTTTAATGCATTTTAATTCCAGGCTACAAGGCAACAAAAGGTGAAAAATTTGAAAGGGCGTGTAGACTTTCTATAGGCACTATATATATATATACACACAGCTGTGGTCAAAAGTTTACATACCCCAATGGAAATTTATACATTTTTGAAATTTCTCAAACAGAATGTTGGAAAAATCTTTTGTAGCAAAAGTTTTGCTTTTATGGATGGTAAAAAAAAGTTACAAGAAATAAATGGCTACAATTACTTATTATTTCAGAACTCCACAAAAAAAAAGTGAATTCTAAAGTATTCATAGCCTGACAAGGAAAATTAAATTAATAGCTAGTTGAGGCACCTTTAGCAATAATAACCTCTTAACTGATTAGGATATTTGCTTTTGGCATGATTCTTTAGTGATTTTTGACCAGACCATTCTTCAATTGCAAAATTGTTCCAGTTCATTCTAATTCCTAGGACTTCTATTTAGATCGGGACTTTGACTAGGCCATTCCAGAACCTTGATTTTATTCTTCTTTAACCATTCTGAAGTATATTTTGATGTGTGCTTTGGATCGTTGTTGTGTTGGAACGTATTGGAACTAAATTTCTTGTGCCATTAGAGGAAAAACAGCCCCATAGAATGATATTACCACCTCCATGCTTGACAGGACGTATGGTGTTCTTTTCTTTGTATGCCTCACCAGACTTTCTCCAGACATAACGACTATCAGTGTGATTAAATAGCACGATTTTTGTTCACTTTGATTATCTCATCCACAAAAGCAAAACTTTTGCTGCAAAAGATTTTTCCAATAATTATTTGTTTAAAAAATTCCTAGAAATTATACATTTGGGGGTATACATTGGGGTATGCAAACTTTTGACTACAACTGCACACACTGTACGTCGGACATTGGGACGAGGATATGCAGCCCCATTGGTGAATAAGAAAATATTGTAATACCTTGGTAAGCACTCCTTTTAGCGCAATACAATAGCTACTGTTAAAAATAAATAAATAAAAATAAAACAAATAAAAAAAAACCACAACAACACTTAAAGAATCAACATTGTTCTTGGTTGTCAAGGCAATTAAGCAGTTCTACATTCCAGTCTGTAACTGAACAAACTAAAGCATCATTCTGAATGTCTGGCCATACCTGTTACCAGTACCTTAAATAAAAAGGTTCACAGGAATTGTGTTAAACCAGTAGGCTACACTCTCAAAACAAACTTTAAACTGTTCTCATTGGCTTCACCACAATATCTAAATGTGTTTTTCAAAATAATCTAGTTCCGTCCCCATCTGCATATGGCTTCTTTTTCCACATTTCCACTAAAAACAGATATTCCATTATATAAAAAAGGCCCCTGCTAAATCACAAAGCTTCAAAGTCCTGGCAAGAGAACTGGACCTAAGAAAAACAAAAGCAAAACTGACTTGCATGGGACTGTAACAAGAAAAAGAAAAAGGTTTTGGAAAAAAAATAAAAACTGCACACCACCTTCACAGAGTTCTGCTGGGCATTCACTCTGCTGAAGAACAATAATACAAGTTTTATTTTTAGTATTGAATATTCATACAGGTTTCCTAGACATTGTTTCTATTCTTTCTTCTTGCCCCCCTAGGTTAATAAAATATTAACAAAGCTAAAAAAAAAAAACAGTTTAACTAATGCAGCCGTTCACCTGCGACCTACAGTAGGTCAGCTATACTACTTTAAATTCCACCAATGTCTGGTGTGTGGAAGGTACACAAAACAGTCTAAAGATTACATACTGTACAGGACACACAACAATCATACTAATTAGCCTCTAAAACAAAAGGTCTGCAACCACCATTGCTGCCCAGTTTAGCTGATTAGCCTTCATCGTGTCATATTTTCGCAACTCAAAAGGCGTGTTCTTCAAAAATTCTCTGATGAAGGAAACCGGGAGTTTTAGTTCCACAGGATGTTATTAGGAGTGGAAACAGTCAGATGTCAGAGTAATCTACAAAAAAAAAAAAAAAGTAATGAAAGCAAACCACAGTTATATCATGCGTAATTGTTATTTCAGAGTTCTAATTACTTCTGAACTCTGCCTTTTCTTGTTTTATTTTATGCCAATCTACCTCCAGGCAGCTATGGCAGGTACTGGGGATGTGCTTGGCTCATCCACCGCAGTTACACCTGCAGGGTTTAGTAACCTCTTATCTGCTCCTTGTGGGAAGTAGATCAATGCAGCTGCTTCTGGTTTACCACATACATGGTGAGAACATTACACTGAAAATACTGCAGATCCATGGAGTCTTAAAGTACAAACTCGCCTCCGCTGCATTGACAAAACATTACTGTGGATTATAAGACGATCTGTCTACAGTTTGAAAGCTGGCCATCACTCACCACTAAAACAGCAACTGTAGTCTTACAGTACAAGTCGCTCATGTTTATTTAAATGTAGGTGTCTTTTGTTGGCAGATATGCTTCTGTATCAGCAGTAATTGCAGGTTCTTATCTACACACTGGAGAGTACAGGACACTAAGTCAAGATAAAACAGGAAGCTTCAGAATTGCTGCAAGCAATATTGAAACATGAAAAAGTAAATTTAACTTGATAAATTTAACTTCCACAATATGGCCTGCCTTGTAAACTCTTCCATCTCTATTTTGATGCCCTTGGTCAACAGTACTGTAAAGTGTGGTTGCTTTAGCCGACAGCCTCCTGAATGCATTGTACAGATGACGGTTTACATTCAACAAAAACAATGTTATTTTGATTCTTGCACCCTTGCATGTATAGACATTATCCTTCGGGCACTCTCTGCTGCAGCAAACCACAACTCAACTGCCACTATTCTATTTGAAAAAAATGTCGCACAACTCTCACTAGAGCTCTCACCAAGATAATGCAAATAATATTTATATTAGTATATTGCAGCTCTCTTCATTAACATATTTTTTCTTAGTACATACGACAAAATGTGCACTTTGCGAATTGTCAGAATGAAAATGCAAACTGCGGTATGTTTGCACTGCGACTGGCCCATCTTAGTACATCTACCCCTTCATGTCAAAAATGTTAAACTGATAAGTATAATATATAAATGTTTTTTGGAAGAGTACCAGGTTTAAGGACACACCTTAGTGGAGTTATAGTTGGGTTTTCTTGTTTTTTACTTTATAAAGAGCACATTCAGTATTGATCTGTATTTAATTCACCTGTGCTACACTTTAGTCACATGTGTTAATAGGCCAAATTGGTTAATTAATATGAATCTGTTACAGCTGCACCAGTTCACTGCAGCTTCAATTTAAGATGAGTATACAACTAAATATTTTTGTTTAATTGTATTAAGTGTGTAATCGCTTCACTTAGAAGATTCACCTGACACTGCATTCAACTCTGTCCTGTGCCTCAACCAACAGCAGGCACAATATGAAACTTGCAGGAAATGTAGGTAAGGGTCTGGGCTACAATCTATCAAACACTGACAAAAATCCAAGGGTGAGGTGAAAGGTCACAATCACACAACTTTCTTACACTTCACAGAACCTTCATTTCAGTTTAGGCTGTATGTGTGTATGTGGGCGTGTATGTGTGTGAGCAAGTTACTAGCTATGTCACAGCCTGCTTGGGCTAAGGAAGTTGCTACTTTGTGTGCGAGGAGATAGGCAGTGTCATATTTCAGTTGCTCCGCTAGCCGCATGAATTAATTGAAAGCTTTTGACTTCTGTTTTGTGCTTAAAGACCAAGAGATCTACTTTCAGACTTTTCTGATTTCTGTTTAATATTTGTGTTATATTAATATGATCAATTATTGAATTGTTCCTACACACTGCACAGTGTATAAAAAGAGTAGACAGGCCTGGCACAGTTGAAAGGTTACATTGTTAAATGAATTAAAAGGAACGAAGGCAGCTTCTAGTCTTAGCACTTGGGGTTCTCCAGACAAGCAAAGTTAAAAGGCAGATTTAGAAAAAGAAAATGTTAATAACTTAACATTGAAGCAACAGAAACCAGAACCACTCAGACTGCAAACACCACACGACAGGAATTAAACTGATCTTTGAAGCTGCTTACTATTTAAGAATGTTTGAAAGCACAGTACAGATGTTTTACTGAGATGTGCGTTTAAAACTCGACCCAAAGATACTGCATTACCTGAATCTTATTATAAGGATTGGTTTGCAGTGCTACAGTTCTTTTCACATACAGTAAGACACGTGCTTGGAGAAAGGAGACTTTGGACTCATAAACCCATTGAATATGAAAAAAGGGCTTGTTCCCCTGTGAATGTCTTGTTATTGTACAGTGCAAGATGTCTCGGTCCAAGATTGGGTGGGGTGGCTTTTGGGTTAAACAGTAGCTTCCAATCTAACCCTGAGATGTGTTCTAGCTAAAATTGCATTCACCCCGTAAAAAAAAAGAAAGAAAAACGACTCATGGTTCCACTGCAGCTGCTCTGTAGAACTAGTCATGTTTCACTGCAGTGTGAACGTCACAGTACAAACACACACACACACACACACACACACACACACACAGAGTTGGTTAGGTGGTAACGGGCAAACTTTTCTATACATGCTTTGTGGATTGTACTGTATCACTGCCTAAAGATGATGTCGCCCTTTTTAAAAGTGCAGAGGTACCAACTGTCATTACCGCTAAGTTTTTCACTACACCTGACCCCTGTTATGTTCTCTCACTGGTCCCCATAGGAGACACCCTCCCATACAGTCCTGGTTCACACAGGAGACACCCTCCCATACAGTCCTGGTTCACACAGGAGACACCCTCCCATACAGTCCTGGTTCACACAGGAGACACCCTCCCATACAGTCCTGGTTCACACAGGAGACACCCTCCTTAAAAACACATCAGCAGACGACACACAGGTTGTTTTTTGTGTCTTCATTTTTGTGTTCAGAGGTGTAAATCTTTATCAGTAGTTCTAAACACCTGTTTAAACACAGCTTGTGTTATAGCGTGTGCCAACTTGAGTGCTAGACACCCATTCTTTTTCATAATCTTTTATCTAGAAGTGTTTCAGTAATAAAACATAAAATAGATAAACCAAATAAACATAGAAAAAAAGGGTCATCAGGTTCTGTACTGTACCTTAAGGAAAGCAGGCACTGAATAGCATCTAAACCAGTACTGAAGCAAAGAAAACAATTACAAAATGAAGTCACTGACTGTTCCCATGTATTTTTATTTTTTTTTCATTAAATCACTGGGTTGAGCATTGTATGCTTTTATGTAGGTGATCGAGAAAGCTTGTTTTTAATCACTGTTTATATGTATATACATCCTTCAAAAAAAGAAACACATAGCAGATATTTTTTATTCAACCTTCAAAACGATCAAAATAATTGTATTTTATTTAAACACGTTTTGCTGACAGCGTCACATTGTCAGGATCGAAAACGAATGATGTACGCCAAAACACTTGAATATTTCCAAAATGAACACCATTTGCTTCAGACTTGCAATATTCCCGTGCATTCACTGCACGTGCCGAGATGTGGCTATAAAAGTGGAGGGTTCTTAGCTTGTGTGTCTTACTGGTGTTCGCTGTAGACACATTTGAAGTTATGCCAAGACTTACAGAGGCTCAACGGAATAATGCTATTGGACATTTGGAAGCCGGTGAATCTCAGTCCGCCGTGGCACAGTGTCTGAATGTTTCCCAGAGCACTACAGGACGACTTTGGCACCGATACCAGCAACGTGGAACAACACTTGACTGCCCACGATCCGGTAGACCACGTGTGACGGCAGCCCAGGACAGATTTATATGCCTACGTCATTTATGTGACAGGTTCACCACTGCAACCTCTACAACATCTGCAGTACCAGAAATGCATAGAATTTCCGACAGACTGTCAGAAACCGCCTACGGGAGGCAGGTATCCGAGCAAGAAGGCCACTTAGAAGAGTGATTCTTACACCGAAACATCGTCGACTACGACTTCAGTGATGTCACAATAACAGAGTATGGCTCATACAAAGATGGAGGAACGTGGTGTTCAGTGATGAATCCAGATTTCTGCTTTGACGTGCAGATGGAAGAGCCTGGGTATACACGCGACGTCATGAACGTTTTGCGGCCAACTGTGTGCGACAGGTTGACAGATTTGGTGGTGGGAGTGTCATGTTGTGGGTGGCAATCTCGGACAATGGCAGAACAAACCTTGTTCATGATCAAGGCAACCTGACAGCTCAACGCTACTTTCATGAGATCATACGGCTTCCTGTGATCTCATTCATGAATCACTGTAACGTCATTTTCCAGCATGACAATGCACGACCGCACACAGACTGGGCCACCACAGCTTTCCTCACTCAGAACAATGTTCAAGTGCTTCCCTGGCCGTCTTGATCACCAGATCTAAACCCCATTGAGCATTTGTGGGAAGAGCTTGATCGATGCGTGTGACAGTCATCCCGAGCCACAGACGTTACAAGGACTTTTCCAGGCACTTGAGCAAGAGTGGGTTGCCATCCACCGGCATGTTATCCGGGCTCTGATTCGATCCATGGGCAGGAGATGTCAGGCTGTCATCGATGCCAATTGTGGGCATACCCGTTACTGATTTCTGTTGACCTTGAACTTTGTTTGACCTTTGAAAGTGACTTTATTGAATGTCTTAATGGTTTCTGTACAGGTTAAGGTTCTTTGGAAATGTATTTTAATATGAAAAATACTAATGCTATAAAATGTACATGCAAAACACCTATGCATATATATATATTCACATTTTAATAGTTTTTTCTAGAGACCCATAATACACAGGGCCATTTCAATAATGCATTGTCGTGCCAGTAATTGAGATCTTATGCATTTACTGGCACAATAATCCTTTATGATTACACACCACTATCTTCACACATATACAAAATGTTAATACATCAATCCACACAATGTCTGAAATAAAGAATCAATCCAGGCAGTGTGACAAAGGATATGCAATATAGCTTTCCATTAGACATGACATTCAGCTCCAGATTCATATGTTCTGCACTTACAGTATGCTGTCAAAGCAGTAAGTAGCATACATTTAAAAAGGTTCATCTCTAGTTTTTAACCAAAATGTAGTTATTTTTAGTGGTGCTTTTTATCTTATTTATAACCTTATTTATATAGAGTGGGGTCAGTTTTGCACTGGAGACAAAGTACAGGAAATCTAGCCCATCAAGTTGGAGGTTATCCAACACATTAGCATGGATGCCATGACAAATCTTCATTCGGTATTAAAAGGAGGGGTGATCTGGACATTGTGTTCCAAGAAAAACATTTTAAAACCGTGGGTTTATTTGCCTGTCCCCCAGTTGCTCTTTCTTTATCAGATCAAGATGGTACTTTTTTTAAACTTGGCTGAAAAGCAGGAAGAAAATAGGATAGCGTTTTTAATGCTAAATAACAAGCACATGAGAAAGCTAATTTATGGGCAAATAAAAAGGGGATTTAATCAGGTTACCCACTGCGAGTCACTGTATTTATTTATATAGATATATACTACACAAAGTTCTTGAACAGTTGTTTTATGACTGAAGCAAAGAAAAAACATGTTTCTTTCGAGTGATTTTTCTTTTTGCTAATGCAACAGTTCCAAATCTCCTGAGTTCACCCAATGAGAGTGCTTCGCTTGCTGATGAATCATCACACATTCTAACCTATAGGGCATATCACACATACCATCAAAGATGCTCTTTGCTCACTTCTGTACACCTCCTTTTTATTTACCTATACCATGCTAATAAAGGGTAAAATATTCTGTTCTAAAGCTACAATCTAAATTGTTTTGGTGTGTGTTCATTTTTTTCAATCTTGTTCTTTTTTTTATTTTTTTGATTACATTTCTTGAATAGGTTATATTTTATAGATAACTATTGAGCATTCAGCTTTTTTCATCCAAAAAATCTTGTTTAAAAAATAATAAAAATAATAATAATAATAATAATAATAATAATAAATAATAATAATAATAAATAATAAATAAATCTGAAAATGCTGTAAAGTGAAAATGCTACATTTCTCAGCCGTGGAGACCAGTTTTAAAACAAGGCCATAATGTCTGAAAGAGATAAAGAGGATTATTAATCAATTGACTTGGTATGATTTATCACAGTCATTCATTGATGCATTCTTTTTTTTCTTTAGAATCATATCTATCATATTTTCTGTTTCAGTCATCCATCCTTGTGACTTTAAAACTCACAAGTTAAAAGCTCTCTGTACCCTCAAAAGACCTATAAAACATGTCTTCTCACAATGTACAGTGGGATCCATTAACCCATCCCCATGCAACATCCTGTCCCTCATTTGTTCTGGGCTATATGTTATTTCTTGTTGTCAAGTGTTGCGGGGGGGGGGTTGTTGATGGTTGCCCTCTGGCTACTCGCTTTATTTAGATAGAAGACCTGGTTGAGAGCTCCAACCAGGATTGAGATATAGAATGAAATACAAACATAAACATATGAGTTAACTGTGATATTCCGTACAGTACCTCTGCACTTTAAGAACATATATATTTATTTATTTGTTCAAAAATGAAACAAAACAGATGGCACCACAGTAAACCACACTGACAGACATGAGAGCAATGATGACTGTATTGTAGTGGTGTCCAATCACAGTACTGGAGGGCCATTCCACTCCAGGTTTAACAGGTACAATTATATAATTAACTACTTCAGGGTCTGTATGAAGGATTGATTGGTTCGATTAAACAATTTAAAACAGGGTTGGAAAAAAAAGACCAGGAGTGGAAGGCCAACTTTGGCCTCCCCTGCTATACAGTCAATACCACTCCTTCACAAGGAAATACCATTAGCACAGAGAGACACACTAGAATACTTTTGTGGTAGTGTACAGCTACACATTACCACCTTGGGACTAGCATAGCGTGTGTGTTTTGAGCCAATAGTTTTTTTTATTATTATTATTTTTTATTTTTTTGCCGTCACATTTAACGTTTACAATCAGTATGTTAAAATATTTACAATAAGTATGTTAAATCTGGCTTGGGGAGAACAAAAACAATAGTCAAGTCAGGGCAATTTTCTGAAGGTACCTTGTTCTTGATAGCAAGTAAAAACTACCTGCACTCAAAAGAGCAGTTACACAGGCTCTAATTCAGGCATCATCACAGTCTGCTTGATCTGAAAACAATGATACTGCTGGAAACAGTAGAAATGTTAGCTTGTAAAACAGAAGAAAATTAAGACACCATGTATTTATTTTTTTTTGGAAAGATGTATGTTGCAATTGAGTCAAGATATGTGAGATTTAAATGAGGAAAGCTGACAGTAAAGGATGTTAGACAGGTACTCCACCTATGCTTGCTTTACCATGAAAACAAGTCTTCGTCCCAGATTCGGCAGCAGGCTTTGGGGTCTAGCTCAGTTTTATATGACTCATGCATTTCTATTGAAGTATTACTTGAAACATTAAGTCTTCACCAAAACAGGCACACAAACAGATCTAAACCGGTCACGCCCCAACTATTACAAGACTGTTTAGAAATCTCAAAAGCAATGCAGAAGGATTAAGCCAGCCAAAAGATACATTGCCCAATTTTCAGTATGAAAACAAACCTTTTTTTGGTTGGATTTTTTTTTTTTTCTTAAAACATAAGTCCTAATTAAAGTTTGCTTTTATTATTTAGGTATTTGCTAGCTGACATAGCCCAAACCCTCAATTTCCCCTGAAAAAATGTTATTGTGTACATTAGCTATTATAAAATGATACATTTTCTTGGGCAACATTAAGATTAATGAGACCATGAACATGATCCTTGTTGAAAAAATAATTGCAGTAAATGGACGTGTTATTAAAACTTGGAAATTCATAATGTTATTGGTTAGGAGAAAATGATTTATTTGGAACTCAAATCTACCTTCTAAACTAGGCAATTTTTAAGCCATTTGTAGTTTAACAAAAAAAGTAAAAAAAAAACAGCTGGATGTTCACATCTACAAAATGAATAGTACGAATTTATATAAATATCTTTGTTTGTACAGTAAACGTCTGTCGGTGGCATGACTAAACTAAGCAGTAAACACAAGAGGAATGCTCAGCCACTTCCACAGAGCAAGACACCAAGCATCACACCCTTTATTTTCTCTCTCCCTATCTTTATTATTATTATTATTTGTTTATTTAGCAGATGCCTTTATCCAACGCCTTTATCTCTACTGAGACTAGGGTGTGTGAACTCTGCATCAGCTGCAGAGTCACTTACAATTACGTCTCACCCGAAAGACAGCGCACAAGAAGGTTAAGTGACTTGCTCAGGATCACACAATGAATCAGTGGCTGAGGTGGGATTTGAACCGGGTACCTTGTGGTTACAAGCCCTTTTCTTTAACCACTGGACCATACAGCCTCCTATATCTGCCAGAACATCATTAACTGAGAAGATTATTTGATTTATATAAGGTTCAATTTGGATACACATCCATGTGCTGGACTGAGCATGCTCATTTTTCAAACAAATTCTCAGCTTTAATTTGGTTATGCTATCCTGATTTGCTTCCTGTGGTGTAATGGATGGGCAATCTAGGAAACACCAGATACTACATCTCAGCGAATTTCTCCTAGTAATATTTCCTATTTTTTGTTTAATAATTCAAGTAATTAATAGAAACAACTGAAGGAAGCATGTTTAAAGCACAAGGGTAAAAACAAGATTTATATGATCTGGCAAACTTTCCTTAATAATACTGCACTTAAGGCCTTGTTGGACATAGAGTTTCCTAATTAAATAGGAGAAAACTAATTTGTAAGTTTAAAACTCAGTTTAAAAATTGATCCAAATTTACAAAAACAGGACAACTGTGCCGAAGTCTAGAAGGAAAGAGAAGTGGGACTAGATCATACAGCAATTCTGTTCTACTCCTCCAACATCAAATATTAACAGCATATCTTCAAAGACTCAGCGATCTTGTATGTACTTCTGTATCTACTTAGTCTTTCCACTGTTCCCAAACTAAAGTGACGAGATCATTAAAGCTGTAAGAAGTTGTATGACACCCAGTAAGTCATTAACATTAGTAGAAGCCAATAGTGTTAGTTCTTCATCATCAGGAAACCCAATAGGTCAAATGTCCCCAATATGGCGTCCACCTTTGGTCACAGGTCAAAGTGAAGGTTGCCGTTAAATTTTGTCTGAGGAGTATCCAGCTTGGTTTATGAGCTATTAACAGTAGGTGTGGAAGCGGCGGGCTTGCAAACTTACACAAGCTCCCCTTAAAGGGGCTGCATAATTATTGGGTGCTACTTTATAGCTTCTACTGTATAAGCTAGCATATTTATCTGGATCATATGACTGTGTCCAAGATTACAGTGTCTTTTTGCTCTGTAACCTTAACCACATCACCCCAGCTACTGTTTTATTATTTATTTATTTATTTGCAGACGCCCTTATCCAGGGCAACTTACAATTGTTACAAGATATCACATTATTTTTACATACAATTATATTATTTTTTACATACAAAGTTACCAATTTATACAGTTGGGTTTTTACTGGAGCAATCTAGGTAAAGTACCTTGCTCAAGGGTACAGCAGCAGTGTCCCCCACCTGTTATTGAACCAACGACCCTCTAGTCAAGAGTCCCGAGCCCTAACCACTACTCCACATTGTTGCACTCAACAGTCAGAAGCATCAGCTATATTTGCATACAAAAAGGGTGTCACAAAAACCAGCTCTCTTGCTTTATCTCGGGACACATTTCCTCTCCATCAACGAAGGCTAACCCGAGTTTCAGCTTCATTGAAACCATCAGAACTACCCAATTTAAAAAGGAGATTCTAGAATAGAAACCTTATTTATTTTTTGCTTGTGCTAGATCTGTCAGGTTAAAGGGTAGTGTGGAATATCATACTGCAGTGCCAGATGTTGAATTAAGAATTACCACCCGTGTTTAAATTCATTGCTGTGTTTACTGTTCCAAGTACAGCAAGGTTCATTATAGACTTATTTTTGCCTGCTGTGTGTAACATTCTGCTTCCTTTGGTACAGCTCCAAACCATCTGTGTGACAGATTTCAAGTGATGAAACATCTCTGTTTTATTTTTTCTGAGGAAGAGGGAGTCGTTTAAAAAAGCGATTCTTTTCAATCAATTTTAACTTATCTTCACTTAAAGAATTTATCATTTAGAAAGTACAGTCAACCTCTGTTAACCTCGACTGGTGGGTAACTCAACACCTTTGCTTAATTCGACAGACAGTCTTGGTCCTGAATTTTCTCCATATAAAATATATGCATCCTGCCTCATTTTTTAATTCGACACCACGCTTTACTCGTAACTTGACACTTATCAGTACCGAAGGGATAAAAACTATTAAAAAGACTGGTGGATAACTCGACACTGTCGTTTCATGTGACTGATCACTGACTGGAAACGGGTCGTTCATCCATTCATTCACAACTACCAAGTGCAGCAGGTTACAGTGTTAGTTCATAATGAGCGAGAAGCCAAAAATTGGTTCTCATTCAATTGGCTTTAAAGCTCAGGTTATTCGAGATAACAAGCGCGTGTTTTTGCAGGCGAAACAACTGACAATGTTTTATTTCTGTGTGAAACTAAGTTGTTTATTATTGAGTTAATTCTGTATAATGTACATTTGTTAACTTTTGCTGTTTAAGCCATCAAATTAGACAGTACAAGCCAATACCTAAAAGTATAGTAAACAGTATATCATAAAAATAACACTGTAGTTATTTTATTAATTCTTACTTCAAATCGAACTACACGAGTTGTACCGAGTTTGTACAGTACTGTATACTGTAATTGATTCATTCCCTGCACTTCTTTCAACCATTTTCATAAGGACATTTAACTAAAAATAAAAGTAAACACTGTAAATGTGCGAGTTCTTGTTTATATGCACGTTCGTGCCATGGCGCATGTGCACCCGTGGTTATGTCGACAACCTGGATAAGTCAAAACTAAATGGCATCCCCGTGGGGTAACGAATTACAGAAACCGAAGTTGCACATATCAGTTTAACAGTATCCATTCGGCTGACAAGGAAACAGGGGCAATCCATATGCTTCAAACATTCCTTCACTGGGGACATTAGGCAAAAATGAAAATGTGACATGCGTACGTATGTACAGACTGGCACCTCACCTCCGTACACCTCCACAGTCTGACACTAATACATTGTGCTAAAAAATGTCTCTACGAAGTTTCATCACGATTCAATACGTGGTACAGATAATTGTATAGGAAAGCACTGACCTATGGAGGAACAAACATGCACCTCCATATTGGACCAGATTGGACCAGATTCTGATTATCAATATCCTTACCAATTGTCACCACAATTGGATATGTGGCTCTGAACTGTATCAAAATGTAAGCATGACAGAGAAGTGCATACGCTGCAGAGCTTAAAAAAAAATGGATATTTCCAAATGTCTCAGTAATTCAAATGTAATTACATGAACTAACAAATTATTTTCTATTGAATCCACATGTACAGCAAGCATCAAGGGATACAGCATGTTCATGTCTATTCATATCCAGCTGCTCTCTCTGAACCCGGCACAGTGCTCAAACACGGCAGATTGCTTGATGAAGTTTTGACCCAATTTATTAAAAAAAACACAATAATAAGAAAATGTAATGAGCAATTTGGTTTCTTCACTTTGTATCATTTTGTGTTTCAGTCATGATATCATATCACCAGTCAGCACCCCTCTAGCATCAACAGAGCTCTCAAGCTGGTGAAACCATTAACCTGCACCCTTGCAACATTCTGCAAGATGCAAGTACTGTAGTAACACCACCTATGTGATATTTGTTACCGATGTGTTTCTGGGGGACAAGTTAATGGTTACACTGTGCAATGATTCTGCTGTTGCAGGATGCGTCCCCTGTAAGAGTGTTTATGTTATGTGTTTATTTAGAAGACGCCTTTATCCAAGGCGACTTACAGAGACTAGGGTGTGTGAACTATGCATCAGCTGCAGAGTCACTTACAACTACGTCTCACCCGAAAGACGGAGCACAAGGAGGTTAAGTGACTTGCTCAGGGTCACACAATGAGTCAGTGGCTGAGGTGGGATTTGAACCGGGGACCTCCTGGTTACAAGCTCTTTTCTTTAACCACTGGACCACACAGCCTCCTATGTATTTCAGCTCTGCCCTTTTGAATGGCTGTATGCAGTCAGACGGTGAGCAAGCGCAGAAGGAGAAAGTGCTTTAACCCATAGGGGAGTAACATACGCTCTGGAAGTAGGAATCGACATCATTATAACATCATTAGAACTTATGATTTTCAGTTTTAAACGATACAAAATGATAAAACACCTCTGATACGAAAACATGTAATTGGTGTACAGCCAATAAACAATGGAAAAACTGGAAATGTTTACTTACTTAATTCACATTGACTTCACCCCTTTCCCATTTAAAAAATACCAAAAAAGAAAAACAAAACTACCTTTCCCAGTGCAGCTGGGCAATGTCCCTCCTTTCTGCCTTGAATCTACCTTTCCCAGTGTAGCTGGGCAATGTCCCTCCTTTCTGCCTTGAATCTATCATTGATTCGATCGGAATACTTTAAACCCAACCCAACTACTGAGTGGCAGCAAACCCCTACATTTCTATTGGAGACTCCGCTTGCGAGATTTAAAACAAGATTAGAATTAGGAATGGAGGCTTGTTTGCGAGATTTACAGCTGTATTACAGTTAAGATACAGAGGATTTGCCCGTGACTAAGGATTTCATTGAGGAAGACAGCAAAGGAAAGAAGGGTACAACTTAAGTGTGCAAGTACTGCTGAGTTACTATACGTATTGTCACCAAAAAACGGCCAAGCATTTCGGAAAGTAACCGAAAACAATAGAGTATATAAAAAGCAAAAGCCCCCAAAAAAACGATTTTGGAGTATCTTGAAAATAACTAAAAATAAGCAATGAAAAATGTAATTAATAAAAACTGAAAAACAGAAGCCCTAAATATAATGTATTATTCTAACAGGAATCTGCTCTACCCTGTACACACAAATAAAAGTCACAAACCTGCTGCAGTTGTGTCTCCAGCTAGTGCTATTCATCCAATTGCCATCCTGTCTGGCTCCCTAGCTGGCCTGCTATCTTCAAGGACCCAGCTCTCAAGTGTGATGGACCCTCTCCTGCTACCCAGACCAAGGGGAGATTTCATTACAACGGCAGTACCAGTAGTACTTGAAGGTACTGTACAAGTCAAATCTCAAAAACAAGACCACTACATTACAGCAGCTCAGATAACCTTGAATTTCACACCTGTGCCAAGCTGTAGGTACCGGTACCTGTGTAAGAGCTTTGTCACAGACCACACACTCAACTCCTCTTCAGACATCATTCCCTGCAAAACTGCCTCTCAGATCAAGAATATTACCGTCAGATCAATTCTTGATGAAATCACTTATTGTAACAGTAAAAGACTAAATGCTTACAGCTCCTTGTAGTCTCTAGTTGGAAGGTAAAAAAAAAAAAATAATAATAATAATAATAATAATCATCAATACCACCCTGGCACCTTTGTTTAAACTCAACAGTGCTTTGTGTTATTTGTACAATTAGTGTATTAATTACTGCTTCTTGTACTTTACAGGACATGTACTGTTCAACCACAAACCTCAGCGGTCATCAATCATAGTGGGTAATTATAGTTTAGAATTCAGCAAGGTAGCGATTTACTCAATTGTACAAAAACATTTGACAAATACACAACGGGCAAGTCTGGACATGCACAACTTAATATGCTGCATGTAAACAATCTATTAGGCTCTATAAAGTGTTTCACAGTCCTGGCGATGATTACACCAACATATTTAATGATAACAAGACCCATTATTAAACTGTGCAGAACACACACACAATCGCGTGCACACACAGAGGAGCCAGGCAAACCCAGAGATTATATCCATCACCCAGCACAGGAAGGAAGAAAAGTGTTCTCCGGTTCCAAACAGGAAGCAGAGAATTTTACAGAAAGAACAGCAGCTGGGCTCAGTGTAATTTAAAAAAAAAAAAAAACATTTAAAAGGGGTAATAGCTGAAAGCAGTCAGAATTCTATGGTAAAACATTCGCTATCTCGACAAACATTTCAGCCCGTCCCTTATTCAGGGTAGTAATGTGCGTCTGTCTTAACGACTCTATAGTTTTACCTTAGATTATAGAAACAGCTTGAGTAGTAAGCTGTTCAAGTACTGACATACTGTAAGCTCTGACAGAAGTGATGTGTGTTAAACATAGAGATGAAGTTTGATTTTTGCATTTGTTTCCTGGGAAGCTGCATATCCTCAGCATCACCATCTGTTTTTTTTTTTTTGTGTTGGCAAACAATGAAAATACACTTGACCTCTTTTGTCAGTGTGATTATTATTATTATTATTATTATTATTTGTTTATTTAGCAGACGCCTTTATCCAAGGTGACTTACAGAGACTAGGGTGTGTGAACTATGCATCAGCTGCAGAGTCACTTACAACTACGTCTCACCCGAAAGACGGAGCACAAGGAGGTTAATTGACTTGCTCAGGGTCACACAATAAGTCAGTGGCTGAGGTGGGATTTGAACCGGGGACCTCCTGGTTACAAGCCTGTTTCTTTAACCACTGGACCACACAGCCTCCTAACAGCCTGGCCTTGGCTGTACCGTCTCAGATGCCATTTTGTGGGATCGCACCCATGATAGGGGACTCGGTCACATTCCTTTTACCATTTTATGATGTTTTTAGTTACAAATACTTAAATAAATAAATAAATAAATAAATAAATAAATAAATAAATAAATAAATTTTGATACTAATTTTTCAGCTCTAGTTATTAGTATTGTTTATTTAGCTACTTTATTTAGCAGACGCCTTTATCCAAGGCGACTTACAGAGACTAGGGTGTGTGAAATACAAATTCAACGTCTCACTGAAAAACTTCAGGGTCACACAATGAATCTGTGGCGGAGCCGGGATTTTAACTGGGGATCTCCTGGTTACAAGCCCTTTTCTTTAAATCACCTGACCACACAGCCTCCTTTCACAAGTCATGATCTATGTAACATAGGCTAGATCAGCAAAGTGTCTAGTCAGTGTCATCTATTAAGCAGGTATTCTTGATTGACAGCAGTACAAAAGGAAATTTGATTTGTCGATCTAGCATGTGTAACATATGTCCATCTAAGGAGTGGGCAATTCCAGTCCTGGAGGGCCGGTGTCCCTCCTGGTGCTCATTCCAACTGACCAATTAAGCTTCTAATAAGCACTTAATTGGTGCAATTAAGTAATTTAGCGTACAGTTGGAACAAAAACCAGGAGGGACACTGGCCCTCTAGGACCGGAACTGCCCACCCCAGATACACCTGGTCCTGAACTAATTAGGACCTCAACACACACACAAAATAATAAACACAACATTTGAGAAATGGTTATAAGAACCACTGGGAATAACTGGGAACTTCCTAAAAAATGCCAATGGGGAAATATGAAAATGTAATTTGAAGCTACTTATTCTTGGCTGGTAAGGCTAAGTTATTTTTGCATTTATTTCAACTGTCTTTGTAGGTTTCAGAGGAGTCAGAAAGTTGCATAAAAGTTTTCATCCTTCTTCAACACAAAACACAAAACAGCAGAAAACCTTTCCTAATTGACACCGTGGTCCTGGTGACGTGGGGAAGATAAAAGGTGTTTCAACTACCTCTATTAGACTTAGTGTAACAAACCATCAGCTGCATTCAATTAAATCTACCTACTGCAGTTTTCCAGGGCACATTTCCAGGGCCAATCATAAAAGTGCAAAAACAGTAACAGAGAAATAATTGAAACATTTGAAGGTTCATCTGTCAATTGTTCCTGGATAGAAAAAATAAAAATAAAAAATAAAACCAACAAAACAGGCTTTCAGGGACTGTATGCCCCATTGTGGTTTTTATTGGTAGTGCCCATTTATTATTGTTGTGAGAAAATACACCTTTGTTGGTCCCAATAGTAATCAAAATACAAAGAAAGGCAAAACTTAAACCTCAACACTTATTGATACAGTATTGTTGTCAGGACTGCCCAGTCCCTGACCACATTCCGGCGCCTCCTTAAGACTCACCTCTTCAAACAGCACCTGTAGAACTCCTCTGTTTGTATCCTGGGACACTATCACCCTTCATGTAAATGTGCTTTATTTTGCTTATCTGCACCCTATTTTACTGCATTTAATCCTATACTTCAGAATACTGTAATCTGCCAAGTGTTTAACCTGTAGTACTTTGTATTTAATCACATCCTGATGTAACTATCACTATTTAATCATATCCTGATGTAACTATCACTATTATGTGCTGTATTATTGAATTTTGGTTTGTCAAAAGTTTTGCTTGAACAAAAGTTATTGTATTTCTTGCTCTTATTGTATTACTTGTATTGTAACACTTGAAATGAATTTGCTTACGATTGTAAGTCGCCCTGGATAAGGGCGTCTGCTAAGAAATAAATAATAATAATAATAATAATAATAATAATAATAATAATAATAATAATAATAATAATAATAATACCAGGCAGAAAATGACAGGGGGGCTCTCTGTACCTAGGCACATATTAAAAAGCAATAGGAAAAAAAGCCACTCAATAGAGTAAACAGGAAACTGAATTAGATTGAATTCCACAAATCCCTAGTGTAGCCGATTACATACCATCTGATAATGTAACCGTGATTATAGAATTATCATCAGAAAGCAGGAATGTTTTGTGGAGCTGACATGGATGCCAGTACAAGGTCTGTTTGGTGCCAGTCAGCTTTCCTGGGTCTAAATAGCAGAGTCTTCAGTCCCCAGTCCTGCCTTTCCATTGAACTTTTCACCCCAACACAAGCGCTGCCTCAAGCCCAGCCTTTGACACCTTCCTAAAACCTTTATCTGGGCAGTGTGGCATTTATGAGCCTCCCGAGTGCCGCAAACAATGCGTAACAAAATGCGTCGACTGCACACTGCTGACTGACAAGCCCTCCGCTCACCAATTAGACTTCACTCAAGTAATACTAAGGAAAATCATGTCACACAGTGAATACACATTTCATGAAGTATTACTTGACAATCAACTGAACCCTTTTTACACCTAATCATCTTGTATGTTTATTTTTAAAACATTATACCATTTATTTATTTATTACAGATGACCAGGAAATAGTTAATGTTTTGACCAATTTTGAGCAGGTTTGCCATTCTGAAAGTATGCAACATAGGGCTCTATGACTTTCAAGAAACTCCAAATTAGACGCCATACATTTAATTGAAGAAGGAAAAACTGCCCAAGAGTTTTACATAAATGCAAGCATCCCCACTTTAACCACATAAACCCCTCCCCCAGGAATATAAAACCACATAGTGCTATATGTCCCAATTAGAATAATCGGAAACATCACTAATGAAAAAGAAGACTATGCATAACTAGAATAAAGTAAACAGTGTTTTTTTTATTTTACAATTATTAAAATACTGCGTTTAATTTGTGGTGCAGTTCTAGATGTTAAAGGAGCATCACTTTGTTAGAGAAATGTATGTACCACAGGCTATATCCATGCATTGCACACAGATCATTAGAACAGCAGGGAACATGCCTGAACAGAGAAGTCGTGACACCTATCACAAATCACGAGAGAGAGCAAGGAGCACAGTCCGACCTTCCAGGCTGGTATTCCGTTTGGGAACTTGCCCAGACTGTTGCAAATAGACAAAATTGCATCAGCAAACAAAGCTGTAAATAACATGGTCACTGAAGGACTATTAACATAGTCGAAAACACAGTTATCAAAAAGGAGAAAACTATGTATTAACCTACAGTCTAGGCTTAGAAGTACCCTCTGCATTGTACTTGGTGAATACAAGTCACACTATTTTGTATTAATTTCTGATGAACCAAAAAATGTCTGAATATTATATATATATTATATATATATATATATATATATATATATATAAAAATATCTTCCTGACCAAGACAAATGGGCCACCAGAGTTGGAAGCAGCCATTTCCTGACCTGCTACAAGACTGCAGCTGCATTTACAAAATAAGTACAAAGGTTCTCCCTCATTTGTTCTGTTAAAAAACACAGTACTTATTTATTTTTTGCACAGTTGAAACAATACTAAAAAGGTTTAGGGATGCACACATGATGTACAAATGATTCTTCACCCCCTTCCGGGGATCCTTTTAATTGGGTTTTAGTATTTTTACTTGCATGCACTGAATAGGGTCCCTCTCAACCCTGGAATACATTCTAAACTGTTTAACAGGGAACATGAGCCAATCCATTGGCAGTACAGTCATTGTAAAGAATGACAATTTCAAATACTCTTTGGAAAGTATACTGTAGGTCTTTTATGAAACACATTAAAACAAAAGAAAATTGACTGAGATTTAGATTTTCCCACCCAAAGAAAAATGTATTGCCTTGAAAAATGGAAGCCGTTTTACAAAAAAGGCTACCGTAGTAAGTAAAACATAGTATTTCTATTCATTCAAATATGAACATTTTAAGGGTATTTGCCCCAACCATGAGGATGACTTTCAATTCAGAGGCCAACCCTTTTATCTGATGCTGACTGATCAGCTAGAAAGCACAAAAAATGACGTGAGTGGAGTTTCTTTAAATAACCGAATTATACATTTCCGCGTTTTACAGACACGTTTTGTGTAAACTTGTACTAGTGCCATTTACAGGGCAAAAGAGACTCATTCATCACATTCAAATGTTCTCTACAAGAGTAATTATTATTTATATATATATATATATATATATATATATATATATATATATATATATATATATATATATATATATATATATATATATATATATATTGTGAGCCAGCTCACAAGTTTACCACCAGGAGTCATTCATGGCAGGCTTGGTATGAGCCCACAGAGGTTGCAATAATGATCAGATGGACCTGTGGGCAGCATACATGCCTGCCATAACGTCAAGGAGTTAACGGGCCAACAGGCTGCAGGTGTGGTTAGGTAGGCAATTATGGTTTGACTATTGTTAGACTATACATTGGCCTTAATTGGCCCACACCTGTAGCCTGCAACAGCCAAATGCCTGGCTGGTAAAAGGGAGCATGTGCCGCCACTCTGGTAGGTTGTTTGTTTTGTTTTCCTGCCTGAGAACCTCTGGGGTTTATCTACAATCCGACCGGAATAGAATAACTGGAATCAGTGTCGGATAACGTTGTGGTCCTTTGCATCTGCAATTCCCTGTTCTCTACAGGGGCTACGAGGAATGGCCCGTCCACTGCTGGGATTCATAAAGGACTGGACTGCAGAATAAGGGTAGGAGAAGGGTTTCCTAAAGAAGAAGCCAAGCAAGGTAGAAAAAACCCAAACCCCAGGTGGAATTACCTATTCACCAACTGGACGTGGTTATTGGTCCAGTTGGTTTACATCGGCATTTTTGTTTTGGTGGTTTTGTTTTGTTTTAAATCTTCTTTGAACTGTTTACTTTCTTTATGGACACTTCTCGATAACGCAGCTGACATTGCAGTATAAGAGCAAGCCTTATTGAATGCTGGAATAAAAAATTGCTTTGTTTTGGAAACTACTGTCTGTTTTCTCTGTGTACACACACTTTAAAAAGATGCATTAATTTTTTGCATTCTGCAGGTTATGTATTCATTCATTTTTTAATGGTAACATTACTGTAATACTAACAAAAAAGATTTACAAAACACACAAGTTTGAATTATTAAAATATCAATCAACTCTGAAAAAAAAATCGCTATAAAGTACAATTTTGTATATTGTGACAGCAAGAAATAAAACAGATTTCACTTTTTTAGATGTATTATTGTGATTAGGGCTACAACATTATAATAGCTGTCACTATTGTTTGTGTAGACTAGACACTGAGCCCAATTTATTAGTGTTTGATGCAATTTGGTTAATTTCAATTTGGTAATTTTTTTTTTTTTCCCCCACATTGTATCAAAGTTACTTAGCTTGACCTCTACAGTTTGCAGTGTTAGTTTGCAAAAAAAAAAAGAGTTATTTTGTCTCAGCCTTTACAGAAGCCAAAGAAACAGAGAGGCACAGGTACACCAAGGATCTCGTTAATCATCAGTATGGACCACAGTACCTTTAGACCCCCTGAATTGCTTCCTTGTATGTAGTTTGGTCTGTTATGGTTTGTATTATCAGTGTCTCGATTGCCTATGCTAATTCCTGTTGTAAAGATTAGGAAGCTAGTTTAAAAACAACAGAATCAGTGTCCTGCTGAGCTTTGATAAAATAATCTTTAATCAGACAACAATGCACTGTATTGTTAAAAGACTAGCTTTTGAGTACTTTATAATATCAGGATAGAATTCAAGTTGATTAGGTTTTAAAAGTGGTAAAACCTTATCTTGAAGCTTACTGACCATTAAACAAATGTAGTGTTACGCTCACAAAACTAACTTCTGAGTTATTTAAATGTCAGCTATTTGTGTGTTTTGATGGATGCATGTCTCTTTTATACCTGTTAAATAATTAGAGGTTGGATTTTCAAATAAAAACAAATTTGTAACATTTGGCCTTTTCAAAGATGGAGGTCTAGACTAAAGACTTTAACAGATGCGGTGTATCCAAGGGCATTAGAATAGAAACAAAAGAAAACATCAAATCAAAGCAAGTTTTAACTTAAAACTATATTGTACATTTTTAAATAGTAACACACTGTACTTCAAGGTGCTGCACACGTCATAGAAAAAACGAATTTTGAAAAGCAGTCCGTCCTGTTCTACAAAAAAAGAAAAATAAAATCATATTGTGTAACATAAAAAAAATGTCAAAAACACTTACATATAGGCGTACAGTTACAGGTCAAATTGAGAACACAATTTAAAAAAGTAAGCCAACCTAACAATCCAAATATACGAAAACTACTGTAGGGTGGTCAATGATGCCCTGTAGTACCTACACTCACTCACTCAGAGCAAAACCTTTTACAAAACCTGATGGTGCTCTACTTCGGGGCACAAGATTGTTCGGTTAAGTTCTGCTGTATGGGTACCTTAGTTACACGGTACAGTAGGTGTAACACTTGCACAAATCTGCCCTATGATCCCCATTTAGCTTCTTTCTTTAAGTAGTGGTTTATTGTAGTTTGCAAAGACTGCAACGCTGCAGTTTGCAAGCCCATCTGTTTTCTGGGTTTGTCAGGAAAGACAGAGAGCAGATGCCTATGATAACAATCAGAACTCCAGTATGGCTCTCCCTCTCTCAAGATTGTGCATATATGTGTGTGAATGTGTGTGCGTGTGTGTTTGAGACAGAGGTAACAAAAGAGACTTCCCCTAACCTAAGCCTCTGTGTTAACAGTACAGTTGTTTTTTTTTTTTTATTTCTTCTAGTCCATTAGCCTTAATGTTTTTCTATGTTACTAAGTATATAGGGCCGTATTCAACAAAAAAACTCTCTCTCTCTCTCTCAATTTAGAGCACGTTAACTAATATTTTTGAAACTGCTGCCCATTTCTTAAGCAAACTATTTTAAACGCAGTCTTCAACTAACTCCTGACTTTCACCTTTGTGAACATGGCCCACTGTTCTTAAAAGCTTTGTGAATAGGTATTTCAAGATATTTCACAAATAAACATTATATTTATTAATTGAACATTATATTTATTTAAAAAAATGGAGTGGTCACATTAAAAAAGGCGAAATTTTCTCTACAGTTGTTATACAACAAATGTTCCTAAATATCTGATGCTAACTTGAAAAACAGTAAATGCTAAATGGTAGAATATTTCATTTTTTATGTCAACCTTTTAAAAGACACTCTACAGTACTGGACAGATAGATCTTTATTAGAACTATTTCTGATCTTTGATGCAGCTGGTGTCTTTCGTTGAAGACTTTTTAAAGAAATTGTGCAGCTCAGTGCAATGTGTTCAATCATTTACTGGAAGCAAACTAAACTGACTCTCAGGTTCCTAAATGCAGTGTACAGTAACAGGTAGTGCGTCAATAAGGCACACGTTTGCTGTATTTATTTTTAAGTGATAAAAAAATGTCTATTTACAATTACTCTTTCAGAAATGGGAGTTTTCACAGGGAACTACATCTTAAAACAACAATGGGTACATTTCACGGAAATCGTGAAATCAGTGTTAATGTTAAAAAAAAAAAAAATACAGCCCTAATAATAATTATTAATGAATTATACTTTGAATGAGTTGCAATCACAGACCTCGCATTTCTCTTCCCACGATCTGCTAGGTCATATATGTACATAGCAGGGCTTCAAGTAAACAAAATGAATTGCCATCTTGGGAATGTCCAGCCCAGTTCTCTGAACACGAAACAGAAAAACATCTTAAAGCACAGGCTTTTACATAATGTTGACAAAACCAGGCTAGCCCGGGGGCCAAGCAAAATAAACAGCAGCAGTTCCTAGAAGACATGAAATCTCCCACCCCTCTCCTCCAAAACAACTTCACCCCTCATTGGGCGTCAAGGAATGTTCTTTTCATAGAGAACATAGTTTAGAACATAAACAAATTCTGGGGGTGTGTGCCACTCATCCAATGAATAGCAGAATCCCTACTCTTTCAATGCCCCTGGGCCAATGGGAGAGGGGAGGAGGAGGCTGAGTGGCTTATAGATGACAGATGGTTGTTATGAAGCTGGAGAGGCCAGCTCCAGTGAAATAAGTTGGAGTCCTTCCCACTATTTCTCAGCTGTAAAGCTCAATTATAAAAGTCATTAAATGCCAGGGATCATTCCTAACTCAACTGTACCCGGAGTACGAAATCACAGCTCTTTTGAGAACCCTGTAAATAAAGCAGATGTTTGTACACTCTACAGCTCTATAGTCTTAAGGCTACATGAAAACAGGTCAAAACATGCCCAGTTGGTTTTATTATTGCTTTGTATTATATAGGCTTACTTCATTTATATTTATGGCTTGCACTACAGTGTTCATTTTTTACTTCAAAAGGAAATAATTCCTTCTTCAACGATAGATCTTCATTGTCAAGCTGTGACTGAATGAGTTGACGGGTGTTGGGAGCACGTTTGTTGGATGTCAGTGATACACTGTATTACGACATCCTTTAAATCAGCACTATTTTCCTGTTAATAGAAAATCAGAAAGACTAAGGACTGGGGATTAGATTTTCTACTTTCCCTTATTAAGTTGCATTAATAAGGACCCTTCATTCAAGTTACATACCAAGGACAGGCAACATACAAATGTACTTTCCGAGGACTATTTGAAACAGATGTATTTGAAATAGGTGTATTTTTACAAAGTGTGATTATATTCTATTCTATCGAAGATTAGACATGAACCCTAACCTGCATTACTCAATGCACAGAGCAACTACTAGGCAGTTTTTTTTTTCTATGCACGTGATATTTCCCCTCAGGCATTATTTGCACATGGTTATTAAACTGAAAATTAATGGTGAAAATTTGACTTTCAGCTAAAAGTTAGAGTGGCAATCGTTCAAACCAGGGCGCTGATATCGGCACAATGGGTAATATACTTGGATAGGATAAACAATGAGCACCCTGGAGATTAGCCAGGCTTGTTTCAAACATCTAGCAATGGTACTCCACTCTGGCCCTCGAGATCTATTCCAGTCCTGGTCTTTATTCCAACCAGGTCCTAAATAAGTTAATTGGCTTTTAACAGCTTCAATTAAACAACATTAGAACCTGCTTGGTGTAAAAACCTGGACTGGATCTCGAGGGCCAGAGTTGAGTACCACTGCTTAGTGTGTTATTATTATTCCAGTACAAGAACTAGTCGACTACACAATACACTATAACACTGGAAAAACAGAAGTTGTGACCTACAAAGCACATATGAGGAATAATGTTCTTCTCATTTATCAAAGGGTCATTCTATCATAGGGGAAACTGCTGTTCTAATTTCTTCAGAACTGGTCAGATTTCTATTTGTGGCTTGGTAAAGTATTCTCCCTTGTTCAGGGGTGAAGTGTGGCCTCCCAACCAGGGGCGGCGTGGTATGCACTAACTCCCACCCTCTCTGAGATGGCGCGGACCTTAAGTCTACTGTCCGGTTGGGGCGGCCATCTTGGGAAACACCATGTTGATGAGTCATTGTCTTATTAGCTACACCTATTCCCTAGGGAAAGACTCATTCAATGGGTGGGGTTTGTTGTATACAAGGGGAATGTGTGGTTGATTGAGTGGGTCATGCTGGGGAGGTTAGGATAGAGAAGTAATACATACTGTAGAAACCCTTTTTGATTTAAAGACAGTGCCTGACTGGTAGCTGTGAAAACGGGAGCTACTCCAATACTGCGCCTGGTTTCCTTCGCAAGTACAGGATGGCTTGCAAAGATACCAAAAAGATATCATATTAATAATAATAATAATAATAATAATAATAATAAATAATAATAATAATAATAATAATAATAATAATAACGATAGCGGTTGTACAAAAGATACAGAAAAAAGTTAACTTTTTGTTGGTTATCTTTTGTTTTTGTTTGGCCCTTCCCTGTAAAGACCCCTTGTTAAAAACGGTCACAGACCAGGAATAAAGAAAAGCCACTTAAACAGCATTTATTTTAGTTTGGTTTGAAAGTCACCAGGATGTGAAACAGAAAATGAAGTGAAATAGAAGTGAATCTAAACAGCAAGGAGACTACATTAGATAAAATAACTGATCATTCATAATCATACCAAGATTCTCTTTAAAAGAAACAGACATTAAAAAGGGTTACTGTACAATATTACCATTTTCCTAAAATGATGCTTGTGTTACTGATTGCAATTTACAGGAAGCACCTGTAGAACTAATATTTTGCACCTCAGGCTTACAAGGTAGCAGCCTTCCTAAAAAAAACGTACACTTTAAAACTACATGAGACACTACCCCTTTAAAATTACTGTAGATACAGGTTTGAAGCATATCGTTACAGTTCATCGCATCACTTTATTGAGCACCCCTTATAAAAGTTTACCAAGGTAAAAGCATAGCAAAGTGTAATGAAGCATTTTAAAACAGATAGGCTGGGCTTGATTTTTTATTTATCCTACTGTAAATGGTTTATTTCATGGCATATGTAGCCTTGTTATATTTAAAATCAATAATTACCTGAATAACAGAAAAATCACCATGCAGATTTAATGTGGTAAACGTTTATAAGGGTCAGCCTGTCATATAGATATGTAGTAAAGACATATATTTTCATACAGCCGAGTCTACTGACAGACAGGATGACATTGTTTTTTGCAAGCTTTGCAAATGCCATTCTTGCACAATCTGCCAAATTGTCACCCTGAACATTGATGGTTTTCTTCCCAAAACAAGTCTGAAAGCCAGTAAGCAACCAACCACAGAAGGAATAAATAGATAGTATCACAGCAATTTCCTGAAAGGCATGGCTTTCCATTTATTGAACTGAAGGTCTTCAAATTCCACCCGGTTTCTATCCATCAAACCAGTGAGTCATTCAGCCAAGGGCTATGTGGTTTTACAATGTTTATCTGAAGCGTGTGCCAAATCCACGTGCAAATTAGAAGATTATGTTATTCTAGGAACTAGAACTGTTGTCTGCCGCTTAAAATAATTAAGAAATACAGTTGTTTAGCATTTATTTATTTATGCATTCATGAATTTAAGGACACAATGTTTAAACTTTACAGCCTACAGCAAACACTTCAAATCCATTTGCTGTCTTGGCAGTTTGGGGAAAGCACTATGTAATCCCTGAACAAGCTGTAATATGAACACAAAGAGGTAGTGTTTGAATAGCACATTGTAAACAAGTCTCCTGACAGCATGCCTTTACTAACTTGTAATAAACACCTGATCATGGCTGCCACAATATTACAGTGATTAGGTGACTATGGACACTGTGCAGTGCTGTTGTGGGGAAATGAATGTGATACAGTGGACACATTACAAAGTTGATTTTGAGAGGGAGGGTAGAACAGCGCCCTCCATTGTCTGTGGCTGTGATCCCTGCTGTCCATAATGTCTGACCTGTCACTGAACTGTGAAGATAGCAATACATAAATAAAGTGCACCAGATCTGCCTCTCATGAAGTACGGTATCTTTTGTAAAATCTAGACGCCTTAGAAACAAACATTGAGTTTGTCAAGTGCGTGTCCTGATTTGCGGTCTTAGGAGACTTCAGGTCAAAGCATGGCCTTGCAATAGGTTATGTTGGGTAGGAGGAAACAATGACCAATACCCAATTTTAAGTGTCACCTCTTCCATCGGAGGAGCGAGAAAGTTTTACTACATTGTTTGTAAATCCTACAGGAGATTACATTGACACTGCATGGTTTTAAACTTGTTTTTGAAGACAACAACAATTGCTGTAAATTCAGTGATGCATATCCTGGAATTTTTTTATGAATATTTCAGTGAATGTATCCATTTTCTTTGTTTATGTGCAGAATGCACCCAAAATCATACAGAACAATGCCACTCTGTCACATAATTACATTAAAAAATTAGCTATATATATATATACACAAGCAAGGCCACAACGTTTTGAAACCAGAACAATGAACTTTCCCTTATTCAGAGCAGACAGAGAAAAAACTGAACAAAATGGGCAATAACAATTTAAAACACAAAAAAAGACACATTTTCAGCAAGAGTCACTTCATTTGTCCGGGACAAAGATGCTACATTACTTCTTCCATCAACTCAACCTACACTGGTGTGGGGTGCAGACAATAATTGTGATTTAATATTGTTATAGAAGCAGTCACTTGCTATACTGCAGTGTGTAGTGGCATGAAAGGGTAGTTCATTAAAGACAAGCTCTCACAACACAGAACTCCGCTGGGACTGTAATCTGGTGAAGGCTGTAGTTCTAGCCTAAACCCTTCCTAAACAGGAGGTCACTGTAGCTGGCCTGCTTTTCATTTGAACAGTTCAACCCCTGTAAGATTTGAATGTCTCCTCCAGTAGTCTCTCAAGTTAAGGGTTAAATAACTGTTTTTTTAAATCTAATGCTTTGTTTTGTAGAACATTTTGTCCAAACTGAATCATGCATAACTAAATTGGGCACATGAGGGGGCCTCTTTGATAATGGAAACTTAATCAATGTCAGTTCTCCAATTAGCTCAGTGTTTCATTTTTTTTTTCTAAACAGAAGTTCTTAGGTCTGGTGGAATTCTCTTGGCACACATTGCATGTCTCTACAGTCTTAGCTCTGAAATTGTACAACAGCAGTTTCTTCTTGACTTAGTTTTGGCTAGAATACTTGAGACCTCTTCCTTCTCCCAGTAACAGACAGCTCAATTGAGATGTGGTATCTCATTGTCTGTCCAAATATGTACTGGATTGTACCACTCAGATAGGAGGACCCATCACAAGCCAGTCAAGTGACTTGTCTCATGGTTACACACACACATACACACACACACACAGATTTCACTTCCTTAAAAGTCTTTCTAAAAACAACTCTGCACCTATATTGTTTCTAAATTAATGGAATTTTGTACGGTTTCCTGTACCCATATCATATTATTAAATAACACACCTTAAAATTCCCTTACAGAGGAGCAGGACAACCAGTAAAACGAGATGTCTGCATTCAAAGAAAAAACAAACAGACTCAGCAAGAATGCACCGAGCAGACTCATATTATATAGGGCAATTATTTAATCTTGATTTTAGAGCAACAGAACTCGGAGCTGCTCAATCATAAAAAGGAAAGGTAGAAAATTGTTCTTATGGTTTACATACCATAAGAACACAATGCTACATTCTGCAAAAATAAATACAGAATATATAAATTAGGACTTTAAATTGACACATTTCTAAACAGCAAGTTGCAAGATACAGGGATGTTTGCAGTTAATTAAAACAGTATTTGTTTGCTTTACTGTGCTCTGCTCTGTTTGAACTTGCCCCAATACCTGTTTCAGGAGTGTGGGTGTTTGCAACCCACAGCCATGCTACATGCCACCTCGGCCACAATGACAGAATACTGAACGCGCAGCAACCATCTAAGAATGTACAACAAAAAAAACTAAATCAGGGTGCAATATACATTAATGTGTACAGTCAAACCTAGCACATCATATTCATTTTACATTGTTAATTTATAAGGCAACTGCTATGTAGTATACCGACTCCCTCCGAGATACATTATTTTTGCATATCCAATGGACCCCAGGAACCAATTAAATCATACATGACAGGTTCAATTTCTTTTTTTTTTTTTTTTTTTTTTTTAAAGAAACATCTAAAAAAATAGTCCTATAGTTTCACAGATTAAAAAAAAAAAATCCAACATGTGCAATTTTCTTAAATTGAAGATGAAAATATATATATAAACCAAAAAAATTCAGGTCTCTACTGCAGATGTTTCCTGAAAATACAATCAATAGGACAAAAACAGCATTTGGACAGTTTGGCTTTCTGAGTTAAGACAGCCTGAAGACATTTATACTGTTGAATGCTTGAGCAGGAGTGTGCTGAGTGATGTCTGGGGGGCTTGTGTCCCCAACTCCTACTATAGCTAGCACTACATTTGGGGAAAATTATACAAACTGTAACAAATAGGACCCACTCACTGAGAGCCAGTTTGAGTCATTCTGGAAATCAATTTCTCTACTACAGTGTTGTAACTTAACATCCAGTGGGGATGAAACAGCACATTACAGTTTATGCCTGATTGCAGCAGATGCAAATTGCTCATAACACTTTGAGAAACAGGTACTAGGGTGTAATATTTGGAACAATCTGCCTGAATCAGTACATGGGTTCACACAACGTTTCAGTACAGCAGGTGTTTAGCTTACCCATTTATCACTACACAAGGCCATGAGGTCATAGTTACAAACATGTCATCTCACACCCAGAATGCCTCATATCTATTGAGTCAATAATAAGGAGGTCACGTGCTAAAACTGTCCATCTCTGTGTGTGTTTTGTAACCAGAGCTTGTTCTTCTCATCCAAGAAACCCAGCTCTCATGCTGTCCAGTTTTCCTTTCACAATGTGACCCCTGCTACGTGGTGGAATTTGTTGCATTTTTCTGTGGCTTCAGGGGTGCCCCTGAGTCTTGAGGGAGATGAAACCCTAGATTTATTAGGTGTGGATTAGAATAAAATCCAGGATTAAAGGGCTGCATGCCTCCCTCTTGTGTCAGTTTGAAATCACTGCAAGCAGCTTCTTCCACAAATTAATCTCTAAAATCTACTAGTTCTGCAGGAAACATTTAGGAGGCTGGCAACATGATGACTGTATAATGTGCTGTGACCCGTTGTAATTTCAACGTTACATACAGTGACTCGCGTATTTAACCACTCCTGCTGGTTTGTGGATCTTGATGGTGGGACATTTCTTGCCTATTTTAACCCAATCAGATCACTTGCTTACTAAATATCTTGCTATCCCTAGACAATAGACAATCCTCTCCCCTTCAAATAAATGCATGCAAAGGATTTTAATGAGCAAGAAGCAGGAGAACCTCACAACTATTTACTACCAATGCAGAATGAGTGGATCAGACATTTGTTATTAAATTCATTGCCGAAAATTTTTTTTTCTGTAATGGGTCACTGCTAAGACAGGTACACAAGTCAATAATAACACCACTGTTGTCTATTTTTCTTGAAGTGATTTGGCCTACTTGATACAGAAAAGACACAAGAAACATATTTTAAATGACTTTTTGCCAAGTTACATTCAGCTTACTGCTGCACAAAACATGATAAAAGATGTTGCAAGATGTTACACACAAACAATTTGAAATGACTGGACAGGGCTCAACTGGAAGGTGTTGCAGGATTTCCTTGCTGTATCCATGAGAACCACTTCTGTCACGTTGCTCAAGTGTCAACAGAACAACTGGATTTTGTCTGTGGAAAGAAGGCATGTGTTTGCCAACTTGGTATGCATACAGATATGCAGTACCTCTAAAGGTGGAATAATGACCCATTTCCATCTGCACCATGAAACCAAATACTTTAATGCTGAGTTTCTATATGCCATGGACTTGAGTCTTGAAATCAATCTAGTTTGTTTCCATCTGGTTTGAACTGTCAGCTCAAGGTAATGCCAAGGACACCACAGAGGGTGTTAAACATTGGACTGCAAAACAAAACAGAAAAAATGTAGGCAGAACAGAGGGCTGTGAATTAATGTGACAATTAGGGAATGTTGGAGGCAAGCGAATGAATTTATAAAACATTGCTACCTCAAGGTGATCTTTGTGTTCAGTCCAATTGCAGATTGGATTGTAGAAAGCTGAATGAACAGGTGGCAGCCCCAGTTTGACATTAGAATGAGAGAAGATTGTAATTTTACAAGCAGTTTTAAATGGTTACTTTTTCATCTTTATTGGGCGGACCTGAATTAAATGGCAACAACATTAATCCAGGGCCGCGGGGTCCTCATTAGAAAACAAATCTGTAGCCATTTCTGAAGCAAGACAACTGAAAGACTTAGATAAGCAGATACAGAATGACACAGAGTGGTTTCAAACAATAATGAAACATTATGCTCAAAGCAAGTATTTTATTTTATGACAGAGAAGGACTCTGAGCTGCACATCTCCCTCCTGACCAGAAAAGGCGCTGTGTAAGGTTGGTGGTATGTTTCCCATAGACAGGGCGACTAGATGGTAGATGGCAACCAGAAGTCAGCTAATTTTGGAGAAAGAGCGCAGCTCCAAGTTTGCTAAACAACTCCATTGTGGTCAGCTGTAGGGCAGGCAGCAATTGGATAGACCGTAGCGCCGGGCTGATCACAGGGAGGAGTTTGGTAGTACAAAGGGGATGCAGCTACGTGAGTACAGCCCCTTACACTGAATGATAAGCCGGAGCGCTGTTTGTTTGCGTTTTTTTCTTGTTTTGCTGAGGAGGATTAAGAAACGGAAGCAGCCGCCACGGAGCAGCACAAAGCCCTGAGCACTACCCTCACTGCACAAGACACGCACCACATCCCGGTTTGGAGAGAACAGTTGTGTGCACTGTGGATTACCTGTGTGGGACTGTTTGTTTATTGTTTGGGATTGTAACCCCCCCCTCGATACCATCACTAGTTGAGGGGCGGCTTTATGATATGTTTATAAATAAGCACAGGAGGTTTTGGAGTACAGTACTGTTTGGACCTTCTTGTTATTAGCACACCACTCACATCCTGTCACAGACCTATATTAACAATACTGTGACTTGCATGACGAGAGATATTTTTAACAAACAAATGTTCAGGAGTTTGCGTAGTTTTTTGACAAGCATACAAATTTGGCTCTTCAAAAGCGATATTCACATCTAATCAATTAAAGAAGGCCTCCATCTTAAATTCCTCCTGCTCTTCAATCCTGGAGAGAACACTAGATACTGTAAATAATTGTTAATGCAAATGAAAGGAAGCTCAACTGTGCTGCCCCCCGTTCTTTTTGGTACAATTACTTAAACTAACAGACCTATGTTTGTGTACTGTATCTCTAACACCATATAACCCTCGCAAGATAAAAACCTGTGCACTGCCAAATCCACAACTGGCAGGGTGCAGAATAAAAACTGTTGGCTGCATACAAGTCAGGAAGCCATCTGTAAGCGATACAGCCCTGGCAGATGTTCCAAGTAAATTTGTTAGCCAATCATCTCCAAAAGCAAGTTTGTTTTCTGTCAACTGCCCCTTTTAAATTTTATTCTTTGGGTGTAAACAACTGCCGTCCCTTTCAAAATTCATTCAGTGCAATTACCTCTTGACAGCTCTCTTTATCCTCAGTAACAACATATTGCACCTCTGGAAATGCATCATTATTTATTTTAACCATAGAGCTCTCAGAGAAAGGGGGTGGGGCATAATTTTCCATTGGTTTCACTTGACAGTTGAAAAAAGAGCCGTGCCATTCTGTGAATGTGGTGTCCTATAAAAAGCACAGCATACCGTAGCTACAGTAGCATTGCTCTGAAACCAATGCCAGTGCTGCCATAGCGACCGGTCATGAACTGTGTGGAAACTTTTACGAACCACAACCCAACTCCCAGCATTCACAAGTAACTGTAGCTAATAAAAAAATAAATAATGAACTTCAGAAACTAGGGAAATAGATGGAAAGCTACAGCTACTTGACAGTGTCCGATATTTTCCGTATTGATCCAAAACAAAAGAAAATAATTTTGATGCTTCATTTTAGGAGAACAATAGCTGTGTTCATTTTCCAAATAGTATTTCTTCATGGGTTTGGGCAATTATTTCTAAAATGTGTTGGTCAAATTCTGAACAACAACATTTCTTTAATGCTGTAAATTCTAAATGGTATTTTATTAAATATTTAACTAAAACTGTGCACTTTAATGTGGCTCTTGCTTGTTTGTACGATTATGTTTAATAAAATTTAATAAAAGAACAATAAAACATTTAAATACTAAATCGTGTTTCTTAATGATAAAGGTACAAAAAACAAATAACAAATGTGTCCACTGATACTACCAACTAAGGTTGAACAACAATTACATTTTAATTTGCGATTAACGGCTAAAATGCTTGTAGTAACCGCTTAAACTTCCCCAATCTCAAAACATTACTACATTAACGACCAAATAATTCTAAAAATGTAACCCTAAAAATTAAATACACCAAAAAGAAAATTAAATTAACCAAATGTGACAACATAATAAAGTCTCCCTTGTAAATGCCCCCTGTAAAAGCCTTATTGTAAACTATAAACTGTTTTACAGATACCAAAATAACTACACAGCGTGACCGTAACTACATTACTTCTAGCTCACTTATTAGGTCGGCACTAGTTCTTGAAGTTTCCTCAACTTGCTTTAATGCTCAACGAGAACCTAAATAAAGAATTTAAAAAAAGACAAAGGAATAAAATTGGCATGTGTTTCACAGCATAGATAAATGTTCCAAAGTCTTCTTTGGCTTACAAGTTTGTTTACATTACCTACAGTACTGTTTTAGCTGCAGACACACACGCTTGAATGGACACTAAACTGTTATACCTGTTATGTGTGGCAGGGATAACAAGATTTCATGCAAGATTTATATAACCTTTCAAATGTGAAGTCACTATCTGAACCGATTAGTGTACTTAGGTCAAAGATGGCTGCCATATTGAGGTCATGTGACCTTTTTTTTTCCAGGTGAGAAAGACCTGTTGCATTCTCGGTACACAGCTGACACAAGTCTGAAGTTTGACAAGAAAAAATCTGTGTTAGTTTATTTATAAAGCTACAGCCACCATGATGTCAAAGCCTCAAATCTCAGAAACCATTTCAGTTAGTGACTTCATATTTGAAGGGTTATATAAACGAATGGCTGACTAGGATGTTGACTTGACTTAAAACGTCTGCCATATTGAGGTAATTTGACTAACTTCTCCCTGACACCCGCAACAGTTTAGTGTCCCCTCCCCCCTCTGAGGAGTTTCCATAACACTGAAAAAAACATCAAGCCGTAAGATGAAATGTTCCATGAAATATTAGCAGTGGCTGGTTCACCAGTGGATTTGCAAAGTCATAAAAACTCCTTTCACAGGGATGCTTAAAAGGAGACTCTGTGTTTTTACATACAGTATAACAAGCCTGCTTTTTCAGTATAGGGTTGTGAGGTAACCTGCGTACATTATTATTTTTTTTTCAATCTGTGTACAGCAACTGCATGCTGAATTCCCACAAGACCCTCATCCTGAAATACCCAAAGCTTTTACTTGCATTTTACGATGTTTGTTATCATTCACTGTGTGTCCATTCACTGTAGCTCCTATATAAGATATTGACTTCCACCTGCTTTGATACTATTGCACAGAGCTAGCCAAGCGAGTTGACAGGTCATGGGCTCATGACACTCCTAGTATCTGGAAACACAATTCCACAAGCAAGCTTAAAGTCAGCTTAAAGAAAAAATACATACATCTCAATATTGTAGCACGTGAATCAGAACCACTCAGAATGGTTGCATATATATTCACCCTGAACAAAAATATAGTTCCTGGTCAAAACAAAACCTGGACATACTGTATTTTAAATGCCTTTCTTTGATGAAGTACGAAAGACTACTTAAACACATCACTCTAGATCCGCGATAAATATTTCTGTGTAAATATCCGAGTCAATAGTACCTGATAACAGGAAAAACAGGTTGATTGTATATAGGTTTCATATCCACACATACTGTACTTATTACAGTGTATGCCTGACTCTACTATGGAACTATGACAGCGGTCATAACAAAAGCAAACACACAAAAAGACAATACTGCATGTATGCAACAGAGATACAAAACAAATCAAACAAAAAAGGTATCATATTTTAACCCATTAAGGTACAGACGGAACTGAGTGGTTGTTCAAACGGTTTCTTAAATACATTTGAGAGCAATCATCCCATATTTAGTACACAATATATAAAAACAGGGTAACACATTTTAGGAGATTGCGTTTTGCTGCACAGAACACATCAAAACCGACAGTCACTGACAAGCAGCAACCCTAGCCGCAGGTCAGGTGTTTACCTACCTGCACGTTTTGCAGCACGGATAAGCACTTCTCTCTGACGTCAGCATATGGACACCTCCGGGACAACATCAGCAGCCGGGCCAGCATCCAGTTCAAGTCATCGGGAGAGCGGACAGGCGATCGAAGTGGTTGAATGACCTCTTCACAAATGGGGCCAATCTTTTCAGCTCTGCTCAACACTTCTTGACTCACGTTTTCCATTGCAATTTCTCTGGTGCTTATGTCTCTGCTCCCTAGCCCATCCCACCTACCTGTACCATCGCTTATATCCATACTGAACGAATATTGTAGGTATTTGGTATAGTATTGTATAGCTTTGTGGTTCAGTTACATGTTTTGCATAAACATCCTATTTAATGCAACTTGCAACATATTTTGTTCAAGTTTTTTTTTTACTCAGCATCGATACGGATTAATATGAATTCATATAACCACACTCGACACCCAATTCACTTCTGCAAATAATTAATTAAGATTTGTCCTTAAATTTTGAAAATGTTATTTGCTAAACACTGTTGAATGTATCAGGTCTGTTCTCAGAACAATGACCACTCCATTAATTGCCAAGAGTAATTCTAGTTCAGCAGTACTCTAAGTAATCTTGTGATATGGGCCGTCTTCAATTGTATAAAGTTATGTTAACAAGCACGGAAAACTCGAGGAACGTTCCAAAAATATCTTTTTTGCTTTCCCAACGTCGCGTGTTTAACCAAATCTTCTCTCCTCTTTCTCATGTCCAGTGAGATTACGTAGTTGGCAAAACGTTGCAACTTTTTTTAACCAATTATTATTATTATTATTATTATTATTATTATTATTATTATTATTATTATTATTATTTGTCAGTCCCTCCAGTTACTGCTCCGAACTGTGGTAACACTAGCTTATAAAATCGAATAGCGTTTGAATTTTGTTCTCTTTGCTTCATCAAATGGATTATTGTTGTCCACGTCGTATTTCGTTTCGCCTGTGGATATTAACAACGCGATTACACGCTTGAAAACACACTTATTCTAAGTTTATCTTTAATTCACTGCAACTCAAAAAGTAAGGAATCTGTTTTTAACAATCCCCGCTTAACATCAGGATTTCCAGCCTATGCATACAGCCTCTAAACTCTACACCGTATCCCGCTAACTAGCGGTTCGCTACTATCCCATTACTTTTTTACAGTAATTATTAATGTTAACATCCAGACATAGTATCTTGAAATGTAACACTGTACAAATCACAACTCAAATATTGCCTGTTTACAAAATGAATTATTTAAATCTGCACCCTTCCACAGCTCTCTCGCCGGTATAAATCTTACCTCTGCAACTAGCCCAAGCAAACGCTTTCCACCACTGAAGAAGGTTGCATTTTAATTGACAGCCCAACCACACAATCAAAAACCCAGTTCCTGGTAAGGGGGGCCGTCGATGATATTCAACCAATAAAATAAATGGAAACGCCTGCTTTATTTCAGATTTGAAAGTTGACAACCCAAGCATCACATTGGTTTCTGGGACTTGTTGTTCATGAAGCCTTCCAATTCCTTTGTATAAAGGCACGTATTATGGCTTTGACACTACAATTCACGATAGGAATGTAGAAACCTGGAGGCCATTCCAGACCCACTTTTCAACACTGGAAATTATTCGTTTATCTGGAAACGAACAGACTGGGTGCGTTCAAGGAGATTTTCTGCAGAATCTGACCAATTTAGCCAATGATCTTCTAAGAATGATCTCCGTGACCGCACCTAGGCTAAATTGGTCAGATTCTGCACAAAATCTGCACAGAATGATTCGTGTACTCGCCCACGTATGTAGTTAGTCAAGAATACAATTGTTGCTATTGTCAAAACTGCACTTGGTGAACAGAATGTTAGCCCATTTTTTAATTAATAATATACGTTTAAAGTGGCACTGTCATACAAACATAATATGCAATTTTTTACTCAAAAATTATATTACTTGGTGACTGTTTATAACTTCTGTCACCGCATTTGAATAAATGTACCGTAAGTTTCCCAGCTGTTCACTGTATGCATGTTATTTCATCGTTTTGGTAGGGCAACTTCTCATACCCCATTGAGTTCACATGAACAGTTTTTACAAAATTAAATTAAAAAAAAAAAAACTCACCGAAGAGGATTTAAAAAGCACATTTTGTTTAGAGTCTAGTTTGTTTATTTTGAGGTAGGGAAATGGTTGCCAGTGGGAAGCTCACAAGTCTCATGATGCTTTACCTTTCTCAGGTACCTTTAACAGCAAGACTACACTTACCAGAACATTGGGGGGGTGAGTTGAAAAGCCTGAACTGCATACATGCCAACAGTCCCTATATATATATATATATATATATATATATATATATATATATATATATATATATATATATATAAACCACAGGCTGTGCTCTTCGTGCGGCTGACACATCTGCTGATCACTAGCCGGTATACAAAGGTAAGAACGCTTCATTGTGTCTGTGTTACTGTCATGCTGGTCGTGCGGTGCTGAGTTGAGGGAGTACGTCTATTATTAATATGATAGTGTTTATTGCGTATGACCCCTCCCATGTGTATGATGAAAATCCTTTTGATGCACAAAGGACTTTATTGGCTAGTATCAGAGACCCTATTTAGCACTAATCTTGAACACCACAATGTTAATTTAGGTAAAATAATCCAAGATTAGAGCTAATTAGGGTCTGTGAAACTAGCCGCAGGAGATGTTGGGTGCGTTCACGATACGCAGACTTTGCTAAATTCTGCAGAAAACCTGTCCAAATTCATCGTCTGCGTGAACTCAGACGCAAAAGACGTCACCTAGTCACGCATCCACAGGCTTAAGAGTCTGCACAGCCACGCAGCTTCTCAAGAGGTACTGCGCTGGAGCAGCCGCGGCTCAAAACAATAGACGAGCGATGGCTGATAAAGAAGTGTGTAGGCAACCAGATACAATCCTCACTCCATGTGCTACTGCCACCTAGTCAGGGGGTGTAAATCGCCTTCGAGTCATGTCATTAATTACACCGTGTAACAATTTTTTTTTTTTTGTTCCTGGGTAGTAAGTGTTATTTCCTAATTGCTTATGCCTCAAAAGTATAGAAAATGGCTATTATTCCCCACAAACTTTGCTTTTGTGACCAGGACAGTGATATTTTGAAATGTACCTATTTTCCAGAACATTCCAGATAGATTCAGTGCTGAGTAAACTTGGAGCAACTTCTAGAACTTTCTAGAACTTTCCAGTAATATAAATAGTAGTATAAATACAGGGGCCTTAAGCCCACCAGTTCAGTTTAGTTCCAGCTGCCTAAGTGGATACATATCTGCATTTTTCTGAGATGGCATCAAGAGGCTGCAAGCATCCGGCAGACGCATTTTGCTATGTCTGCGGCCAATTTATCAAGACAAGAGCGAAAAAGTACTCCGTGGAAGCATCTGCTAAGATGTGTGAGGCCTACAAGGCATATTTCGGCATGCCTGTCAGGGATCAAGACAAACCCTGGGCACCTCATTTCACCTGCGAGCACTGCAAAAAAACTCTGGAAAGTAAGATGGACAATTGTTGCTCGGAATTTTATGTTATAAAATTTGTTAACATTTTTAAAATTGTAAAAGTTTTTAATTTTAAAATGTTTTACAATTTTCAATGTTATTGAAAAAATATATCCTATATGAAAAATGTTGCGAGAATCTCTTACACATTAGTCATGGGTGAAATAAATGTATTTTTGTAGGATGGTACAGAGGGGAAAAGAGAGCCATGAAGTTCGCTATCCCAAGAATTTGGCGGGAACCCACTGACCACTCAAGCAACTGCTACTTCTGCATGGTGGACCCTTCCAAACGTCAGACTGGCAAGAATGCACCTGCTATCACGTATCCGGACCTTCCTTCATCCATCGCCCCGGTGCCACACTGCCATGAGCTCCCCGTACCCACTCCTCCGGAGAGAGAGCAGCCGTCTTTAGAAGAGAGCAGCAAGTCAGAGAGCGAGGAAGACGTTGTAGATCCAGATGACAATTTCAGAGGTGGAGCTGAGGAGAGAAATCCATACTACCCCAACCAAAAAGACCTCAACGACTTGATTAGAGATCTTGGTCTCACCAAGTCCAATGCTGAGCTTTTGACGTCTAGGCTCAAGCAGTGGAACTTGTTGGATGAAAGTGTGCAAGTCGCAGATCAGAGGAAGCGTCACCAACCTTTTTCCAGCTTCTTCACCCGTCAAGATGGGCTCTGCTTCTGCCACAATGTGACCAGTCTGTTCAAGGCAATCGGAATCGCCTGTAACCAGAATGAGTGGCGCCTCTTCATTGACAGCTCATCCAGGATCCTCAAAGCCGTGCTGCTCTATAATGGTAACAAGTACCCGTCTCTTCCCCTGGCTCACTCGGTGCACCTCAGAGAGGATTACAACAGCATCAAGACCTTGCTGGACGCCTTGAAGTATGATGAGGACGGCTGGGAGGTCATAGGAGACTTCAAAATGGTGGCATTCCTGATGGGTCTCCAAGGCGGTTTTACCAAGTTTCCCTGCTATCTTTGCCTTTGGGACAGCAGGGACACCAAGGCGCACTACCACAGGCGGGACTGGCCACAGCGGAACGAGTTCTCTGTGGGGAGGAACAACGTCAAGTGGGAGCCACTGGTGGACCCCCGGAAGGTGCTGATGCCACCACTGCACATCCAATTGGGCCTTATGAAACAATTTGTCAGAGCTCTAGATAAGGAGTCAGCAGCCTTCAAGTACCTTCAAGACTTCTTCCCTAAGCTGTCTGAGGCAAAGGTCAAAGCCGATGTCTTCGTCGGACCACAGATAAAGAAGATCCTGGAGTGCAATGAATTCCCCAAGAAGCTCACTAGTAAGGAGAAAGCGGCTTGGAACAGCTTTGTCGCAGTGGTTCGGGGCTTCCTGGGCAATCACAAGGCCGAAAACTATGTGGAGCTGGTTGAGACTCTGGTGAAGAACTACGGCACAATTACACAAAACTACTCACTTCTAAATCTTTTGTAGTCATTTTGGTATTACTTTAGTATAAATACATGTTAATTTGGATTCATATGTTGTTTTTTTCTGACTTTATGTGAACGAAAAGACACAAATTCGCCCGTTTTCTCATTGGAAATAGGTAAATTTCAAAATATCACTGTCCTGGTCACAAAAGCAAAGTTTGTGGGGAATAATAGCCATTTTCTATACTTCTGAGGCATAAGCAATTAGGAAATAACACTTACTACCCAGGAACAAAAATTGCGTTACATAGTGTTATCTTATGAATGATTTGTAATACAAATTAAAATTTATTCTAAAGGTTTAAACATTTTAAAAAATAAAACAATGCTAAACGGTTGAAATGAACCTAAAACCGCTCTTATTTTCAGCATGTGTAATTGGTTATTGATGAAAGGCTATCAGGGACAGGGAATAACCTACTTTGAATTAAGGAGAATAAATCTGCTTTAATAACAGGTAGTTGAAGTGAGATATGTGACCATATGTGCAAGTATTTGAACTATTTTTGTCCCAAATCAAAATACAGTACTGTCTAAAAACCCCTTTGTGAGAGGGCGGGGGGGGGGAATCCTGCCTGTTATAACACTCATTAATTTGTCTCACATCACAAAACATACGTTTATATTATCTCTTTATAGCAGGGACTGTTTCTACTATACATTTTCTGATCATGCTGTAAATTATGAAGCTTGTGGAGCACAAAGGGAACTTCGATTGCATCCACTTCCTCTGCGATTAGAATTTCTCTCATCACCACCTCCATTTTGGTTCTGCTCAGAACTGTTATTCATCTACCAAAGCTGTCCACGCTCCGTCTGCACAGACCGTGACGTTACGCGCAGACTCCCGTCTGCAATCCAGCCGGCAACAAAGTGTCCTGAACGCACCCGTTCTTCTTGCACGTGTGCTTTATCGGCGCAGTAAATCCTCCATCAGGTTTTACTAATACCATCTACCCGACAGAAATATGTATTAACGTTTATTTTTTATAAGATTTATAAAATACCTCAACCTTAATTAAAGTACAGTAGTACTTTCATGTAGACTTAATTAACAATCATGGCTTTCTGGGCACCTTTTCTGTCCCCCTAGAATTGTTTCAATGGCCTTTAATACCGTTTTTTCCCCAAATCCCTTTATAAATCACTCCTTTCGTTTGCATATTTCCTACAAAATACTACTCCACCGTTTAATTCACTAAACATGCACTGCATAGACCGGCATTATGTTTCCCATCTAAGAACTTTATGTGGTGTCAGGTAGAATACTAATAATCTAGTGTTTAGGCAAGATGGGCTTCATAACTATTTCTGCAGACATGCTAATGAGAAGCTTTTTTTATTAGCTTCCGGTCTGTGTTTTTTTTATTCCCCTGATGTTTATTTTCTGTTTATTTTTTGACAATTCTTTGGATACTGCTCCAGAACACATTATATGCTGCTCCAGTTCACGGTCCCGCCTCCAATAGACAAGGTGAGCAGCGGGATAGGAGGAGGGAAATTTAAACTGTAGCTGCAGCTGGTCACTCAGGCGACGAGAAACAAAGCGAGACTTGTTAGCTGGGATACGTCTTGCTGAAAGTGAAAGGGCCTCTCTGGGGGGAAAAAAATACATTAGCAGGTAGCGTTCATAAATGCTTAATTGTATAATTGATGTGTATTTTTAAAAATGTTTAATTTGGGCAGAATCTCGTCTTCTGAAAACACCATATGTTTTACTATTTTTCAGAGATTTTTTTTATTTTTATTATTATTATTGTTTTTATGTTAAACTGGGGTTTAATCATTTCATATAAACCAACTATTGTTGTTGAACCTTGGCTGTGCGTGGCTTGCTGTTGTTATTGGCCTCTCTTATGTTTTTTGTTTTTATCGGGTGAGTGGTGGTGTGTCCTGATACGACCAGCCGCCTTTTTTTGCTTATGCTACAAAGACGACCCGCACAAATCAGGTGTTTAAGTTTTGTATGTTGTTTGTGTTAAACAATAGTCACGTTTGTTGATTTATTCATTTTGAATGTTTTATTCATTATTTTGTTGCATGGACTATGTTGTTCTTGTGTTTAAAAAAGATCCAAAGTCCAAATCACAGTGAAACAGTCGTATTGCCAGATAATTATTAATATTTGTAAGGGGGGGAGTTGGAACAAATACAAATTCATGTAATAGGTTCAATACAGTTCTGGTGGACCAAACTGAGGAGGAAATGTTAACTACATTTATGCTGGTTGGTGATGCATGGAGTGGTCTATATTTCAATAAAACATGTTCTGCTAGATAAGGGCTTTATAGAGTAATATATATATATATATATATATATATATATATATATATATATATATATATATATATATATATACAGTATTCCATTTAAGATAAATCCAGAAAAATGAAAAAAACAGTAGATTCCAGGTAAAATTTTTAAATGTGTTGTGATGTTTTATTTTTTCTTTACAGGGCATGGGATCCTCATTTAAGCACAGTTACTTTGGTAGTTTTCATCAGCTTCCAGAGAAAATGCCGTCGGCGTTATCTGTAGATTGCAAGGGTCATTGTGATACTGTTTCACAAATGGTTGGCATCCAAAATATCAGTTCTGAAATTGGCAGAGGGAAATCTGAATCAAACACTCAAGGTAAGAGATAGATAACTGAAAGTTTGGGATTCCCTGTTGTGCTGAATTGGTGGTTATCAGAGTTGGGGCGTAGAACCGAATAGTCCGCTAGAAAAGTGACAGTTTCCCTCAGAAACTAAGTACACAGAACTAGACATGAAATCTATGTTTGTTTGTTTTCAGTGGTGACTACCTTGTCTAGTCGACTCAGGCAAACAAATGTGTGTTCTTTTCCTAATGAGAGTCATTACCACAAATTAAGAGCATCAGAATTTGGGGGTATATGGAGGAACACGTCACAGTTGCAGGTCTTTATCCATTTGCATTGTACTACTGATAACATTGTATTTACAGCTGTGGGGGGGGGGGGGGGGGGTTGTTATGTTAACCTATTGCTGAAGGTTAGTACATTCTTGGAAAATATTAGCTTTATTGAGTTTGTCACCCTTTTTACTTCGTTTTTTCCATCTGAGCTATAGTAAAACTTGATTCTGTTTAGAATATAACACAGAGAATTGTGAGGGTCTGGAACCAACTCCCCAGTAATGTTGTTGAAGCTGACACCCTGGGATCCTTCAAGAAGCTGCTTGATGAGATTCTGGGATCAATAAGCTACTAACAACCAAACGAGCAAGATGGGCTGAATGGCCTCCTCTCGTTTGTAAACTTTCTTATGTTCTTATGTTCTTATGTTCTTATATTCTGCTGCTCGACGCAGTTCCAGGAGCAATAGTTTCAATAGTGTTAAGTAATGCAACAAAAGTGGTAGTGCATTGTAGCTATTTTTATTATTATTATTATTTATTTCTTAGCAGACGCCCTTATCCAGGGCGACTTACAATCGTAAGCAAATACATTTCAAGTGTTACAATACAAGTAATACAATAAGAGCAAGAAATACAATAACTTTTGTTCAAGCAGCTAAAGTACAGTTATTGAACCTGTTTTGAAATGTACATTATGCAAGCTTTGTTTTCAGTATTAAAGTAAAACCTTGGCTGCTTTATAATGTGTGGACAACTAAATACTTAAGAGCATTGAAGTCTTTCCTATGGCTCGATTTACCTGTTGGGAGGGGTTTAAATTGGTTGTGTTGCTAATATCAGCAGTGATATCCGCCTTGAAGACTCTTCAGGAGAAGATTCGCCGTTTAGAGCTGGAGAGAACTCAAGCAGAGAATAACCTGAAGTGTCTATGTGAGAAAGCCCTGCAGCATGAACACGTTTCAGAACAGGAAAAGAGCGAGAGCAGCCTTGTGCAAAAAGAGGCTCAACAGAAAACAGGTATTTAAAAAATGGGTTAAAGGGATATCTGTGCTTAAAGGCTGTTGTTATTTTATTCAGAGTTTTTTGCTTTGCAGCAACTGCAACTGCTTTCATTGTGTATTTTGCATGTCTCTAGAGCTTACTGCCCAACTGGGTTCCGCTGAGGCCCGCTGTTCTCTCCTGGAAAAGCAGTTGGATTACATGAGGAAAATGGTGGAAATCGCAGAGCATGAAAAAAATGAAACTCTAAAGAAACAGGTACTATCTATCTATCTATCTATCTATCTATCTATCTATCTATCTATCTATCTATCTATCTATCTCTGTCTATCTATAATTTATTAATCACTTATTACAAAAATCTGAAATCAGTTTGTTCATGATCTTCTGGTTAAGCCGTAATAGGGGCCACTTAGTTGCAATGCAAAAGCTACATTTTAGTGCTATTGAAAAGTCTAATTCCAAGGAGTAGAAACTTTTTTTTTTTAAAGCATAATATATATTAAAGTTACAGTGCATTACTTCCAATATGTAATTTTCAGATGAATGTGGTTGTTTATTGCAGGTATTACTGCAGAAAGAGAGAATTCAAGACCAAGTCGAAGTGTACTCGAAATTGGAAAAACTGGAAGTCCTAGAGCAAGAATGTCTTAAACTCACAGCCACTCAAACTAAGGCTGAGGTAAATGCACCCTTATGATCCAAATGTATTTCTGATATACTTTATAATGAGAGCTAGTGTAATATAGTATATGAGAATATCGTGATATGTTTTGATGCTTTTTTCTTTTATTTTTTTAAGATGAAGATTCAGCAGCTGGAACAAAAACTATTGAAAGAAGAACATCAGTACAAGCTTGTACAAGAAAAAGCAGCCCAGGTAGGTTATGAAGCTACTTAGAGATGCGTCTGCTTATAAATTGCTGCTTTTTAAAAATCAGACACTGGTAGAATATTTGTTTTAAAAAAAAAAAAAAAAAAGTTTACAGCAAGTGTCCAATACCTGAAACATGACTGGTTTAAATATGAGTACACCTACTGTTGAAGCCTGAGCTGTTCCAGCTCTGTAACTTTCCAGCAGGTGTTGTGCTTTGGCGAGACAACGTCAACATTATTAAATAATGTATCTTGATAAAATAAAAATTTGGAAGTATTAGTTTTATGTTATGTTGTAAATTCCTCAAAAGTAACATACGTGGGAATGAAAGAAGACCTTCTGACCGGGAACTGCATTACAAAATATCTTGCCTACAAACTTTTTTTTTTTTTTTTATCTGAAAAAACGCAAACAAAACACTACTTTTTTGGTCTAATATTGAGAAATAGAAGGCATACCAAGGAAAACAAATCATTAATAAAAGCCTTTTCACCAAAGAGGTATGACTGAAATTCAGCTGGTTGTTGCAGTCTAGGTATTCTGACACCAGCCTGAAGCAAAGAGGAATCTATGAACCTCTCGTTCCTAGTTTTATTTCTATGGCTGTCGGTTTTAGATACATCTATGTGTCCCCTTAAGGTGCATTCTAGCTAAATAATTGTATAACCGTGCAGCTGAATACAGTATTTTGTACTGCATACTGCCTGTTTACAATATTATTTTATATATAATGTGTACACCCGTACAATTGTATTAGTTTTGAAAATGATTGACAGCCAGGGAATACATTCAGAGCACTTTGTCTCATGTTGCTGTATTTCACAAAATTGTCTTCATAATACCACACCACTCATTTTGCCTATCCTAGCTTCAGACAGGACTGGAAATAACCAGAATAATCCAGTCTTCACTTCCTGCTGAATGTAAACCAAAGAAAAAGACTAAAATTACACCTGCAAAGGTAGGAGTCTTCTCTCACTATCTGTAGGCATGGACAATCTATTTATTTAACCTATTCACTGTCAAATATCAGGGGCAGAATTACAAATTAGTTTTTTTCTTTGTGTCTATTTACATGCAAGTATGTGCATAACAAAAAATTATAATTAAAAACCGATATTCAAATGTAAACCAAAACAGGAAAAGTGAAATGTAAAAGATGCTGCTGTATGGTTAAACGCTGGCTGAGAATTCCTGAATTGGATTTTCATCCAAAGCCACAGTTTACAGTGTTGGGATTTAAAATAATAATAATAATAATAATAATAATAATAATAATAATAATAATAATTAAAAAACATATTATACCACTAGATAGCAATTTTAACAATAGTTGGAAATAGTAGCTTGCTGAGAAGTTCAATAACAATGACGTCATTTAAAAAAATATATATTTCTTTAGCACCTCCAGGTTTGGGTAATGTGTGTCAAATTGTGAAAAATATTACTTTTCTTCTGAAAAACCCATCAATTCTTGGTATAACCTTTTTTTTTTTTAATTCTTAGAAAATTTCCAGTGCAAAGAAAGAACTACCTGTGCCTCCCATTTATCGCAAGGCAAAGACACTTCATTTCGTGGCTGGAACAGTATGGTGTTTTTTTGGGGGGGGTTTTTGGTGTTTTTTTTAGTAAAATATCATACTGTACCAACATATTTTTATTAAAGATCTATCTTGTACTTTGTTGAAAAGTCTAAATAAAAATGTATCAATGTACTTTATCCCTATACTATGTCTGGTTTAACCCTGATTCATCACTAATCTTGGACTAACTAATGGTATTTTAGGTAAAGTAGTCCAAGACGAGTGCTAATCGTGGTCTGTTAAAGCAGCTGTTAAACTGAGTAGGTACAGCAATCCACCACTTTCTATATGGATGTCCTTATTGTTTTTTTTTTTTTATCAAGCTTATTAGACATTCTTTGATGGCTGAAAATTGCTAGTTTAGCATTATCTGGAGTAGTGGACATTACTACTTGATTATTGACGACTGCAACAGCCGTGAAAATATGTCCATGCCCATGGTTAGCTATTGTACATTCATTATTTTATTCATGTATTTGTATTTCAAGTCTACCAGTCCCAGTCATTCCGTGAGAGCTAATGTTCAAAATGTCCTGCACATTATGAAGTACCACAACCCAAAGCTCTACGATGGAAGCCACACTCTTCCCATGAGGTTCCCAAGAAGCACAGACCCTGCAGAGAAGAGGTCTTTCCGCAGACCTGCGTCTTCATGTTCAGCCACCTCTTCGGTCGGGAGCTTGTCAGAACTTCTGCTGGCTTTGCAAGATGAACTGGGACAAATGAGTTTGTAAGTGGTGTGTTTACAGTATTTTCACAAACCTAGCGATTCAATGTGCAGCCTCTTTTACAATGCAGTATATACAGCTGTGTTGGCTCTAGCACTGTTCATTTCAATAACTGTTTCTAAATAAAATTCAATATATTTTGAAGCGTATTTGTCAAATTTAAACCTTTCAAAATATTTGTGGCCTTCACTGATTTAATTATTTTCACAAACAATGGCATAGGACATAGAAGGGGAATACTATCTTTAACTGTATAAACTAGCAAGACCTTATTTAGAACCATTACTTAACAGCTCCTGCGTTCAGCTGTCCCTTCCTAGTTTTATTTATTTACAATTGTTTTATTCCTCTCAGACAAATTCTCTAACAAATAGGACCTTAAGATCATTATCATAAACTTATATTTCACGTAGCATGACTTTTCTTCAGTCGTTGTTGTATTGCCTCTTCTTGGGGGTGGTGGACATTTTTCACAGGTGTGGTGTTTAATAGGTGGCTATTTTGTTCAAGTGAACATCAGGAGCTACTGAAACACATACAGGAGACCAGGAAAACAGAAGTGCGCGAGGACCTGGAGAGGGAGCTGGACTGTCTGGTGAAAAGGATGGAGGTGAAAGGGGACCAGATTTCTAAGCTCAAAAAACATCAAGCTGCTGTAAGTTGTTGAGCTGATGTTGTATACTGCTTTGGATGCAGTTCGCTTTGCTTGAATATTTTTATAGTCGTAAATTAACTAGACATAAAGGTATGTTTATGAAACTATTACTGTGTTATATGGTTAGCCTCTTAGACGCTTAGAAATGTTCCAGCTGTGATTAGAACTGTTAACGGATTACAACTAAATGACAGTAATGGAATGCGGCGTCTAATGTCCTCGGGTCCTACCACGTTGTGACCCAAAAGCTCGAAAGTCAGGTGTCAATTATGCTGTGGTTAAAATACAAAAATGTTTTCACTTGTTAGACATTTAACAATAGCATCTGATGGTGCAGCATTTCTGCTTGATTATTGGCTACAGCTACTAAGAAAGAAAGATAAGCAAGAATATACAGGGACAAGCTATAACTATCAATCACAAATCTCACTTCCAGTAATATCACTTTTTGGGAAGCATCATACAAGTATATAGTTTAAATGCAAGTTAGTTGCTGTGCAGTATTGAAATCTTCTGACCTACAAAGTAGCACAATATAGCATATGTAACTCTGCAATGTTTTTGATTATTACAATGTGTTGCACAGTAACTGTATTTGTTTCACATTGTAGTGGTTTTTATTTAATTTTAATTATATTTTTTGTCTTTTTTATTTTATGTCCTGGTACTGTCTACCCACCAAAGGTTCAGAAACTGAAGCAGAAAAGTCAGAAGGCTAAGAGACGGCTAGCCAGCGCTGGAGCACAAACAGAAGTGCGTGAAGTGAAGCCACTGTCCGCCACTGTCAGACATCGAGGACCTTCCCCTAAAACCAATAAGGGGCACACGAACCAGGGGAGCCTGCAGCTGCTGAAGAATGTACAAAAACTGCAGCTGAACCTGAAGAAGGATGACATCATGTGGGTGCAGTAACCAGAGGCTCCCATGGGACTGATGCTGAAAGGGCAACACTGTCAAGTGCTGTATATCCGGCAGTTCTACTGTTGTGCAGTGATCCAAAATCTTAATCAAATCTCATGAAATTATTGTGTATTTTGTTTTTTAAGTGTATTGCACGGGCTTGTTTCTTTTTTAGTAACTTGTGTTTTTAATGTAACACTGTCTGTCAATGAGAAGTTTTGTTTTTTATAATAAATAATGGTTATTGCATGAAATGTCATTGTTTTGTAATGGAAACACAGTTCTATCATTTGTTATGTGAAAGTGTTGAAGATTTCATAGACTGGTATTGAGGTGGCTTGCTTATACAATACTACAAAGTAGGACTGCAAGACTTCAGGTTTTGGAGTACTTTTTTATTCTGTTTCAGAAAGATGTTGGAAACAGAACAATGGAAGGAATGGCCCATTTCCCTAAATCTGTCAACTTAAATTTAATTCACTTCTATTTTCAGGAGTTTACTTTTCAAGAACCAAATGTTTTTGCCTTTCATAAACATTACCAAATACTCCAATACAAACGCTTAAATTTTTTTTTTTTGGGTGGATAATTAGAAATGTCCTAAACTTTTGCCATTGATCATGAGGTAACATTTAATAGGTAATGCATGTGTCTCGCACAGAGAGTGTGAGCGGAGAGAGGTGGACATTTCCAGCCCGCTCTTTCACAGCACTCCAAAGAACTGAGCACGGTTTTCTTTTTCTTAAATACATGTTCGGCCATGGAGTTTGCGCAAAAAATTAAAAAAAAAAAAAAAAATACAGATGCAGTCACTTTACAGTATTTTCCATCATGCCCATACATGGTAACCATTCATTTTTCAGTTTTAAACCAAAATTAGGCACTTTATGTTTTGCAGACTTGAATTGCATTTTTAAAAAAAGCTTTTTTTAAAATTTGTCTTTTATATTCAATGTGATTGGCATTGCACTTTATAATTCTCCCGATTGTGGAGCTGCATTGTGCCATATAGGTATGTCCATCTGTCTGCGGTTAGTACATATAGCCTATATTGTTCTTATACAGTTCTACGATATGCAAACACAAAACGGTACGTAAACACAAATGCACAGATCGCTACATTGCCCCCACCTTAGTCTCTTTTTGTCCCCCAAAACTCTTGGCTGCAATTGGCCACCTCCCCCCTTAAAAGACAACCACTCTCCCCTCATGTCTGTTTTTCTCCCTCTGGATCCTGGCGGGTAGGTTGGCAGCCGGTGTTGTAATGGAGGCGGTCTTCTCTCCTTTTGTCAGGGTGATCCTGGGTCTTCAGTCAGGGTTGCCCGTTTAACCCCTCTGATGACCCCTGGGCTTCTGTAAGGAGGGGCAGGGGTGCAGGCGGTAGAGTCTTGTACGACGGAGCGGCAGGCCAACAGCATGAGGGGCAGGTGGGTGGGCGGCGGTGGTGAGGGCCAGCTGCACGGCCAGCGTGCGGTTGAACCTCTACCAGTCCGTCACTCTGTGGGTGCAGAGGGGTGCGAAGACCGAACTGGTTGAAGAACCCCTCCAGCAATGCTTCAGCGACCGTCTCCGCCTCTTGGTCTGGCAGTGTGTACGCCTCAGGCCACTTGAAGTAATCGAGGGCCACCCTCTCGGAGAGAGGAAAGAGGCCTAGTACATCCACGGCAACCCTCTCCATGGGCCCATGACCTGGTACTGCTGGAGTGAGGTGTGTCGACCGGCCCTGGGGTCCTTTCCGTCCCGCCTGCACCGACCCCAGTAGAAGGACTGGCAGAGCCGCCTCAGGGTCTTCGTCACTCCAAAATGGCCAGGGGTCCCATGATGGGCGTCTAGCATCTCCTGGCGCAGCACCCCGGGGAGGACCATCTGCCACCTCACCTCCCCCGTTGCCGGCTCCTTCCACTGCTGCTGGAGGACACTGTCACGCAGAGCCAGACCGGTCCACTGGGCCCACAGCCCCCGGGTGGTGGTGGACAGGGGGGCTACCTCCTCCCAGAGAGGCCTTCTCTGCTGCTCCAGCCATTCCATCACAGGACGGAGGTCCGGGTCCCATTCTTGGTGCGCCCTCCATTCCACCCTCTCGAATGATACTCCCACCCGCCATTGTTCTTCACCCTGGCCGGCCAGCTTTGCTACCCTCTCTTCCCTCCGGTTGCAGTGGCTGCATCCCTCCCGAGCACAGGGTCGATGAGATAGGGCGTCCGCATTGGCGTGTTTCTATCCCGCTTGGTGTTGGATCTGGTAGTGGAGCGTCTGAAGCTGCTCAATCCAACGGGCGACCTGTCCCTCCAGCTCCCGGAACATCATGAGCCACTGCAGGGCAGCGTGGTCCGTCTAGGCAAAGTCCCTCGCAGCTCGGGAGCCAGACTGGCAGCATGGTCCGTCTAGGCAAAGTCCCTTGCAGCTCGGGAGCCAGACTGCATGTATTGCGCTGCGTGCTGGGTCTTTGGTCGGGACTGGTGGCTGAGGGGAGACTGCTGGGGGCGCGAGGTCACTCCTGGTGGTAGGGCATTGCGTGGTTGCATCTTCCCGCAGCAGGGGTTGCAAGGGGTTCCCCTGGGTCAAGCTAGGGCAGCATGAGGGCTGTTGGCCTTGGCGGCATTGGGCAGCCGCAGCAGGACGGCATTTCCCAGCAGCAGCAGGACAGTGGTTGGGAGAGCCGAGCAGGGTTGCAAGGCGGTCCGGGGGAGGGCTGAGTTCCGCTGGGCTGAGCTGGGGTAAGACAGGGCTGGTCGCTGGTGTCGAGTTGGAGCCCGGGGGCGGGCCGAGGACACCTGGCTCGGTGGCAATTGAGACGACTGTGGGGTCCTGGCCTGGCGGCTCAACCAGCCAGGTGGTGAGACAGGTCCCCCTGGGTAGGACAGCGCCAGGGTCAGGCCCCCTCGCAGCTGCAATGTCCCGGTCCTGAGATCCAGTTGCCCTCTGTATAGCGGAGGAAGTCCAGGCCCAATATGCATGGTCCTGGACAGCTGCTACCCACACAGGGTGGTGTACTGGCCGTCCTGCAACTTCAATGGACAGCTTACCCTTCCCCTGCCTTGGTGCCATCTCTCCAGTGATGGTATGCAAGCTGACTGTAGTGGGCTCCAGCCTGACTCCCGCTGGCAGCACGTCCGGTCGAACCAGCGTCACTGTGGAACCGGTGTCCACCAGAGCGGTGCATGGAACCCCCTCGATGCAGATTGGCACGTGGTAGTTGTCCCCCACAGTGGTCCTGCCCACTGCCAGAGCTGGTCCTGGTGGGCAGAGGTCAGCTACTTCTGGGGAGAGAGGGGCCCCACTCTCCCGGCTGTACGGTTGAGCCCCGGTTAGTGGCTGAGAAGGTTGGTGGTTGACAGCGACAGGGACAGGTCGAGGGGCCGGCGGTGTCCCGCTTACACCAGCCTTGTGACGTTTCCCTGGGGTGGCTCTGGTTGATGGGCAGTGGCAGTCTGGCGTTGGGAGCATTGGCGCTGGAGGTGACCTGCTTTACCACAGTTCAGGTGCATTGTGTGGCGGCGACAAACGCCATGACTTCAGTTGGCCAAGCGGGCTCTTCACAGGCTTGAGCTTGGTAGGCCTTCAGCCGCAGGTGGGTAGGCTTCGTTTCCTCTCCTTGAGCTTCTCCAGTGGTCTGACTACACTCGCTTTCTTCAAGCACTGCATCCACCCGTTCAGCTTGGGCCAGGGCGATCTTCAGGGAGGTTGGAGAAGCAAGTCGGACCTGACAGCGCAGTGCAGCAGGAATCAGGCCCTGGAATGAAGCCTCCATTACCAGGTCCTCTTGGGCCACTGGCAGGGAGTCGGGATACCCTCCGCCCCAGGTACCTCAAGTCGGCTGCCAGCACGCCTAGTTGCTCCCCCAGCTTGCAGTAGCGGGTGGCCAAGCGTTGGCGCAGGCCGACAGCAGGCTACACTCTCCCGAACCGGCATTCCAGTGTGGTGGTTAGCTCTTGGAGTGATGTCGCTTCATCCTGTTTGCACATTGGCACTCTCGCTGGCGTGATGCGCGGTGATGTCACCTCCGTCTTCACAACGATGTTTCTCCAACCCTTTTCGTTCCGCATGGAGTCCGCTATGTTGCTCTCAAAACTCTCTTCTGCCTCCCGCTTCTCCTTGCCATCTGTGGACCTAGCCGCAGCTCCTCCTGGTCTATCCGCTCTCTCCGCTTCACCTTCCACGGCATGGATTCCATGATCAAACCAATGTAATGACCAGTGCCCTCGATGATAAATCAGAACACGAAGAGTGTTGCCAGGTACAATTAATAAGCAATTTATTATTTGAAATAACACGTTTGGGCCAAGACCATGTCGCAAATTTTTTTTAAAAAGACCCAAACTCCTTCCTTCACCCACTGACCCCCGCTTCCACTTCTGGAGCTCTCGCCCTCCCTCAGGCTCTCGCTCCACGTCACTCCCATCTTCAGTATCCCTCACTCTCTCGCACTCTCACTCTCACTGACTGTCTCTCACTGCAATTCTTTTTTTTTTTGTGATCAAATGTTTTATTAGGGAATCAAGAGGACAATACAAACAATGCCACATAAATAACAATTCCCCAAGATTTTCATTTTCACTTTCGACTTCTCTAGTTTACTCCCCCAGTCAGTGCTGTCAGATTGGCGGGTTTCCAGCCAAATCTGGCAACGCATCTAGCGGGTAAATGCTGTCTTTGGTGGGTTTTTTAATTTTTTTTTTATAACTTCAGTCACCACGATGTCCTGCATATATCTATATTTTGCCAGATGTTTCCCAGAATGCAGAAGCAGAACAATGAAACATAAAAATCGGTTATACTGCTTAAAGTATGTTACCGTGTATACTTTTCAAACACTGTTAAATTCTACTCAAATACAACTTTTAACCTTGCAAAGTAACCCTCAATCAGACATATCGAGGACAGCTGGCACATAACCTATTCAGCGATGTACTTAAATTACAGCAATTTAATTTAGAAACGTACGTCTGAAGTTCATTTTTTTCTGTCACAAACATAGAAATACACATCAATTAATACGGCGTAATATATTTCCTTAAGAAATTAACACTACATTTCAATAAATGTACTGTTTTCGTGTTATACCAGATTGTATGTTTTTGGAAGGTATGCTATTCTAACACAGATGCACCGTATTTGACAACGCTAAAGCTCTTTGGCAAATACAATCCTCATGCGGGTTAATAATTAGCAAAATAGACGGAGAAGCGAGATTTGTTTGGTGTGCATCATGTCACTATAGTAACTGTTGAGACAAGTCCACGCCTGGATTTGGAAGGAAGTAACATACTGGTCTCCTTGTATACACCACAGACAGAGACTATCATAAACTACTTTAAAAAAAAAAAAAAAAAAAACATAGAAGGTGCGGGAATATATTCCTTACTGGAAACGTTACGTAAATTGGATTTGTTGATTTGAAATCGTGCGCCAGTCTCTAATTATATTCTGCCGGTGGACAGAGTGGTGGCTGAACAACTGGGAGAACTGTGAAGTGTATCTAACACAGGTTCGTAACCTTACACTCCGTTTTGTCGAATAGGTTCAATGTTCCGAAAATGCAATGTTCTGAAACTAAGCAAAAACGACATTACTATTAAGTATTAATCAGTTTGTACTTCATACACGTTTTAAAATCATGAAACGTGTAACTACATTAATTTTCTTTTAAATGAATTATTGAAATACATTGTAGAATAATGTTTAATAAAACCAAAAAAAGTGTCGTTTCTTTAACCTAAATGAAGTATTTTGATGTACTCTGCAAAAGTGAAGACGGGTGACCATTATAACATAAACACTTTAATACATTTTTAAAGTTTCCAAGAACAAGGTATTTGCTGTTCATGAAAAGTGAGTCAATCACATAGGCCACAGACATGGTGGTGGTGGCAGGCATTCCCCTTATAGCTCTGAAAGTGCACCTCATGCCCGACCTGAACACCAATTGACATTCAGTCATGGGCCTCGCCCATGAGAATTGTGCTGAATCGTTTGGTGATTTGGACTATTTAGGTCGAGACCATGATGCTTATTCCACTTGTCCTAGGCTGCATTCCAAAACAATCCTAGTCTGTGAATGGCATGAGATGCCAGTGACCTAAACTGCTGTGCTAGCTTGCCAACCCTTATCAATGTAATATTAATTATTTACAGTTCCCGCTTGTTGGTCTGAGAGGTGCATTTAGTATGTTTGAAATGGCAGAGGATTACAAGATCTCCTCCACTGAGAAGCTCCAGTTAATGGAGAAGGAACTGGCAGTGCAGCTGGTGGAACTGAAGACAGAGATTGAAGAAAATGGAGTTTTACAAGGAACACCTGCAAGGTCCTACAGGTAATACAGTAGTGACATATTAGCTGTGGTTTCCACTAATACCAGCATCACCACTCATGAAATTATTATTATTATTATTATTATTATGCACAAATTGTGAATCTGAACCATTATACAATGAATCAGCTGAACCATTTAAGAATAAAGTATTCTGGAAATAATAACAGTAAACCAAAAAAATATTGCAGTATTTATGACACATTTTTAATAATATTACGAAATGGAATAATGTTTGTTTTGTTTGTTGGTGAATTCGTTGTTTAAAAATACCATTAGGATGCAATTGTATCTCAAATGTAACCTGAATAAACTATGTATATCACCAAGACTCATAGCTTTATCATCAATGGCAGCACGCCTGATTTCAAACAACAACTGCACAGTGGCCTTAATACTGGTTTACCATAGTACCATAGTTGGGTCCCTCTTGAAAAACAAGCTGACTGCCATTACGGTAATTTGGGTAGTGGGATACAGTCTATTTTTTTTCTTTTTAAACATTTAGTCATTGCCAATTAGTTTTTATTATTTTCTTCCCAATTTGAAATGCCCAATTATTTTTAGGCTCAGCTCACCGCTACCACCCCTGCGCTGACTCGGGAGGGGTGAAGACGAACACACGCTGTCCTCCGAAGCGTGTGCCGTCAGCCGCCCGCTTCTTTACACTCTGCAGACTCACCGTGCAGCCGCCTCAGAGCTACAGCGTCGGAGGACAACGCAGCTCTGGGCAGCTTACAGGCAAGACCGCAGGCGCCCGGCCAGACTACATGGGTCGCTGGTGCGCGGTGAGCCGAGGACACCCTGGCCGACCTAACCCTCCCTCCCCCTGGACAACGCTCGGCCAATTGAGCCGGACGACGCTCGGCCAATTGAGCGCCGCCCACTGGGAGCTCCCGTCCATGGTCGGCTGTGGAATAGCCTGGACTTGAACCGGCGACGTCCAGGCTATGGAGCTCATCCTATAGAGCGAGTGCTTTTACTGGATGCGCCACTCGGGAGGCCCCAGTGGGATACAGTCTTATAGTGTGGGAAAGCTACAATGAGCTACCTAGACTGCATGGCTGTTTTGTGATATAGACTATTTGCAAAGGGAATAAGAACAGGGTATGCAGCTTGTGTTTCACCATGTGTTTAGATGTTCTAATCGCATCGTTTTTCTATTTCAGCTCTGTGCCTATTCCAAAAGATATTTCCTACTTCAGGAAAGAGAGGGAGCTGATCTTGAGAAAAGGCTTGCAGGTAAATAATGTGTGGGATGAAGTTTGTTTATACAAAAGAAAACATATCTGACTGTACCTGGTCTGTAAGGATAGCACTGAGGGACAAGACTGGAGTTCAGGTCTTTCAATCCAACGCAACCATCATCAATTCACTATTACAGTACATTCACTGTCATTGTCGCTTTTTACTATCATGTCGTGTTGTTTGTAAGTAAGGTTTTCAACTGAGGTTTGTTGTGGAAATATTATTTGCCATTGTCGTATGTTTTTGACTGTTTAATCCGTTGATGTTGTGTTGTTTACCCCATGAGGATACCCCAAAGTCCCCTATCTCTCCTCGCTTCCGAGCGTGGTGCGGACAGCCGATCAGAGTGTGATTTTCTATCAGCTATGAGCGGATTAGATTTCACTATTAAGTTGGTGTTGCAGGTAGCTGAAGCCAGGCCAGTAGCTGCTCAGGCTGATGTGATGGAGAGGGAGCTAGAGAGCTGCCTGAGGCAGGAGTACACACCAGAGAGCCTCCCGCTGCTGCTCCACCAGGTAACCAGCAGGGGGCAGCCTCTAATCTTTCTCATGACATTGTAAAACAGTCAGCTTCACCAGAAGTATTTATATATTACTGTAGTTTACAATGCGAGGGGAGCTAACAGCATTTAATAGAATTAGTGTCCTGTTGAGCTTTGATCAAACAGGAAAAAAAATGTCTTTCATCAGACAATAATACATTGTATTGTTAATTGAATATGCACTGGTATTTGAGGAGGTTAGCTTTTGCTACAAATTTTGTAAAACTCCATTATTATTATTTGTTTATTTAGCAGACACCTTTAACCAAAGCGACTAGGGTGTGTGAACTGTGCATCAGCTGCAGAGTCACTTACAATTACATCTCACAAGGAAGTTAAGTGACTTGCTCAGGGTCACACAATGAGTCAGTGGCTGAGGTGGGATTTGAACCGGGGACTTCATGGTTACAAGCCCTTTTCTTTAACCACTGGACCACACAGCCTCCTGTCTTGAAGCTAATGCATTTTTACTGATACTGCATGTTGTGCTAACGTCACAACTTTAATGAGTTATTTGAAGAATGTTTTTATGCAGATGGTTTCACGGAGCACGATTAGCACTTATCAATAAAACTACAAAAAATATGAACTAAGGGCAAGCGATTAATAAAGTACCGGTAAGCAAATAGATTATCAAGGGAGAGTGGTCTATATTCAGAACTTTCTGAACTCATGAACATATATGCAGAACCACATTCCCTGACTGATGGGCTGTGATTGTAACAGTATTGTTTCTGGTTTCCTCCCCAGTTTTATGGCTACTTGCACTGGAAGGTTCAATTGTTCTGTTAAGTCTTTGGCCCCTAACCTTTCTTTTTTGTGCATGTTTGTAGTTCTACACAGATCGGATTTCCCAGCTGGTGCAGTTTAAATATCTGTGCATGCTGCGATGGAGAAGGTTTTGTCAGCACTCTGGTATAATTGAACAGCTCTATCCTCTGTACAAGGTACTGCAAGCAACCTGTTCACATCACGGCTTTTCTAACCATGATAGTCATTAATGCAAAACAGCATCCATGCTACTGTATAGCTAATTAAATAGTTCGTAGTTTTAATTAGTTGTCTTACACGCATATGGAAAAAAGCTGTATAGAACTTACAGAGGAGCGAACTCAAGACTGGCCCCGGTTACTGGTCTGCAGTGTTGAGTGAATTGTTTTTCAAGACCCCTTTTACAGGTCTACGGTTATTCGTTTTCACTTTGTAAAAGTTAAACCAGCTGAACCTCCCTGCACTTGTCTTTTGGTTTCATCCTCCACTTCCCCACCAACACCAAGCAGACATTCTCATTTTTCAGGGGAAGGCCAGAACTATCCCAAAATCTCAACTTTACTTGACCAGCAGCACACATCTCTGATGCATATATACATCTCAACGGTCTATTAAATTTTTTATGCTGTTCTTGTATCAAATAACTCTTTTTTAATATGCTGTTGTAAACAAAAAAAAGAAAAGACCCACTTACTTAGTCAAGTATGAGTTCCGGGTGCTGTATTTAAATCGTAAGCCTTTCACAAGCTGAAAAAATCGTTTTAATCCTTTTCCTTTAACTGTTCCAAGAAACAACTAGAGTACATCATGAAGGAGTATGACGACACCGTGCAGAGAGCTCGGAGACTGTCTGTTGCCAGGGAGAGTTTTCTGACAGAAAAAGGGATGCCGGTTAATGCTGTGACCCAAGAAGACTTGGTGATCTACCTTCAGTGGCTGGTGTGTCATCTTCAGTCTGTCAAGACCATCCACAACTACCTGCGGGTGAGTCTTTAATACCAGGCACTGTAGACTAGGTCTATAATGAGGACATTCTTGATGCAGAATTTGCCTACCTACAACATTCTTTCAGATACACTTCAAAATACAGGACCAACAGCAACATTGTAGTTACACTGCCTGTAATATGCACTACATGTATTTAGCACACAGTTAAAAAATGTTGCGTAGCCCTTTATTCATTTTTCTTGGTGTGAGTTTCAGTAGGTGGCATTGATAAACGATAAACCTGATATGAAACAAAATTCAGAGTCAGAGTCGACCAACTTTTTACTCATACATAGCGATGTGGAAAGAGAAATCAGGACTAAGTTTGAGCTTGATTATTGAGCAAATGTCCAGGTGCTACAGTACCTGCCTGTGTCTGAGAGGATGGAAGTGAGCAGCACGAGAAGCTCTGATGGAGTTCAGGACCCTGGTGACACAATCAGCCTAAGTGACTCCCTGTCCTCCTTCCTGCGCTCTCCTGCGCGCCCCAGCACAGCGGTGTCCAGCCTGTCTGGCTCAGCAGGTAACAGGAGCAAACCACAATTCAGTGTGTCAGGAAACGTGTTAAAAGTTGAAGGCATAAAATACAATAACAACAACAACAACATTGTCTTTAGCAACCAATGCAAAATATTTTTGTTTCTTTGTGTTTTTGTTTATTAATCTGGAATAGTCCATTATTGCTTAAACGTCTCTTTTCAAGAAAAAAACAGAGCCTACATTGGATCAATCATGCATAACTATTAAACACGCAAGTGCTAAAATCGTTAATGACATTGAAGACATTGAGAAAGACTTTGACTTTGTCATTGAGTTTATTAAGTTTCTTTTATTATTTCTAAATCTGCATTGAATCAAGTAATCTGTTTGTTCTTCAAGCTTTGACTCACTTTCCTGTGTGGTACATTAAAAGTTAAATACTGCATCTTTTGTCAGGAAAAACTCTCTCAGCATCCCCACTCCAAAGCGGACTTCACATTATGGTTTCTTCCATCAGCAGTCACACAGTTATGACAAACATTGAAGGTAAGACTGCATTGTTAATCTGATTTGTTTTGCAATGAACAAGACCCTAGTAGTAGCTGTTCGTACACATACAAGCTTTTAATAGTCTTACTTTTTAAAACAGATGGAATCAAATGCTAATATATTTTGCACTCATTTCCTTGTCTTGATTTCTGCTATTAATCTGGGTTCTGACACTTCAGTATTGGGATTAATTTTTTGTTCTATATAGCTGCCTTGTACCATTTCAGCTTGCTTGGAGAATCCATGGTGCAATAGTGTAATCTTTGACCCCTTACCTTTTCATTTGTCTGTGTTTTTCTGAGGCTAGAAAAATCTTGTGACCTTCAAGAGTAAGTAGTGGGATCCTGAAAAATACAGCGTTACACGCTCCCATGTGTTGCTACTGTATTTTCATTGTCAACATCCTGACAAAATGGCCGCTCTAGTGCACTGATAGTGTAAGGATTATTGCCCACACTGTCAAACAGGTAACAGCAATAATGATCCATGATGTGGTATGGAACAGAAAAGCCAGAGCACTTCCTGCAGTGATTTAGAGAACAGATCTCAAACCCCAGTGCACTAAAGCGGCCGTTTTGAAAAGAGCTTTGAAACAGACTTTTAAAAATAAAAGTGTAAAAAGTTGTCAGGATGTTAACAATGAAAAGAAAAATGACAGGTACGTTATGTAAGTAGTTGTAGCAACACGTGGGGACGTATAACGCTATATTTTTCGGAACCCCGCTACTTACTCTTTCAGGCTCGTGGATTTTTTCTTGGTTAAAAAAAAACTCTGTCCTTGCATGTTGTTTCTTTAGGACTGTATAGAAGTGAGGTCACTGCATTACTGCCAGTCCAGCAACTGGAACTGAAAGAGTTTAAACCCCAGCTCCAGTACCTGATTTCACACTTTCAGATTGACTACAACACAGAGGACCTCAGAAACACTGCAAACGAGATGGAACTATTTACTCTGGTAAAATTTACTGTATTTTTGACAATTTGCTAATAAATCTGACTCCACAGGCAATGTAACACATGTGTATATATATATATATATATATATATATATATATATATATATATATATATATATATATATATATATATATATATATATATATATGTATATATATATATATATATATATATATATTTGTCTTCCAGGTTGCTCGTAAATTTAGACTTATCTTTAAAAAACAACAAACTATGAAAACCTTCCCGATTTACGGTGCCACAGAGTCAGGGACAGATCAGTGGGGAATGAAGAAACCCAGCATGGCCCTAAAGAAACAAGCTAACTGGATTCCATTTATAAAGGTATAGCTCCACACTAACACATTGGGGTCATTCTAAGGAGAGCTTTAAGTTATGTAAATTCATTTGTCGTGTGTCATCGTGGGCATGTTTTGGCTGCTCAAACTGTGCAAAAACAATTATATTATTATTATTATTATTATTATTATTATTATTATTATTTATTTCTTAGCAGACAGCGTTACCCATGGCGACTTACAGTTGTATACAAAAAAATACATATCAAGAATTACAGTACAATTAAGAACAAGATACAAAATACAATGACTTCAGTCCTAATAATAGCAAATACAAAACACAGAGGATTGGATAATAGACTGGAAATAGGAGCTTTTAGCAGAGGAGAGAGTAGAGGAGAAGGAGGAGAGGAGGGAGTGGTAGAGGTCTAGGGCAGCAGGGAGTTTGATTCTCTTCCATTTCTTTTCAGCAGAGCGAAGTTTGGTTTCTTGCTGAGCAGAGCACAGAGGAGAGCCAGGGTTGGGGAGGGGAGGGGTGAGCAGGTTGGGAGGTGAGGGGACAGAGGGAGTTGAGGGAGGAGAAGAGGGTGGAGGTAGCAGAGTCTACAGAGAGTTGGGAGAAGGAGTCGATAGGAGGGAGGTGAGAGAGAGCAGGCACTGGAGAAGGTGAGGTCTAGTTGACGGCCAGCTTTGTGGGTAGGAGGGGATGGAGAGAGAGAGAAGTTGAAGGAGTGAAGGAGAGGAAGGAATCCGACAGAGTGGGTGGGGTTGGAGAGATGGATATTGAAATTAATAATAAAGTAATACATGACATATTACTTTATTATTAATCACAAAAAACATAGAACTACGCCATATGTTCAGGATGACATCTGTACATAACGTAAGATATACTGGAATTTTAACAAATCATTAACAAGGATTGGCTGATTTCTCATATGTGATTTCTAATCCAAACTTTATATATGTATATATTTCTTTGCATTGTGGTAACAGATAACAGCCAAGCATGATCCCTGGCAGCAAAAAATGATAACAAAACTAAAGCAGGACAGATCTGTGGATGAACTTCTACACTTGCATTCCAAGTTTTTCCAGGTAACATAACATCATCCTGGCACCTGTAGGGTGTTATAATATAATAGTTATTTGAAAAGGTGATTTGTAAATCCATGTTAAGAGTGCAGTACATAACAGTTTGGTTTTGGTTGCTCTTATGCTGAAGCACACTAACTCCAGCATGATATATTATTGCCTATAATATAATTAGCCCTAGTACATATGAATGAGCTGTTACCATATGACTAAATATTTATTAGCTTACACTATCTAAATGAATGTGCATCCATCTCCAGTACAGCATGGGCAAGTGTGGACGATTACTGTAATACTGTGCTGTTGTACTTCTGTTTTGTTTTACTGGGGTTTAAATCTGATTTAATTTTCCTTTTTATTTATGTTAGAATAATCACAGGCTATGTTATTCTGTGCTGTTATATTACCTGTGTTTGTTGGGTGCAAGGTGTCTGATCCAGACAGGCTGATGGAGGCCCTTAAAGAACATGCAGCCACAGTTTTTGAGCCTGAGCCCATCCAGCCCTTGTCAGTGACATCACATCCCACTGGACAGCACACCAATCAGATCTGGAAGAGAATATACAGCTCTCCAGACTTGTTTCAGGTAAATGCATATTGACACTACTGAGTGAAAAAGATTAGTCAGATGATCTGCTTTAGATATGATTGTCTTATACCGTTAGATGAGTGTTACTACAGTATATAATTAGTAACTACACACGTGTATGAAATTACAGTGTGCAGAAAAATCTCACATTTAGAACAATTAATGCAGTTTTTTTTACTGTCTTTTATTGCTGCTGTTGAGGTCACATTTAATTTTAAGGCCACCCCTGTATTCAGAATTAAGTCCACCATATGAAGCCCCAAATGTGCCAAGCCTTCTTAAATTACCCTTCTAATAATACTAACAAACCCTCTGAAAACTTGGATGGGACATGATGTTACTCATTTGTAGGTTTTGAATTTGAATGAAGCACAAATATATAAAATTGGCTAAACTAAGAACTTGTTAAATAACTAATCATGTGGTTTACAAGAAATACTATGTGCCTGAAGCAGTAGAACCTTGACTGTTTTTAATAGTGAGGTTTCATTGTATTCTGATGACAATGCGATAGTGTACCTGCTTAGGATTTGTATTTCTTTTTAACAGGCACCTATACCTGAAGAAAGCAGCCAACCTGAGTCAAACGAACAGGAATCAGAGAGTGTTAACCAGAGCAAACGCCCCGGCTCTCAGAAAAAGAAAAAAGAAGAGGGGTATAACAAATGAATTTTAATTTTTAAAAAGCATCTGTGATGAACAGTTTAAGATTAATTTCACAATATCTGTGGTTTAGTAACTTTATTGTGTGCTTTTTTCCTTACTGAAAAAAGTGGTAACCCTAACTTAAAACCTTTGCTTACACTAACCCTAACCATAACTGTAATCCTTTGCTTATCCTAACCCTAACCCCATGTCTTTTGCTTACCATATCCCTGAACCCTAACTCTTTGCATACCCTAATCGTTTACTAACCTCTTCACAGCAGGGTTTTTGGAGTAAATCAAGCCCAATGTACAGTATTTAACACCGACAAAGTGACTGTCTATTTCTCTGTAGCTATTGCTATATGGATACCATGCAGCTGCTGGGGTTAGATGAAGGCAAAGAGGAGAACATCAAAGACCCAGTCATGATGAGAGGTGCCTACCTGTCCTTCCTCTACCTGCGCCACCTGCGAATCAGAGAGCTGCAGGTAAAACGCACACAGGGATCACAACATCCTGGCAATGCAAAAAGGAGCCTCTACCATGTTTCTACCACACCAAGGGAATGGTTAATTCACAACTTAACTACTATTCATCAAAGGCGAGTTAACTTTTTATTTCTTTGAAAGCTTTGTGGCAGTTATATCATCTGGTTATGTTTCTCTCTAAGCGCATATGTCTGGGATTTCTGAACTACTTTCGTTCTGTGGAGAGGACCCTGACCTTCAGCATTGCAGGCCTCAGCCTGGATGGGATGAAACTGACCAAAACAGCTGAGGATTCCTGCTGGGTGAACGCAGCTAGAGGGGGCTCTGGTACTGCTGGGGGACTGGGCTCTCACCAGTATCTCCACAACACACCTGCTGACTACAAGGTAACAAAACACTGCTACTTACATCCGTGCGGGACATCCATTTTCCAATATTTTAGTAAAGTGAAATGGTCAAAGATCATGTACTAGTAATGCACATACCATACCACCATCTTTAAATAGTAAAAATGCACTGACATTTGGTTCACTGGTCTGATTTTTTGACCATAGAAATTAAAAAGTTCCCATTACGTTTCAAAGAAACTATATTGACAAAAATGTTGTATAATATCTTCTTCATTGTTAGGCGTTAACACATGAGCATTAGGTATTCGAGGTAACACTGTTGAATGCAAAAGTTGAAAAATTGGTCTTTTACAATTACTAAAAACATACTAAAAATGATATAAATTAATCTAAATGATATGATTGACAAACTTTTATCCCAGTATAACTACACTGCGCAATCTTGAACAGAGAAATAACTTTTTATTTTGTAAAAGAAGGTTTTCTGGAGAAGCTGATTCATGAAATCAATAAGAAACTCCAGGTCACCCGTACCTTCCAATCATAAAGTGATGTAACACTAAATCAGAGTTTTTAAGGCATTAGGTGAAAAAGTGTCTCCTGACAATGAGTTGATAACCTTAGAAGGTCTCCTTCTTCCTGTGCTGATAGTGCCTGTTACAATATATATATATATATATATATATATATATATATATATATATATATATATATATATATGAAAATGAGGCTTGAGACGCATAACTCCAGTCGCAGTCAACTTCCACAAGATAGAGCCTTCATCGACAGGCACCATCACCTAATTGCATCATTCGGTTTTGTGTCTAAAAAGTTTAAAAAGTGACCAGAAAAAAAAAGAAATCCATCAGAACGGTAGGACAATTTTAAAAACGCAAGATATTTAAACACAGCTGTTTATTGTCTTATTAGTCCTTGGGGTTTGTATTGTGCAGGCATTTTTAAAGGAAGAATGAGATTGGCTGATGAAGACTGCCATACTAGATTACGCTTTGTATAAAATCTAAAGGGAGGCCACTTTTTTTTTTTTTTTGAAGAACAGGTCATTTCAGAGTGGTGGGTATGAGAGAGTGGATTGGCTGGCCAGGGGTGCAGCTAATAACTGTCTTGCTGGTTCTATTTACCTTTCAGTAACTGTTGTAATTAGCTCACATGGACAAAGTAAGACTAAGACTGCAGGGCAGATTTAGCAAATTAAGCCAATAGGATGTGCTTGATTTTTGTCTGCCTTTCTCCTGCCTTAACAACTTTGTTTAGAAAATATTTTATGCAAAGTATGTTAGTGACGTTGTCTTGAAATCTAAATCCTATAATAATGTTGTATACAGTGCATTTTTAAACATACGCTGGCAGTGTGTAACAGTTACAGTTATTAGAATAAATTATGATGGGCTGCTGTTTTCTTTTCTTTGTTGGCTAGTGGAGAAAATGTGTTTAACAGCCAAATTGGGGTAAAACATTAAGAAGATATGAAAAGTATTGTCAGTCAGAATACAATAATAAGATTCTACTGCTGCTGGGGGCTTAAGGGGTCCCCTTGCCCTCTGCCTTTTTTGTGCCTCCTCATTTTTTTTGGCCACTGGTCTGTTAAAAGTTCCATCTGTGCCCAGAGATTTGATAATGAAATCTGATGCCGTAGATGCAGTTCTGTTATTTGTAGGTTTAGCTTGGTCCTTTACTGTGTTTACTGTGTTTGGGCTGCAGGTGCACAGCGCTGAGTTCATGGAATTCCCTGAGGTTGAAAACTATGATGATTTCTACACCACAGAGGACAGCTACATCCACACCCAGGACCAAAGAGGAGTGTATATCATGTATGACGAGGCTGTCAAGGACCTGCAGGAGCTGGAGAATGTGCTTCTTCTTGTGGCTTCTCAGTACATCGAGAAAGACAAAGGTAACACAGAAACGCTGACCTGCTCCTTGGAGTGCAGGGACAACCATTGCTTTAAAAATACCAAGTAAAGCTCTGGTTCGCCACCAGAGGGTGCATTATATGAATCTCAGCAGTTGGTTAATGTAAGAAAAGCTGTTATTAATTGTCTACAAACACTACATGTCATTCATGTTCTGAAACAATGGCCTTTACGATTAATGACTGAGAATTATGAGAAACTTATTACCCCCGTCCTGGGGATGCATAGCTTTTTGTCTGTTGACTGCCACACTTAAATTCTTACTTCCATCTAGAGAACAGTTTATCCGATTGAGATGAATCTGGGTGTATATGAAGGCGCCCTCTCTGTCTGTCCGTTCCTATTTCATTTTTACATATATTTAAGTTAGCGCTTATTCGATTGTAATGAACATTGGTTAGGAAATTCTTTAGCTCTGGATCTTGGGGTATATGTCCTTGTACAAATGTACATTTTTATGAATGCAGGCCATAGTGATGTACTTTTTCATGTTACCTATACCTCTAATTTTGTATTTGTAGCTGTGGTGCGGGATGTATGCTATGGACATGCTTGTTAAATGATCAACCAAAACCAATACAGGCTACAAGCTTATGTGCAGGTCTGTATGGTGTCATTTCACCTCTTATTAAAGAGGGTTCTTCTGTTTTGTTTCTGTTAGGTCACAAAGCCAACAGGCAGTCCCATTCTTCAGCTTGCCTACAGGCCCCTGGAACAAACCTGAATTTCTGGGCACACGTGGATGTTGATCGCTTTGCAGTTTTGCTTGAGCTGTGGACCTGTGAAGTTGCTTTTCTTAAAAATAAACAGCAGGTAAGGATTTTCCAAAGAATTCGGTGGCTTGTAGGGGATTTCAATATCTGTGCCTTATATGAACAAGAAGGCCTGCAGTGGTGTGTACTTGCCATTCAAGCCATTGTGATCAGCTGTTATCTCTATATCTATTCAAGTCTATTTCTTCAAAAAAAAATCCAACAGGATAAGAGATTAGCAGGCCCCACTTCTTAGAGATTGTATTTCCCTGTAAATGTAGATAGCATGTCTTGGTTCTGGAAGACAGTGGTCTTCTATGACAGGTGGTTTCTTACTACAGGTGATCTTAAACTATGTTAAATATCATTGTGTGAACGATTGTAACAATGTCTGCAGAGCAATGTTGTTCATTAGCTTTCCGCTGGTTACCAAAAAAAAACCAAAAAAAAAAACAATTAAGTAAAAATAAATAAAGCGTCTAGTCCCAAGAAAAATACCAAAGTACCGTCCAAAACCTACGGCGGCTCGTTGAGGCCATCGGAAAAAAATTAAATAATTCTTTGTTGAGTTCACAAGATAATTTATCTTTAAAGAAAGGGCTTGTAACCAGGAGGTCCCCAAATCAAATCCTGGCTCTGCCACTGACTCACTGTGTGACCATGAGCAAGTCACTTAACCTCTTTGTGCTCCGTCTTTCGGGTGAGACGTAGTTGTAAGTGACTCTGCAGCTTATGCATAATTCACACAACCTAGTCTCCTTGGATAAAGGCGTCTGGTAAGTAAACAAATAATAATAATAAAAATAATAATTTATCTCAGGATCTCGAGAAAATGGAAGTCATTACTTCCATTTTCCTGAGATAAATTATGTCTGAAAAATGGAAGTAATCACTTGGGTTTTCTCGTGATCCTGAGATAAATTATCTTGTGATCTCGACATAACACAGATTTTTTTAGTTTTTTTTTCCAGATGGCCTCAACGAGTTTCCTATAATATTCGATTTTTTGGAGTTCTGTAGCATTTATATATCTATCTATATATATATATATATATATATATATATATATATATATATATATATATATATATATGGGTTGTGAGCTTCAAACATGGATTGTAAGTTTTTTGTGCACCTCAGTAAATACAAATCATTTTTCCTAGCTCCTGGATTGTTATTTTGAGGCCTACCAGCACGTGTTGGATCACGAGGAAAGGTTTGCATTGGCACAAGTCATAACGGACATCATGCACAAGAGACCCCGGCTTGAGATCAGCAGCCAGTACTTTGTCACGGCCTACGAAGAGGAGTGCGTCTGTCTGCAGTACCACCAGCAGCTCATCAGGGACATCCTCAACAAGCAGGTTTGGACAATCTTTAGAGCAGGGATATAATAAGATGCATATGTACCAGTACATACGTCACGCTTACAATTGTAATTAAATCTATAATACAGAGCAAAATATGCATATTGAACATTACTAGTTTTACCACTAGTATAGTACTGTATATGGGAATTTGAAATTTGATATTTTACAGGTAGAGATCCCAATTTCAGCCTCTACCAGTACACCCCAATTGAGCTCTTGATAGTTATAACACTTAAAATATTTTTTACTGACAGCTATGCGGGATTGTATGTGGGATTCATCCTCATGAACTATAACCACAATTATAACTTCTGCACAATTAGTTTCATTCAGCTGGTGACAGGCTTTATTGTTTTTGAACAGATAGATGAGCAGCGGCAGTATGTCCAAAGAGTTTGGAGGGATGGTCAGAAAGGAAATGTATATGAATTTGGCCTACCTCCAAACTATACCCCCAAGCAACTCATTGCCATCAATAACAACAGGTAAGCAAAGTGTCTTCCAAATGACAACATGATAACAGCTTACATTGTGGGGAAATTTAAATAGAGGTTCATAATACCCTCTCTCATGAATATAAAAACACCACAACAAAAGTGCTGAACTCACTGATGCACTGATGTCGGGAGAAGCCTAAACAGTTTTCTTTTTCGACAAAATTTCTTATTTAAAAAAAAAAAAAAGTCTCCTTTTGTTTTTTCTTCAGTTCCATGGTTGATGATTAGTAGTTCTGTTCCAGTCTTGCCTCTCTCTCTCTTTTATTGCAGCTCTGCTCTGAGGAATGTGTTTCTGCTGGAGTTCCACCCATCCCTTGGCCTGGCTTCCAGGATCCCTCAGGCACTGAACCAGGCTTACAGCGAGCTCTGCCAGCTTCGCAGGCCCCAGTCGGTCCAAGAGAGTGTCGCCCTGGAGAAGCAGCTCCTGCAGCTGGCTGTGGAGAAGTGGCAGGCTCTGGAGCCACCCGGAGCCTCCTACAGCACACCAGTACAAAAGGATGTAGGCACAAGTACAATTTGAAATGTTTTAGAAATAACATTCCTGGAATAATACAATTAGGAATAATCAATCAGTTGAAGCCATCAGTGTAAATACTTGACAAGTCCCATGAAATCAAGTAAAAAAGGGGTTTGCTCCTTAACATATACAACTTACTACTGTTAAAGATACTTACAAGAGTATCTTGAGATAAGTACTTGTACAGTTCTGATGGCTTAAATTGATATGATGTGTATCTAAACTTGAAAGGCCTCACATTCCTTAAGAAAATATTGGTTTAGTGTTCTTGAATTCAAAACTTATCTAGAATAGACCAGGCATCTATAATGATACAAAAGTAACCTGGTCTATCACTCTGAAATGTGCGATAGATTTGAACAGTTAATAAACTTTTCTGCTCTCTCTTTGTTTTTCTTGTTTTTACTTTTCTAGCTATTTTCAGGTATCTTTTTTGAAGACCCTTTCTTTGTGAGAGACGTTGGGTTTTCAGCACTGGAGTTTGCTGAGGAGGGTGAAAAGAAACAGGGCAGAGAAAAGCAAGCCTTCATTGTGGAGACCTTCTCCAGACTTCTGGAACTCATCACGCTCCGCCATCGCTTGATTGAGTCTGCCTCAGAGACTTCACAGTTAGCTCAGTGGGTATCCTCTGATAATCTGATAATCGAAGGCTCAGTTAGCAAAGTAGTTATAAAGCTTGACAAAAGAAACAAATTACTAATTACAGCTAAAGATGGCAATAAGGGGACACCAATATCATTAGATGCTCTCATTGTTCCTTATCCAACAGTAATTTCGACAATGTAAAAATGTAAAATACAAGAAAAGCCTGCCATGCCCATCTGCAGCAGCTCCACCACCTGTAATTGTTCACTCCCCACTGATGTCTCTCCAGGTTGTACAGGACCTTCTCTGCAGAGATGGGCTTCAATGAGTTTCACTTGTACCTGCGGCCTGTGCAGTTTGAGTTCGCAGCTCACAGGGAGAAGGCAGACCAGCCGCCCCCTGTGTTCATCACTGCCCTGTTGGAGGATGACAGCCAGGTGGACAGGTATTCAAAATGGCCGACAGGATGTGGCGCTGTTGCTGATAATCCTAACCCTAATAATTAAAATGTTTGCGATACTGGTTATTAAAAAACAAGTTTATTAATGATTATTAGAGGTTTTAAGAGATTATTGGTATGTAAGACTTACCGAACATCATATTCTCACTATTCACGATTTCTCACAACTGTATAATGTCAACCAAGAAATGGTACAAAAAACACCTGAAATTAAAGTTTATAACAGCTAAAATAAACTGATATAATTTTATATAGGAATCTGTCTAGTCTAAGAGTTTGTCTTGTTTTAGTGCATATTTCAAGATATAATATTTAACATTAATACCTCAATATCCTAGGCAACACCCCCACTATGTTGGTAATTGTGACAGGGTGATGTGTTACCTGTGTGGGTAGTCTGGAAAATACTGAGTCAGACACAGAGCATTGGTGTTGACGCACCACACAGGCGTGCAGATTTAATTACAACACAGAGCTGACACTAGGATACCTGCAATGTTAGCCCTAATGTCACATTTAATAAAGAAATGAAACAAAACAAAGCTCAAAATAAAGGTTTGCCGCACAAAACAGCGAGCACTAGTCCCACTAACAGGAACGTCCCACTCCAGGAACCTGCTACTCGATGTAACCCTCTCTGTATTATACATCCCCTAACCTGACCTACTTCTAGGCCGTTCCACGGTCCTGGCTGGGCACACGCCTTCACAGGCACTGTTTTGCAGTTGAAGGGTTCTGTAGTATTATTTCCTGCAGAGCAAACGTTTTCCTCCTTGATCTAAACAAACTCTCACTCAGCGCCAGTCAGTGGCATTGCAGTCGCCCCAAGCTGTGGCGCAGACGCTTTTTCAACTCTGCGCAACTTTCCGGGCAAGTCTACTGCTGTACTTGGTCTCTTAGCAATGCGTCTCCTGCCGCGCATCACAGCTGATTTCTCAAAGACACACATACACTCCATGAACCAGCGACAGGCCTCCCTGTCACAGGAATATACAAACATTAGTTCATATTAATTTCTTAATATACAGGACGGCACCTCCATTATGTGATTAATATTTAAATATACATATAGAGTTTTAGTCCTTAACAAATGTTATATTTCTTATAGAATTATATTCACCATTCTATTTTTCTGTGTTTTCAAATATATCAAAAAGAACTGTGACAGGAGAAGATCACGTGACCCTGTCACTGGGATGGCTGCTTGCTGATAGAGCTCCTGCTACCACGTCGCAATTTTTATTTATAATCAAACAATTTACGCTCCATACATTATTTTTAAATTATTTTCTATATGAAAATTGTCTACTTATCATTTTTAAATGGCTACTTCATGCAGGGGACCCAGTTGCTTCCCCTCAGTCCACAGCGGAGGGAAAGGGTGTGAAGAGAGGTCACTGGGCCCCGATGATTGGGACATCCGCCTGGCAGAGGTTGTACGCACTTTCCGTGGATCAATTCAGGAAGCAAGTGACGCGGCTTTGCGGCCTTTGATTCAAAACGTATCCAAAACAGCTACTATCCTCAGCGCTCTTAAACAGGAGGTGTTTGATATTTTGACACGTCCTATTAAACAACCAATGTCATCAACACAAGCAATGTCCCGCCTCCATGGAGCGATAATTCATTAAAACAGTAATCTTTATAGAACAAAAGTTTATTTTGATATAACTTTAGTTATATTGATCATAGAACGACACCAATTTCAGGTGTTAAACATGTTATACAATAATTAAAGGAAAATAATTTAAGATTTAAAACACAGTAAACATTTCAGTTTTATTGGGAAAACATACTTAAGCAACTCTTAAACTTGTGTCCACAAGATTCGTTATTAAAATTATTCTATAACAATTTAATCAATTAAATTGTTACTCATTTGTCAAACTGTTTTTGAACAGTGTTAGTCATTTCATGGGAGAGCGTCATGGCACCTCGTATCCACCAGGTGTCTCCCTTCTTAACCCGTTACAGGAAGAAAGCTGTTTATTGGCTTTCAGACAAAACGTTCCTAATTAAAAGATACAAATCAGCTCTGTTTGTTTCAACCAGACAGGCAGGTCAGCACAGCAGGTAATCTAAAATATTCCCCAATTTAAATCTTTACGACCCTGTTACCAATATCTAGTCCTTGAAGTAGATCAATCAAGAATGTTTTGGGGGAAGGACGCTTGGGGAAAGACAAACTTAATTAGCATCACTGCATCTAAGTCTCATAGTAACAATAATTGAAATGTCATTTTAACAAGTATATTCAATAATAACTGCAAATTTCTCCCACATTGTCTAAGACTGCATATGTGGTGAGTAAATGATATACATTTAGGTGAGTAAACGGTTTACATTTATTTTTATTTAAACCTTTTCAGATACACTCCATCCAGTTTGCTTTTGGGGATTCAAGAGATTGATGAAAATCAAATTGGAAAGTTCAGTTTTCGGACTCAGGAAGCAGTACTTCAAGTAAGACCTTAATCCCACACATAAATAACAACAGGGTGACACTATCAGTGTACAAGAATTCTCATGCTTGTCATTCTTCTCTCTCAGCTGCTGTCAACGTCTGGGATAGAGAACATGCAGGTCGTGCTGGCCTGTCAGGTGACGCAGAAGAATGCCCTCATTGGTGCAGTGAAGCAGGCCTCGCTCTGTCACCAGGCCCAGCAGCTCTCTCAGAAGGTAGATGACACGGTAAACTGAATTTCCCTATAAGCTCATTTATTCACAGCACATTGTTTGTCTGCACACAAAGATAATCAGTGGGTTTAGACTTGAAAGGCATTGGTTAAACCTGATCAACCACAAAAATATTTCACAGAGGTGCAGTCTACAAGAAGATCTGGTAAAGTGATAAGCAGCCTTTTTTCCAATACCTGTATATCACTGAAATCTCAAGTGAAATTTGCCTGACTTGCAAAACTCAGTTACAATAGGTTGAACAAACCTTTATTTGATTTATTAATTAAACAGTGGCTGTGCCAGTGATATCAGTTTGTGATATCAGTTATCCATTTACCTTAGTTATTGTTGCTACCTGGTTCTAAACAAACCTTTTTACATTGGAAAAGCCTATCCAAACTAAATGATTAAATAAGAAGTCAAACAATACAGATGACGACTCTTTTCCATCCCCTGTAATTAAATGTTAAAGATTTCCATGCTTTCAAACATGGATCAACACCTGTTTATGTCACAAGCACATCTTTCACTAATAATCAGAAGTTAGCATAAATAAGACCTGTAAGGTGCTGCAACGTAAGAACTTTTATTGTAACACTTTAAATACCAACTTGTAAATAATTATTTTATATATATACACAATACAATACCATATAAATGTATTTCTATATTGCACCCTTCATGCCATGGCATCCCAGAGCGCTATACAAAGTACATTTAAAAAAGTATGTTTTCAATTCAGACTTAAAAGAATCCAATGTTTCAACCTACCTAATGGCGCACAAAAGCAAAATGCTCTGGCTCCAGTTGATTTTAAGATGACTTTTTGGAACAACTAAAACTGCATTTTCTGGTCTCAAAGAACAAGTTGGAATATACGGAGTTAGTAGTTCTTGGAGACAGGCTGGCCCTAATTCATGGACCTTATAAGTTATTCCAGCAACTTGAAAATCAATTCGGTATATATAATTAGTTTAGTAAGTTATTTTCATTCAATTACAGTTATTTGATACACATGCCAGATCAGAGTCTATCTCAAATTGACCAAAACACATGGATTATTAAGAGATGCTGGTTTAGGTCATCTCTAAGATTATTAACATCATACAGGGACCTTGGTTGTTCTTTGACCCAAAGGGAAGAGTTTCCCTTACGGAGCCACCAATACCCTCTTACACACTGCAGCACCTCATTTCCAGGTACTGACAAGCCACTGATGAGGTCATGGCTGCAGAATCAGAAGACCCCCCCCCCCCCCCCCCGATTATAACCACTGCTCTTTATAGCAGGTTCAAAGAGGGTCTGCTGGCTCGTGGAGTCGAGGGAGCTCAGCGACTGGACCAAACTCCTTAGCTGCTAAAGAGCTAGAGAGCCAATTTACTGCACCAGGCATCTCCTCCATTTCAGCAAGACCAAAACTAGGGGCTGGGGCTAGAAGAAGGTAAATTATCAGCTTCATCCATACTAAGTAAAGTACCTGTAAGTCTGGGGTCCTAACTTATTATTTTTTTCATTGTTCCTTTTTTTTCTGTGTTAAGGCCTCCTGAAGCCTTTGTGTCAATTCAGTTAGAGAAGGCGGGCCCCCGTGATGTGATGCTAAACACATTCATTAGTAAGAAGCAAGCCATGGGCACCATCATGAAGAGTCCTGTAAGTAGGCCTGTCACACAATGAGCATCATGACTGTGGTGGTGGGCTTTTAAAAAAGGCAGGCTTTTCAATTGACCAAAACACTTGAATTATTAAGAGATGTTGGTTTTAAAACTTGCTGCACAAAGTTGAGCCTGAGCTTGAAAGGCCTAGAATCTAGTTTGTTAATGATTTCCTTAGGATATTATTGATAGTCCAAGACAGTGTTTCGTTTTCAATTAAAATGAACACTTAATTCCTTCACCAGTCCAAAATGTTGCTGCTGTTTTATTAGAAGCTGCACTTGTAAATATATAGTGTGTTATCATAGTGATGTTGTTTTGTGTATATTTGTATGATTCTGTTATTTTTTCATATATATTCAGGAAGAAGCACAAAAAGTTAAGAGGGGGCTAATTCTGGAATTCTGTCAAAAGTAAGTAATCGATTATTTTAAATGATAAATGTGTCTGTCTAGAGTGGAGGTTGGTATTCATTATGTCGGTGCAACTGGGCCACATCTGCATATTGACCCCATGGCTTTGTAGGTCCTTCACAGAAAGCCCAAGCACCCAACTGGTTTAACCAGAGTTTAAATACAGCTGTACTATATGATAACAGTTTCATCCTGCCAATGACTTCCAGGTTCTGCCATCGTATGTGTCAGTACTCACTGAGGGGTCAGATTATTGAATACTATAACAGTCTGGCAGCACTGCTGGAGGATATCCCTTCCATCAGGGACACCTACTTCATGCTGGGCCAACCACACGAGAGGAAAGGAGAGAGGGACTCTGAGGAGGGGCTCAACTCCGACCCCAGGTTTGATCAATTTTGCAATATTCATTCATTCATGTAAATACCCACATACTGTCTAAAAATGTATTCAACCACCTCTGCTGGCTTGTGGTTGTGAATTATTTGTGCCTATTTGGTTATTTTCCAGAAGCTGGATTTCACAACATAGGTTCAGGTGCATCTGAATACTTTGTATTGCTCGTCTCTTTGTTCAATCGCTAGGTGCTTCCAGCGCAGGCCTCGCTGTTTACTCTCTGGAGACGGGGAGTCATTCCTTAACCTGTGGTTCATCCCTCATTTCTCAGAGGTGTTAATCATGTTCAAGTCCCTGGAGGAAAACGTAAGCAGTTTAGTAGCGCCTTCCTGTCCGCTTCCCATCTAAACTGTTGACTTGTATATCCATGCAAGAAATATTGTGGGTCTGTTAAAGGTTTCTCTGTCATGCATTATTGCATTCAGGGGATGTTATTGAAGTGGTATAACAGGTTTGTTTGTATGTTTGTTTCTATGCAAGCTTGTAAGATTTAGAACTTCTCAAAGCTTTGTTGGATTGATCTGAAAATGTATATGGCTTTACAATGGTGGGGAATGAAACAAGCATTGTTATACTCTAGATTTAACACAACACACAGTAACTTGGTTATAGGGAAAACAAATCTATCTAGTTGATAGTTTTATACTGTTCAATTAATTGTATTTCTCTCTGAACATTTCCCCACTTTTGTGTCACGTTAACCTGATTTAACTGAGGGATGATCTACTGTATTCAGTGTTTTGTTTTGTTTTTTTTTCCTGTTTCTGCATCAGACCTGCCACAGATCACTTCAGCAGACCCTACAGATTGTGGGAGCGTTGCACGACATTGTCTCCTACCTGGTCAGCTTCGCTCGCCTCGGAAACTATTCAGCTATCAGCAGGTCCAGAAAGCCCAAGCAGCTCACTGCTGACTGGGGAGGAACAGAAGGAATTGGTAACTTCTTGGAAGCACTCAAGATTCATAATGGCCTTGCATTTTAATAGGTTTATTTGTCATGAGTTCACTTGAAGATTGATTAATTTAATCAGGTGAATTTAAGGTGTATTGTTCTCACCCCAGGCTGAGTTAAATCTAAATTATGGCACCACCTTAACTGCTTGCTCATTCAAGAACAAGCAACTGTACAAACTGATATTTCCCACACAGGTGAATTTAAATATTACTATGAACTGTGACCTGCACATCCATAGTACAGTGCATGTTGTCATTTAGGGTTAGAACATTGTAGTACAGATGCAATATAAAGTGAGCGATTTTCTGCACCCAGCTGGTACAGATTAGCGAGAGACAACTGTACTTTAACTGCAACAGAGAACAATTCAGAAACAGTGTGTAGAACATAGGAAATAGGTGGCGTAGTATTAACAGAAGGATAACACTACATTTTATTTATTTATTTATTTTTTTGACAAAAGGTGCTGAGCTTCAGGAGATTCAGAAACAGATCGATGACCTCTGTGATCCAGCCAGTCCCCAGGAAGTAGGCAAGCTGCTTCATCTTCGAAGAGATATCCTGTTCTTGCAGTTTGACACAGGTGTACGGCACTTGATCAGGTAAGGGAGCCTGTGATCCACTGTGACCGCTAGGTTTGATGTGTTAGCATTCAACAGTGTCTGCACAATATGCCATCTGTGGTCGTCTGATGCTGGCGTGCCTAGAATACCCTTATAGCTGAAATCTGATCCTCAAATGCCAGAAACTACAAAGACACAATATGTTAGTTTCAGAAACAAAAAGAGAGGCTGTGCGGTGCAAGACAATCATGCAGCTGCGAGGCACTTGGGTTGTGGCGCACACGTTTATTGCAAACCTCCAAGAAGTACCAATGAGAACAAAGATACACAGAGACAATGACGTACAGAGCCCCTGCCACCAATCACCGTACAGAGTGAATTATATGCATTATATTTAGGACTTTATTAATTTCATTTTTTGGTGCTTATTTTTACCTGTTTTTGAGTTTTGTGTAAATCGGTTGTTTTTGGGGCGTTCGCTTTTTATATACTGTATGACATTATTGTTTTCGGTTACTTTCCAAAATGCTTGGATGTTTTTTTCTGTCTAAATATGTACAGTAACTCGACAGTACTTGCACCCTTAAGTTGTACTTTCTTTCCTTTGCTGTCTTCCACAACAAAAGCCTTATGGTCATGGGCACGTTCTTCTGGGGTTTTTGTGTGTAAGCATTTTTTTGCATTTAGCCACAATTTGCAATTCTGTTTTAAATCTTCCATAGCTTAACTGTAATACAGCTCTACATCCCGCAAACAAGCCTCAATTCCTAATTGTAATCTTGTTTTAAATCTCGCAAGCAGAGTCTGCAACAGAAATATAGGTGTGTGCTGCCACTCAGTAGTTGGGGTAGATATTCAGAACGAATCAATGATAGATACAAGTCAGGTAGGAGGGACATTGCCCAGCTGCACTGGGAAAGGTAGTTTTATAATTTTTTTGTGGTAGTTTTTTTTTTTTTTTTTTTTAATGGAAAAGTGGTGAAGTCAACGTGAATTAAGTGACCATTTCCAGTGTTTTTCCAGTGTTTTATTGGCTATACACCGATTTCATTTTTCGTATCACAGTATTTTATCGGTTTTAACTGAAAATCAGAAGCCTTAATTATATTATTATAGTCATTTATATTCTATGTACTATATTGTGTATGTGTATTATGAAAGCATAGATTAAAAATAACATTCAAATCTAAATCTGTATGCTAGGGGTACGCAGACAGGTGATAGGTCTGGAAGGGGGTACGCGGCAATCAAACGTTTGGGCACCGCTGTACTGTCCTCACCAGTCAGTTGTTATCATTTTTTGTATTGTTCTTGCAGGGAAGCTTTCCTGGCAGCAGGCAACAAAGAGGCCTATCAGACAGTGACAGACAACATGTACCACGCTTTGCCTGCCCTGAGTACCTCTCTCGTCAGCAGTGTGTGCAGCTCACAGATTACTGTGCCCCAGCCATTGGACCCAATCAGTGTCAGGGTCAGTATAACACCTCTTAGAGGTGGAATCAATCAAATAACACATTCATGCCAGCCAGTAACAATCACGTGTTTTCAGCATGGGTTGAGCACTCTTTATTTAGGTTTCTGTGAAATATATACACTGAGTGTACAAAACATTAGGAACACCTGCTCTTTCCATGACATAGACTGACGAGGTGAATCCAGGTGAAAGCTATGATCCCTTATTGATGTAACCTGTTAAATCCACTTCAATCAGTGTAGATGAAGGGGAGACAGGTTAATGAAGGATTTTTAAGCCTTGACACAATTGAGACATGGATTGTGTACTGTATGTGTGCCATTCAGAGGGTAAATGGGCAAGACAAAAGATTTAAGTGCCTTTGAATGGGGTATGGTAGTAGGTGCCAGGCGCGCCAGTTTGAGTGTGTCAAGAACTGCAACGCTGCTGGGTTTTTCACGTTCAACAGTTTCCCGTGTGTATCAAGGATGGTCCACCACCCAAAGGACATCCAGCCAACGGCAGGCCAGTGGTCGAAAACGGCTCATTGATGAAAGAGGCCAAAGGAGGCTGGCACGAATTGTGCAGAGCAACAGACGGGCTACAGTTAGTCAACTGACAGTCCAGTACAACATTGGTGCCAAAAGAACCATAAAAGAATGCACAACTCGTCGTACCTTGACACGAATGGGGTATGGCAACCGACGACCTAACAGAGTTCCACTTCTTTCAGCAAAACACAAGAAACTGCGGTTGCAGTGGGCTAAGGAACGAAAACACTGGACACTGGAGGATTGGAAAAACATTGGCTGGTCTGATGAATCCCGGTTCCTGCTCTTTCACACTGATGGGAGGTCTAGGGTATGGAGAAAACCACATGAGTACATGCATCCATCATGCCGTGTGTCAACATTGCAGGGTGGTGGTGGTGTGATGGTGTGGGGTATGTTTTCATGGCACACATTGGGCCCCTTGAAAAAAGTGGAGCAACGTATGAATGCCACAGGATATCCGAACATCATTGCCAATCAGGTGCATCCCTTCATGGCAGCAGTGTATCCATCTACTAATGGATTTTTTCAGCAGGATAATACCCCATGCCACAAGGCTAGGATTGTCCAGGAATGGTTCCACAAACATGACAGAGAATTCAGCTTACTGCAGTGGCCTGCCCAGTCACCAGATCTGTGGGATGAGATGGAACAAGCTATTCAGAGTAGAGATCCACTACCAGCCAACTTGACACAACTGTGGGAAGAATTGGAGTCAACATGGGCCAGCATCCCTGTGGAACGCTTTTGACACCTTGTAGAGTCCATGCCCGACGAATTGAGGCTGTTCTGAGGGCAAAAGAGGGTGCAACTCAGTATTGGGAAGGTGTTCCTAATGTTTTGTACACTCAGTGTGTGTATATATATATATATATATATATATATATATATATATATATATATATATATATATATATATATATGTATATGTATATATATAAAGTGCAGCTCATACATTATTTCACTTTTCTTTGGCAACATTAAATAAAAATGTTCCCAAGTAAGACAAGAGATACTGGTGGTTGATGAAAAGGATCAAACTCTAGAACGTGACACTGAATTGCATTGTGTTATAAAAGCCTTGCCCTTGGTTTGCAGGAGTGTGTTTACAATATTTTATATAGTGTATATGTTATATTTTATTCAACACATGTTTAGCAAAATGTATGTTTCAATGTCACATCATTGAAAACTACTTTTCTAAAACAAAAATTATGATTGAGTTTCTAAGATTATGGAGAAAATATAAAGATATAACTTGACCTGTCCTGTTAATCTCACACAGAATTTCCTGTAAATAAAAGGCTACAGTATCTACACATGCTTTCTGTTTGTAGGCTCAAAGGTTGTTTCCCTGGAGAAGTTTCCAAGCAGGACATGGTGCATTCCCACTCTCTATCTGCAATATTCAACCAATAGAATACAATATGCAGGTAAGCCAGTCTGCATTACATCTCTTTGGAGAGCAACCCTTTTCCCCATTAGCTGTAAAACATGTTCTTCATGATTCCATGCTCAGTTTGTTTTCATCCAGGTAATGATAATATTACTGAGATACCTGGACCAGCAAGAGGGTTCCAGAAATACACTGGGATATAAACATTTTCCAAGGCATAATAAAAGCCTCACACACAGCCAAAGCAGCTACTATGATTGATCAACTTGGATGTCCTATAGTGATGTGATGTTCCATTCACATCTGAACAAACAGATTTTTATTTTGAAAGCCTTGTTGGTACCAAACCAATTAGTACAAGTCAAGTGATCTCACTTTTTAAGCTCCAGTCTTGTTGAAAACACGCCATGTCTGTTTCTTTAGCTCTGCCTCTCTGGGCTGAATGACCGCAATCGCAACGTGGCCAATGGGGAGATCCTGGGGGTGTCATTGCTGATGGAGGATGTCCTGCAGAGCAGCCAGGATATGATTAATTTCAGTTTGCAGGGTTGGGAGGAAGATAATAACTCTAAAGTCACTGAAATGCAGGTACTGAACTAGACAACACTGAACAACACTTACGGTTTATAACCAGCTTTGTGAATTTCAACCAAGCAGATTGTATGCTCTGCTTAATACCTTTACAAATGTGTTATTTAAAAAGTACTGTAATATACTGTATATATATATATATATATATATATATATATATATATATATATATATATATACATACTTCAAATTGACAATGTTGCATATGTGCATCATATCATGTCAATTCTGATAACCTGCTTTTTGGATTCCAGCTTGCCATCAGCGGGGTAGCAGAGCTTGAAGATCAGCTGTCTCCAGTAGAAGGGAAGGTATCTTCTTTCCAAGCCCTGCTGCAGGACCATATAGAAGTGTACACCCTGCTGAGAGCCTTCCTGGTGCTGTGGAAACAGTTGGAGGTGTTTAAGGCAGAGTGGGGGCGGCAGCGGCTGTGCGTGGAAGACATCAACACAGTGTCCCTCTACAAGCAGTTCTCGAAGATCTACAGGTGACCATTCAGCATGATTAGAGTGATGGAGTAAGGGGTTGCTTTAGAACTAGTTCAACTAGCACTGTATCATGTACTAGAAATACCTTGTAGGTTTTTAAACATCATTTGACCCAAGTATGAAGATGTACTGTTAGCCTGAGCCTGGGCTTGTCCTTTTTCAAGCTTTTCTTTTTTGGGGGGGGGGGGAGTGGGGAGGGTCATTTTAAATGACAAGATATGAACAAGAGTTAAAACAAGAAATACAGTCAAGCAAGGGAGATTGTGTATAATTTAAACTGTAGACGGGCTCAAAACTCTGTATGTCTGGGTTCAAGTTCAACAAGCAATACTTATAATGTTGAAAATATGAATCAGGAAAACGACAGTAAGCAATGTCTAGTGCATTACAGTAACTTGCTAGATGGTTTATGTCCTGTTCTTTAGAGTGGAGATTCTGTACCCCACCATGAAAGTCATAGCCAGACAGCTGGGGAAAGAGGACAAGTTTGAAGGACTGGTGAGCGACACGCAGCCCATCCTGCTCCCCAAAGGAGCTTCTGAGGTGGAGACCAAAACACATCAGGTGAAGAACCAGCTCATGTGTTTTTCACACTTTGTGTGTTATAATAGTCCACTCAAAGTTCTGTGTACATTAAAGCCATCTGTTTTTTTTATTATTTATTTATGAACAATAAATATATTTATGTTTGACTATTTGTTCAGCTTCATAAACTGCTGGAAAGTCTGGAGGGCCACATGATTCATGCTGTGCAGAAAAAGATCTCGAAGGAGCTGACGCTGGTCATATCAGAGAGGGCACGGCAGGACACAGGGCTCCCAGCAGGTGAAACCACAGTGAGATTATTTGAACATGCAAACTGCAGCGACTGACTGAAGCACTACTTTATTGATGTCTGTGCTCCAAAACTCCTGCTGGTTTCAAACCCCCTGCAAGATCATCAGTCAGGAACACTGCACACTCAACTGCTTTCCACCTTCATCAGGATAAATAATTAAACAATTCTTAAGAGGTGGAATACAATTTGAATTGTGTGGTTTTCCTGATTGATGTTTGAAATCCCATTTCTGTCATATGGATTGTAATAAATATATTAGCGCAATGCAACACTTCTGATTGCCTAAGAAGCTGCCATTAATTACAGTAGATCAGTTTCCATCTCAGTGGAGTACTCTGTAACAGTGGTGGGCCGTATTCATGAAGCCTTTTTATCAATTCTTGAGTTTTAGATGTGGCATTGTGTTACACATGTGAAGATTTCAGTTAACAGTGAATACATTATCACTGGTTTTCATTACACTTTAAACACCCTTTCAGCTAGATGTGGCTAAATGTGAAAGATAAATGGTTTAGCTATGTTAATGAAAATACAATTGTATAGTGATTGGATGCAAACTAGTGTCAACCAATCAGAGAGCTCAAAGGAAGTCCAAAGGTATTAGGTTTGTGTTGAACCTTCGATCCATAATGTAAGGCTCATGTAAAGATAAACAGGTTATATGAATGTGGGAATAAAAAGGTTTACGCATGGCACCCAGGGTAAGACAGTATCCAAAACAACCCAGTTGTTCTTTAGTGATGTTTAAAATAAACAGTCGTTTTCATAGCCAGGCTCATAAAAAAAGCTTGTGAAGTAAGTGGATGAGCCAGCCTTAATTTTCCCTTAAAACAATGAATAAAGCATTTTTTCTGTTTAGAGCTGTGGAAGCACCCTGTCATGAAGGAAAGCTTTTCAGCTGTCAGACCCCAGATTGTTGAAAGTTTTCTGCAGACATTGCTGGAGAGGTGTGAAGAGAATAAAGACAAGGTTAAGGAGCTTTTACAGAAGTGTTTGAACTTTAACAATGCAACAATAGAACATTCTTTTTGTAAAAAAGAAAATGCACAAGCAAAAATATGTTTAATGACATTAATGTAAATATTGCGTAACGTGATTCACCTACATAATCAAGTTGTTTGTTTCTCATTTTGTAACATTAACATGGAAATGTCACCTTTCAAAAAATAATAGTAAATTTAAGATTGCACACATTTAGAAAATATGTCCCAGGCTAAAACTTTGTACATTTTTTTCTTTCTTATTTTACAGCTTACATTCACTAAAGATCATTTAGAGGCATGCCTTACATCTTTGGCATGTGATGTCATGGCCAGGGAGCGCAGTAACTTTGAGACATACTCCATGTTTTATGAGAATATCCTTCAGCAGGAACATCAACTGCTTTACCAGAAGGAACAGGTAGGTACCAGTTATCACAATGTGATATGTATTGCAAAATAGAAATCACAATACGATATGTCTCACAACAAATGTCATGGTACTCGTCACTCCTCATAGGCTGTCCCATACATATATATTTTTTCAAATGACGTTTATTGTTTTTACCATGACAAGAGAATCAGTGCTCATTTACAACGTAGAGTCGATTACCTCCTGCATCGCTTCCCCCAACCCTTCCCCAGCCCTCCTCCTCTGCACTCCCAAAAATGTGTGTAGTAAGAGTGGCGTATTGAACCGTACCCTTGAGTATGTAATAAGGCCAGTACTGATGTGTGTGAATGTATGTATGTAAGTATTATGTATGTATCCTTATAGTTCTGTTCTATTAATATGAGCTGGTTTCTCTGTCTGTGCTTAATCATAAATGGCTGCAGTGTTCAGCAGATTAATGTGTTTTGTGTTAACTGTGATCTTTAAACGCAGGATCTGAAGACATTGGAAGAATCCAAGACACAATGTGAAGGACTTGAGGGTCAGGTATATTATCATTTAACCAGTTTCTCTGATGAGTCTAGTCTGGTTAACCTAACCCCATTGGCCAACACACAGTTACTATTTTATACATGATTCCATCATTGCATTTTGATCTGTGCTCCAAACAAAGAATACAATATCAGTATTTAAAACACTTTGATGGCATTATAAACACTTTTAAAAGCAATGACAGCTGATCTACACTAGTTATAAAAAGACACAATCCAATCTTCCCCTAAAAGAAGTACCGTAAATAAAGTGCCATCTACCTGGGCTGGGTATAGTGAACAATTGCACAGAGTTAAAAAACACACAGGAGTGGGTCAATTGGGAGCTGTGTTGTGTTGGAACTTCCTTACTGCTTTAGGTGTTTTAATTCTAATTATTTCCTTATCCAATTTGAAAGACGGCGGACCTCAGTCATGAGATGATTGTGGAGATTACAGCACTGAGGGCCAAGCTGTCTAATCTAGAGGAAGAAAAGCAGAGCCTCAGGGAGGAGGTCAGGAAAGAGGTCCAGCATGAATATGAAGAGCTGGTTCGAAGCATGTTTGTAGCATGTTATCATTTACAGGTAAGTAGTTTACTACTCCCTCACAAAATGACAGAATAGCTGGGGTAACCGTTATTCTGATCAAGAATTCTGTTTGCATAAGAAATTAATCAGTGAAGTGAAAAGTACAACTGTGTTTCAATGGTTTGTTTGTCCCCTGTAACTAGTACCGAATTTTAACACAAAACACAGAACATAATCACCTTTTTCTTATTATGATGACCTGATCCTTTTGAAACCCAGGTGAAGTTAGATGAATACCACGTGAGGATGAACCAGGACGTGAGTGATCTGGTCACTGAGGTGCGGAGAGAGGGGGTTGAGAACATAATAAAACTGAAGAAAAAGTATGGCTCCACCAAAGATGACGAGGCACTGAAGGGAACCTTGGCAAGGGTGAAATATTATTATTATTCTACTTCAGTGAGAAGTAAACATCTCATACTCTCACTTCTAACTAATGCTTTAGTGAGGGAAGGAACAGAAAAGACAATCATTTTTTTTCAGTCCAACCATGATGTATTGTGAAAATGTCATGCTGGATTCTGTATATATTGAAAATATGTAAACACGGGTAGCCGGGAGACATAATTCCAAAACACTGGTGTGGAGAAACTATGCAGAGGTGGCACTTCATCAAGGGACACAAAAACTTCAACAAGTGTGTCAGCAATTTGTACATTTGTTTTACTTTCAAGGATAGAACATGCATTAGGAGGCATTCACCTGATCTTGACTTCCACAGACAATTTCTTTTTTTTTGTTTTAATAAATTTAGTCGTTGCCAATTATTTGTATTATTTTCTCCCATTTTAGAATGGTCAATTTTGTTTTTTTTAAGCTCAGCTCACTTTTTTTAAGCTCCTGTCCACGGTCGGCTGTGGAATAGCCTGGACTCGAACTTGCGACGTCCAAACTATAGAGTGCATCCTGCACTCCATGTGGAGCGCCTTTACTGGATGCGCCACACGGGAACCCTATTCCACAGACAATTTCAATTGTTTAAAATGTGATGTAGCTCATCATGGCCACCAGGATACACTAGAATCCTATGCACCTTTGCATTACCAAATGTAGCAGTTGCAAATTGTTTATATTCTCTATTAACAATGTTTCAAATTATTTCCACATGATACATCAACAGTATTACCTTGCTTAAAAATGCACAACCTGGGATGTTAACATTTAATTTCACAGTGCCTTACGTTCCCAAAAATTCAACTGTAGAGCAACTGTAGAGATTCACATGAGATAACCTGGGTTAAAAGGAGCCAATTATAGGTGGATGCTGGGTGTCAGCCAGATCATTCTAGTCCCCATGGTCTACTATGGGGACATGTCATGTTTCACTCCATACTTTTCATATAATATATGTACACTGGTCAAGTGACTTCGTTAACCAGTTTGAATTGAAGTGAGCAGAGACCTGAAGATGTTCTGCTTGTTAAAAGAACCTGAAATGGTAGACCAGACAGAATCCACACCAAGTGTACATCTGGCATGGTTTTAATCAAGATAAATGATTTTAATGCGGTCATGTGCTTGTTTGTATTGATTCCCTGTTTAGCAAGAGGAGCTGCAGGCACTGCGAGGGGAGAACAGCCGATTGGAAGGCCTACTCTGTAAGCTCAAGTCCCTGGGCTGCTGGAGACAAACTGTGAAACAGGGCCAGCTTCGCAAGCAGCTCAGACAGCACCAGCAGGTACAGCAGGCAGGGGCTTTAGGAGTTAAGGGTCACACCTCTGTTGAGGCAAGAAGAGCACTCTGCTGCACAGCATGCTGAGCAACATGCATGTCTCTGCCAGAAATTCAGTATATATAAAACACTTTCAGTGTCAGGACCATGAAAATATACATCACCATGAAATACTGTACTTTCTAAGAATAGCACAAATATCTCACAGTGGCTGCCAAGATATAGCCTTCAATAGTTTAGTCAGTTAACTGCTGTAAAGTGAACTCAGGTAGTACGGTGCAGTGACATCATTATTTAATATAACCTTAGTAGCACTTAGTTATTATTATGCTACCCCTGTTCACATGTTACCTCTCATTTACTTGACTTTAATATTGCACTTACTGCATTGAAACAAACAGACAAAAAGTCTGAAGACAGCTTTTCGTTTACTGATGCTGTAGATTGTAGCTGTTCGATAAGAGTTTGTTTCAGCAATTTTCCAGCAGTATATTTGTATTTGCCACATGATGTTTTGACTTTCACTTTATGGCCATTTCATGTACACTACCTAATTGGACTATGCAAAAAAGAATTGCATTTGAATATTGGGGATGGAATAACTTTTCTTTGCCTATACTCCTAATGGAAATACAGCATATCGCATAGTGCCACCTGGTGACTAAATGTTGCGCAGTGTATTTGAATGAGGTCATCGCAAAGCATACGCCGCTGTCCCGTGACAGAATGTTGTACTTGCGACTTTTACACTAAGCAGCAAGTCCATTGAATAGCACCAAATAAGCTGTTATCACAGAGCCATGGGAGAGTTACCTCTGAACCCTTGGTATTGGCAGGAGGCAGTACTGCACAAGAAGGAGTGCCTGGCAGTGAAGATGGTTGCAGAGGAGGAGGAGATCCTGCTACAACAGGAGCTGGAGGCTGTGAGGCAGGCTCTGTCCAAGTGTCAGAAAGAGTACATGACGATAAAGAAACAGCTGGGCAAGCAGGTAATGTGAAAGCTGCTAAACACAGTTATAAGTACAGTCAAACCCAGTTAATATCACTTCTTATTATCAACACATTGACATATCCTGAATATAATGGGAGCAAATGGGGACAAGCTCTTTGTTGTACAGTATTGAAATGCTAAAGACAAGCATAATTCACTGTAGAAGAGAATAACATACAGTACCAATTAACACAATATAGCATTCCACAGAAACAGGCATATTTGTACTATGAGTGCTTCTGTGTTTTAATGGTTAAAATCCACTGTGTTTCAACCCTTTAGCTGTAAAGTGATAATAAAAGGATCAGATGGTATTATAAAGATGGTCTAATACAAAATGAGCCACAGATTTAAACATTGGACTGAATTTGTACAAAGCTGTATTTGGCAGGTTTTATACTTACTGGTACTCAGTTATGTTTAACCTGATCTGATTGCTGTAAAATCAGTGATCAGCAAGAAAAAGGTTTCTCCTGCTAATAACTAAGGACATTATTTGGCTAATACTCCTTTAACCTATGTTAACTACATTTAAATGTACGTTTTCAAATGTATTTACATTTGACAATATACTTTTAATATATAATGAGTTTCTCTGGAAAGTTCAAATGACAAAATGTAGAAATATTCAAACCCTGTAAGGGATTCATCATGAACTGTCTATATGATCTTAGGAACAGTCTGAGTGAAAACATTGTGAACATGAACAGTATTGCATTATACCCAGTTTCAGGCTGTCCCATTGCAGAGCCTGAAACGGTCCCATTGTCCCATCTCCTCACATAACATTTTACATGAAGTGTCACCCTACTAAACTTTATTCGCTAATAAGAACATAACAACATTTATGAACAAGAATCTAAGCTTGTCCAGTTTGTAGTAGCTGTTTGATCCCAGAATCAAAGTAATTCTGCCTCAACAACATAACTAGGTAGCCCATTCCATCCCCTCACTACTCTCTGTGTGAAAAAGTGTCTCCTTCCCTCGGTCCTAAGTCTATCTCCACTTAGTTTCCAACTGTGTCCTCTGGTCCTGGTTTCTGTACTGCGCTTAAAGTACTGGTTAGGGTTAACTATGTCAACTCCTTTTAACATTTTAGAGACTTCAATCATGCCCCCCGCCTAATTATTTGTTAAATAGATTCACTTCTTTCAGCCTGTCTTCATTGATCAGTACTTTAAAACCAGGGATTAGTCTGGTTGCTCTTTTTTTTGGACTCTCCAGGGTCACAATGTCCCTTTGGTGCTATGGTGACCAGAATTGGACACAGTTCCAAGTGCGTTTTTGCTAGTGCATTATACAGCCTCATCATAACTTTTGGTTATAGCTGTACACTTTTGGCTATATACCCAAACATTCTGTTTGACTTTGTGAATGTCTTCCTGCATTGTGTGGTTGTAAACTACCCCTGAACGCTTCTGTTAGTAGATGAAGAGGTATTTCTTTAACTATATAAACAGAAGTAAAATAGAACTCTATTTACAGCACTAAATAAAAACTATTTACAGCACTAAATAAAAATTAAAAGCACAGTGAAAAGCAGTCAGCGATATCCAAGTAGTGTAGACACAGCTGTCGTGAGCCAGGAGCCTGCTTGTTACTTATGCCTGTGTCTGTCAACAGAGACAGCTGCTGAAGGAGTCTGAGCACCGGGCGGCCGAGGAGACTCGCAGCCGGCAGCATCTGGACAGCATGAAGGCAGCTAACCTGTGGCGGCTGCTGGAGGACGTGGAGGAGAAGGAGAAGCAGCTGCAGGTGCTCACTGGAGAGCTAGAGAACAACTCCAAGACCACCCAGCTCCAGAACCAGAAGACAGACAAGGAGATCAGACAGGTGTGCAACAAACAGATACACCACACTAAAGGAAAGCTAGTGTTCACTTTGTTTCTTATTTTTACCTTATAATCCTGATTGAGTATATTGATGTTATGGATGAGATACGGTAAACTAAAACAACCTGTATTTTCTTCTTTACTGTACTTGGATAAAGGCGTCTGTCAAATAATCAGATACATAATAGTAATGTTCCAATAACATTACATGTTCCAACTGGCACCCAGCTTGTACTGTCACGAAATGAGGCGTTTTGAATAAAACATTACCTATGGGTTTGTGAGTGATTCTGTGCAGGGCTTTTAACTACGTAAGGAAGGAGGTACTTATTTTGTCAAGGTTTTTGCGATGTAGATTCTGTATGCGTGGTAAAGCTTTGCTTTCACAGCCTACCAAACACCAAACCCTTGAATTAGAGCCCCATATGAAACACTTTTTCTGATCCCCGTAAAATTACTATATCAAGGCAGATTTATTACCAGGATCCTGCACTGACAAAAAATGTTTTTTCTTGCTATAAAGTTTTTTTTTTTTTTAGAAAATAATTTTTAGAAACAATTTCTTAACTGTTTCCAAATAAAAAAAATGGCATTAGAGCCAGTTAATGTTTTCCTTAAAATGTTGTTGTTATGGGAAAAATGGTCTTTAAAGATAAAACTAGAAAGGATACATCTTTGAAGGCTAGAAACGTTACAAGATACTTGCATTTTAGAGCACTTTCTTGAAATTGTAATAAAACAATTGACACCTTGCGCCACTCTCTCTTGCACTGCTGTAAGGTGAAAAGCCAGCTTTCCCTCGAGCGCAGCTTGAAACAGGACGCCTTCCAGCGAGTTGATGAGCTGCAGAGTCAGGTGTACGACATTGAAGCAACTCTGTCCCAGAGGAACTCCTCTGCAGGTACAGTATACTTTTCTACTTGTTCAATTTAGTGTTCCTGGGCTTTGTTCCATTCATGCACCTTATTATTGAATTGAACCTACAGCAGGTGTTCAACTAAGTAATTTATGACCTGGTAAAAGATGGTCCTGTATTGGAATGGGCTGAAAGAACCATTAAATGAGCACCACTTGTCGCCATTTTGTTTTTCGGGTACTGAAACCTTTACTTTGTTTCCTTTAAAGGTGTCATTAAGAAGCCCCTGATGTCCAGAAGAGCAAGCAGCATCACAAGTATACGGCCAGGTATTAGGAGTTTCTTTCATGACAGCATTTGAAGAGCCTGAATTCATATACTTTTAGTCTGTCCGTCCTTTATATATTGTATCTCAGTGTCACACAGGTAAACTGGTTCATATATAAGGATAGGATAACTTAACTGCAGATCAAGGTCAAAGAATATTATTTCAGCATTCACACAATAGGAGTGGGAAACGATAAATAAAAAATGAACTAACTTTTGTACAGTTAATGCTTTTGAAGTAAAAAATATGACAACAATGCGATTTGGATACAGATTTGTATAAATACACATTTCAGTTCCCATTGATTTTCAGGTTGATTTGTTAAATGAAAACAGGTCATGTCCACCGTCTTTCGCAAAGCACAATGCAGTTGCTGTGATGATGTTGTCTACATGCGGCAAAGGCAGCGAACACAAGAATACAAGTTTTATTCCCCCACAAAAAAAACCCTCTGCACAGAGATTAAAATCTGTTAATATCGGTAATTTCACATCCCCTTTTGGTTTGTCATGTGCAAAACCAAAAAGGGGCTGGATCAACATTGCTAAAGAGGCACTCTACTTTCCTATGATTAAGAAGAGTGGCTAGCATTATGGGTATGAAATATAGGTTTGGGGTGAATTTTGTCTCCTGGCCCCTCAAGCTCTGAAATACAAGGAAATCCTTTAATGGCATTTTTATGTGATATTTTAAATCCAAAATACAGTTTATATAAATCTTTAGCTGGCATTAATTTTAATATACAGACACGTATTTGAGATACTACACATGAAATCATGTAATTTGACTGTTTCAGGCTCTGCAAGCTGGAATTTGCTCTCAACACACTCAGCCTTCGTCCTGTCAAGAGACTATCAGCAGCCCTCACCCACACTGGACAGGAAGGCTGTCAACAGCATCGGCACCACTGGCAAAGACACACGGCTTCAAAGACCCAAAACTGTGAGTGAAGCTCCAAACATTATTAAGATACTACTGTACTGTACATGCAGTATAAGGATGTGTGGATGTAAGAATTTTAAAACAAAAAGTTTAACTGATCTGTGCCTACAAAACTAGCAAGTTTGTTCTGCAGCCACACATTAGATGGGTGACATAGATACAAGTGCAGGTGGATGGCATCTGTATTATTATTATTATTATTATTATTATTATTATTATTATTATTATTATTATTATTATTTATTTCTTAGCAGACGCCCTTATCCAGGGCGACTTACAATTGTTACATGATATCACATTATTTTTCACACATTATTTTTATTACCCATTTATACAGCTGGGTTTTTACTGGAACAATCTAGGTAAAGTACCTTGCTCAAGGGTACAGCAGCAGTGTCTCCCACCTGGGACTGAACCCACGACCCTCCGGTCAAGAGTCCAGAGCCCTAACCACTACTCCCCTTAAATATCACATTATTTTTAAATACAATTACATTATTTTTTACATACAATTACCCATTCATACAGTTGGGTTTTTACTGGAGCAATCTAGGTAAAGTACCTTGCTCAAGGGTACAGCAGCAGTGTCTCCCACCTGGGATTGAACCCACGACCCTCCGGTCAAGAGTCCAGAGCCCTAACCACTACTCCACACTGCTGCCCTGAATAAAAAATGTCCTGTATTAAAGCTGCTATTTTTGAATCTGTGCCATCACAAGTATTCTAGGGTAAAAAGCTAAAACATCAACTGAAAGCTTTTCTTGTATATCAGGTGCCAATTAGGCTCGGGAACAAGGTTGCAGAAGCTCTCTTACCAGACCTTGAAGAAGTCAACCCCCACAGGCTGATCACACAGCTGCAGGACCTTCGACTCAGCAAGAAGTAGCTGCAAAAGACACGCCCAGGACCTTGAGGTACCAGCACAGCACTAAAGATGACTGTTATGGAACTAGGGTGCAGTCATAGAGTGATTGTGTAGGGTCAGAAAGGTCAGTCATTTCACTGGAGTACTGGAGACTGTTTGTTAACCATTTGGTTGGCTGAGAATGTTCTAGCTTGTCAAGATTCCCTCCAGTGTTGTAGCAGTCTGGTTCATGAACCAAACTTTGTAACAGCATACCTTTACCTGAATACTTGTGTCACATTCCCAAATCAGTGCACTATGCAAATGGTGAAATGTAAGTTCTCACTTCTCATCCATGGTCGACTCAGCCTTCTCCCATCCTGGAGGGATCAGCTCATGATGCATTTCTGTGAGAAACTCATTGAATCGGCCGACATATGGCATCCCTATTTACACTGCTTTGACAAGCCCAGCTCCTACACCCAAAGCAAATAAATGCATCTTTGTGTCTGCAAGGTGTGGAAATTGGGGTCTTTTGTGTAGCTTTAGCAATAAGGAAGCATTTACTGTAAATATGCAGGCTTTTAGACAGTATGCTGTTGCAGACAAACAAATAATGTGTAATCTATTCTTTTTTATAATTCTTTTTTGAGTAGTATTGTAAAAATAATTAGGTTGGTTAACATGTAAATGAAAATAACTGTCAGATCATTCCATGAACTATATCTGTTTATACTACACATGTGTTGCAGTTGTCAAAATGTGATGGATTTTAATGCTTGTGGCTTTATTTTTTTTAATTAATAAAAAAACAAAAGAAATTGTCAGTGTGCCAGTCTTTGAGGCTCCTGGGGCCTAGGATGCCAGTTTGCCACTGGTTTATGTACTGGAGGTGGTCACTTGGGAAGCAGGCGAACCAGCTCCTTTGTGGATTCCTGCATGTGGTGAGAGCCCTGCAGAATCTCGTTCACCGCTGGACCAAACATATGCCCCGGAGTGATCTGGGCGTGCAATAGTGGTGCTTTCATAGAGGAAATCCAAGTGAACCGGGTGGGGGGTGGGATATGGACGAGGCGGTAGACTCCGCGTCAAAAATTGACTGCCTTGTTTCCCATGCTGTAGGCCAGGGCACTTGCAAGATTACAGTGGCCTTCTGGATTAGCGACAGGGAGAGCGTAACCGCAGGGGACGTGCCGTCTGAGGCGGTAATTGACATTATGTCCTCCTGTGGCCAATCTGCGCTTGCAGCCTCATGGAGTCCCAAGAGGACTGGCGCCTAATGTTCCTGCAGTAATTCAGCGAGAACAGTTCCTTGATGGGTTGAAAAGCTGGCCAGATCTTTTAGAAGGATGAGAAAGACTGCGAAGTTTCCTGCCTGGGTTACTTTCCCGGGTGCGTCGTTCGCTCTCCCTTGGTACAGAGCCATGGGGTGAGGGTGATGGGGAAAGCGTTAAGCAGGAGTAAGGGACGTAGAATGCTTCTTATAGATGTGGGATAACCGTTTCTTAAGCGTGCGCATGGAGAAAGGGACACAAAACTCGCAGAAGAGCACCTGCTGTGCTTGTCCTCAATAGGCAGACTGGCCTTGCATGTCTCACAGGGATATAACCCGGGCATGGAATGGAACGGTAAAGGAACGGTGACCTCGGCACTGGTCGGTAGCAGGCTGGAACCTGGTCGGTACCTGGATGGTACCAGGTCGGTTTGGTAACAGTTTGGTGTATTTAACACCGGGTCAGTACTAGTTCAGAACCTGGTTGGCCCCAGGCCGGTTCGGTACCGGTTCAGTGGCTTTGGTACCGTTCAGGAGCGGCATCAGGTAGTTTCAGTGACTTTAGCACAGGGTCAGTACGGGGACGGTATGGGGTTGGAACAAGGTCGGTTCGGTACCGGTTTGGTAACTTTAGCACCGGGTCGGTACAAGGCCGCTACCGGGACAGCGCCAGGTCGGTATGGTACTGGTTTGGTGACTTTAGCACTGGGTCAGTACCAGGATGGTACTGGTGCTGTAACCCGAGACCGGGTCTGTGACCTCGGTACCTTTTGGTATGGGTCCACCGGCTCGCAGTCACCGTGGGTGGCAACGTATTGGGATGCGCACCTGTAAAAACCACAGTCAGTACCAACACGAGACTGAGGGAAGCCTGCTTGTTAGAATGGACAAACAGCCTTCGTAATGGTGATGTTAAAAGCTGTCACCAAAACGGCATCAAGATACTGGGGTTGAAGTTGCAAGCAAGCGAGTATCTCAGTCCTGTACAGTGCTGCTGAGCCCAGCAGCTGCTCTTGCTGCACATGCGCTTAGCACCACGTTGCAGACTGGCCTGAGTGTAGACTTATCGATTTCAATTTTTTATGTAATCACATGTCAAAATATAAAAAGTAAATATCAATAAATCAATAAATCATACCTGCTTTAAATTATTCTGTTCATCTGGTGAAAAATGTAAAAATGAATTAAAAAAAATTCTCGGGTCTTTTGTTACAGCTACTGCAATGCATATTTATTTGCTAGATCCAGCAAAACTCTCCAAATTGAAGTTGATGTCTATTGTAGTTCCCTACAAAGTGTTGATCTGTCCAAGTCGGTCTTCAGAAAGGCGCATCAATACAGCCCCAGGGGAATGAGTAAAAGAGGAAAACCACCAATCAGCTGAGATTTTTCATCTCGGAGTAATTAAACAATTACATAAATAATATAACCCGTCTAGTATAGTTCTAAAAACCAGCAAGAAGAAATATAAATAAGCTCTAGCTGGAGCTATGCAGCCTGGGGGGACAGCACAGTCAGCTGACTTATGTTGCTGGATGCCTGGGAAGGAGTGACTCTAGCCGCTGACTTCACGCAAAGGGCACAAGGCTGCAGCAGGACGCAACAAGCTGGAGTGCACACTACGTGTAAATAGAAAACTATTACCGTGATTAGTTTAATATAACATAAACATTTGTGTAAAAACACAAACAATTCTAAATATATACAGACAGAAGCAACAATGTACTTATTTGAACAAGGCTCACCGATCAGGTCAGTCTAATGAAAGGAAAAATGGCACCAAGATCTGTGAGTGCAGTGCTTTTCATCCCTCAAGGGTGAAGGTAAATACCCGTTCAGTAATGGTTACATTTCGTACTTGAAAGGGAACAAGACCCTTCCAAAAAAACACAAAAACACACAGCTAACATAGTATCCAACTAGTTATCACTAGGCAGGTTATGGAGCTACAAATCTGCAGTCGGAAGTGATTCAGAAGTGCGAGTTCAGTGTAGGCACCAGTCAATCAAATCTGGACCCAGTTACTTGCATAAGGGCAGACCACTTTACTCTTGACAGTAAAGTATCAGGGAAATTAGGACGAACCACCCCAGTAACAACAGTAAGTGTATTGTAAGCTTTGCAGGTCAAGGACTGATTGACCAGTGGAATCCCAGTGTTTGTGATACTCTGGGTACTTTCAGCTCAATTTGAGAAGAGCAAGCCACTGTGGTAAAAGGCAAATGTTACATAACTGACTACACTTTAGAGGAAAAAAACAAAAAAAACACATCACTTGTGTTACTCTCCTGTAAATCCCTTTTAAGGTTTTCTTTTGTCTTTATTTTTTTCCACACTTCAAATAAATTGCATTTTTTAAAAGGCACTTAAAACCAAATTGATTTACATGCGTTGTTGCGACCAAAGAACAACCATTTTCATGCAACAAGGCTTAGTACAAGCATATCCAGCCGCTGGATTCTATGAACATGTATGCCTTGTTTCCATCCACTTCAAAAACCTGCAATAGCCAAAAGATGCATGAAGAACATTGAAGATTTCCCATCACACTGGAACACGTATTGAAAACCAAGCGTTTGCATCCTTATTTGAATCCCCAAGATACTCAGACACTCAGAGCCCGTTGTGTAGCAATGTTATTGAAACCGAATAATGTATCTAGCTGTGCAAAATAAGTATGTTTCTTGTATTACAGCATGTTCAGAAAAGTAAATGCAAGGGAAGTTACATTGTCTTCAAACAACAGTACTATGATCCCCCATTTGCTTTGTAGCAAAGTTGTAAAACCAACTGCATATGCAAAAGTAGCATAGCTAACCAGGGTTCAAACCATGACAGAAATGTAATCAGGTGCTGGAAATAAGTACTGCAAAAGAAAAAACACCACCACCTTTAAAGTAGTTTATTGTTGTCATGTCGTCAAAGTTAAGAGCAAGACCTCCATCTATGTTAAACATCTGTAGCAATGCTGTAACCAGATCAGTTATGTACAGGCAGTGGCTTATTGAAACAAGGCATTATGACTGGGAGTTTGTAATTTGCCAGCTCAGTGGTGGCATTCTGTAACATGGATGTGCTAGGCACTCACATCAAATACCACCATTTGTACAAATCCAGCGCCTGGACCATAAAACAAAAACATTCATATTATAGGTTCAAGGCATGCAAAAGTAAGCTAAATGTAGGCTAAAATATCTCCCTACTTCATATGTGCCACACATGAAAAGACCATAAATACTTCTTTGGGCATGATCTTTATTGCAGTCATTTAGTTTTCATTTCTAAAAGTATCTAACTGTAATAGACAGTGGAGACCAACACAAGTACAATGATTTGCAAACAACGTTTGTAATCAGTGTTATGAAATGCTACACACTTATATCAGTATTGGCAGAAAGAGGGTCATACATTTATTTATAGTCATATTTATTAGATTTTGTACAAATCATCATCATACTTTGGCAACTAAATCAGCATGGCATTACTTGTAAAGCACTCAGGAATTTTGGTGGCAATTTTTTGACTACAATACAAAGTGATAACAAAAAAGAATAATGCACAACCCACCCAGTGCAATCTAATGCTTGACCAGCATGTAGTATCATTAATCTAACTTTTCTTTTTTATAAAATCATTTTTGCTAAATTTTCATATATACGTGCACAGAACCTGAGCCATTGTTTGCAAAACAGTGCAAATGAACACATTCTGTTCAACATTCACTTTTCAAATGCCAAACATGCAGCAGTTTTTTGTTTCTCCACCACAATGAAACTTATCTTCATTTAGTTTGCATTATTTCAGGTTTCAAAGAAAAACAGGGGAAACTAAAGTGTTCCGTACATTTACGAAGAACTGCACATGAGGGTATTAAATATTACTGAACTCTTACATAAACTGTGATTGTCTTTAAAACAAAAAACTGAACAAAAAAAAGAATTATCAGGTTTATGAAGATCTTTATGCCAAATTGGTGTCTGTATAACTTTATTTGGTAAAGGGAATATAAAACTTAATTAGGTCACAATATTAACATTTTCAGTTATTAAATGAACCTCATGAGTTGCTGGTTACTGGTTTTGTAACATTAACAAGTTATTTTGTATTTTGGTGCAGGATTGCACTAGATGAAAGACCTTGATTAATCTGGCCAAGTGTGGCTAAACTGGGGAAATGTATTCCCTTTTGTTGTGCGGAGACCAAGGGCAGAAATACAATCTAGATATTTAAAGAAAAATAAAGAAATCAGATCAGCTGGCAGTACATACTGTAATAGTAACTAACCACATCGCTAGATTGTCAACGTCAACACACAGGGCTTCACTAGCCTGACTGGCAATTCTCTCTATTTTTGGTTTTCCATGTTGTTTAGTTAACATTAAATCTGGGATGATCGCCAACAGTACAGCTGTTTTTATTTTTTTTTTTTTTTTTAAAAGGCATGCACTTTCCCCCCTGAATCAGCAAGATAAGTTAAATCACCCAGTTTATTAAACCAAATAACCATTTTTGGTTAACATACATGAAAAGCAAAATCAAATGCAGTATTGTGGTTTAATGATTATTTGTTTTAAGGTGGTAGGGAAAATATAGTATTGCTCATTTTGAGATCATCTTAAATTAAAACCAGAGATGTTTCGTTTACCGACAATTTTAAATGCCTAAACAAATGTAACTTTGCATCTCCTTGAAAGTTAACAATTAGAATGTTCCTTTAATTAAAAAAAAAGTTTTCATCTAATAATAAAACACAAAAAATAAAGAGTGTTCTTAAAAAATATGTAAAACCTTAAGTAATAGGAGTAGGCAGCCAACCACAAAATAAACCTTAGCACAGAAAAACCTAAAATTGAACTCTCTGAACGGCCACGTAGAAACATCACACATAGCATGAGCTAGTTACCTGTGGCACACCGGAGATTACACTGTGTGACCAACCGCAAGAACAACGCATTCACCACATACTAAAGAGGCTGTTTGCTTTCTGCAGCAAACACTGTTTGGAAGGAGGGGGTGTGGTTGACATTAGGCAGCAGTGCACACAGCGACTGCCACACCGCTGGATGAGCTGGGCTCTTAGAGGTTGTCGTAGTTGCTATCCTTGGATTTGCAGAACTTGTAGAGGAAGAAGATGACAGCCTGCAGGCCCAGCACCAGCACGATGCCTCCAATAAAGCTGGCTGCATCAAAGCTGGACTTCTTAGGGGGGGCTGTGGTGGGGAGCACTGTTGAGTTGGTTTGGGCTGCGATGAAGAAAAAAATATGTCAATCACAAAATGCTTCCACTCCATAGCAGCAGCAGTCACAGTTTCCTAAACCAACTGAACGGTTCAGTAGTAAAGCATGTTTCTTGTCAGAAACTAATTTCTTTTAGTATTTCTGCAGCTATGGCCAAACGTTTTGCATCACCTAGAATTTTAGGGTTGAGATGTAATAAAAATAAAAACTATATGAACATAATTGATATTTTATTTAACATCAAAGAAACTACAAAATGATATCGCAAAAGTCTGCTGGAAGCCACAACAGTAGTACGGTATTTCACGTTAGAGTTTGAAATGTCAAGTTATTCCATTTTTGTCAGTTTTTCGTTAAGCACATGGAAAACTACAAAGTGGTATGTAATTCAATACGTTAACGTAACATTATTCAGCAGGTTTCAAAATTAAAATTAGTTAATTCTATAGAGTGATGCTAAACTTTTGGCCATAGCTGTACATATGTTAAGATTGGGTGTTCTGTGGTTATGGGTGAAAGCAGTACTTGCCTGTAGTTGGAAGGGTGGCATTGTGTGGGGTGGTTGGAGTCACAGCAGTGGTGGTCGTGTTAAAAGGAACTGTGATTAAAAAATAAAATAAAATAAAATAAACAAATAAATAAATAATAATAATAATAATAATAATAATAATAATAATAATAATAATAATAATATTAATAGTAAATTAGATTACATTTTACTAACAAATTCTTCTGCCAATTATTATACTAGTCAAATAACATATATAACATTCAATAAAAAAGTAGCTCCATAAATTCAAAAATGTTTTATCTGTAAAACAGCAGCACAAGGTGTTTTTTAAAAGGGTCTGAACTGGTGAACCAGGACTAACAGAACTCCTAACCCTAATTCATTACCTGACGTTACTACAGTAGTGGAGTTGGTTGTAGTCGGTGGACCAACAGTGGTTGAATTGACTGAAGGAAAAAAAAAAAAAATTCTTATCTAAGAAACACATGAACAACAATAATTAGTGGTGTGTGTATATATATATATATATATATATATATATAATAGCTGGGCTTCATTGATTTACAGGAAAATAATTCCATCTAGGGTTTCTCTGATGTCATAAAATTATGAGACCAAAGGTCGAGTAATTTATAAACTGGCACAGAAACCCGAGATGGAATTGTTTTCCTGTAACTCACTGAAGAGGCCCATCTATTATTTTTTATAATACATGGATACCCTTGTGATGCTAATATTGAAGACTACAAGGTTCAGCAGTACAGTTGGTGATGATGAAGCCCTTGCTTTTTTCACAGCTTGCTCTACTTCTTTCCACTTAGGTGCACAGTCCTCCATTTGGTATTCTGGTGGATTGATAGGTGGGATGTCTGAAGGAATTGACATAGGCTCCTGCTTTTTTGAATCTGTATGTGTTTCCTCCAAATATCTCTCCAGCTCAAACTTAGATGCTTTTATGACCCTTTGTAAAAGATTGAGTCCCTCCTTCTGACTTTGTTCTGCTCTTCTCCAGAGATCTGTGTTTACTGTGTCCCATACAGTTTTCTCACAAGCTCTTGGCCATTTAACTCCAGGTTTGTGCCCGTTGAGGTTCTTTTCTCTCTTATGCTGGTTTGTCTGACCGGGTTCACAAGGATCATTAGGTTCATCACTAACTGTGTCCATGCAAGTCCTCCTCACGTCTATGACAGGGGTGCTGATATCCTGCGAACTGTGGTTTGCTTCCTGTCGCTGAATGCTTCCACCAAGTATTAACTCAGTTTTGTATTTTTAATATATAATTTTTTTCTCAATAAATTTTTTTTCCCCCCTTAACAGTGTGGAGTATGGTGTGTAGATAAGTGGAAAAAAATCCTCATTTAAATGCATGAAACTCTGAGGCACTGACACAACAAAATGTGAAAAAAGTTTAAGGGGGTTGTAGACTTTATAGGCACTCATATATATATGAGAGCATTTTACAGCACTAGGAAACCCCTCAGGAATTGTTTTTTTAAATAGGTAGCTGATGAAATCCAATGCTATAATAAAGTCCAAGGGTGGTCTATCCTGGTGGGATACTAGCGGATCAAATCCTTAACACCCCTGCTTAAGAGGCAGGTTATTAAATATTCACATGGTTATCAGGACCTTGTTAACATCTCACTGGATTTAAACTGAATCCAGATGACAGGCTATAGTTAGTCTTGAGTGGTCCAAATCTAAGGCCCTGTCCACACTATGCATTTAAATCATAAACCAGCTTAAAAGTGCTAAATACAGTTAGCATCTACACTGCAGAGTGTTTACTACTGTACTCAAGACCACCTCAGGTCCGCTTCTAATTTAGATTGCATCAGGGAGTGCGGTTTGTCACAAGTGTGGACGCTGTAATACATTTTTTGTTAACCTTCAATGTCCTAAAATGCTCTTTGATATGTTTGGCGCATGGACATTGCAAATAGAACTGAACTGGCGCCTGAAGTGTAAACTCCTTATTGGGTCTGTTATCCTGAAAAGAAAATCCATCAGGACATGTCTGTTAAACTACTGGGAAAATAACAAAAGCACAGCATTAAATTAGGCGACTTCAAGAATGAAATGAGAGTTAAAAGTAATTCATGCAATTTGTCAGCTCTGTTTGAAATAAAAGCAGATTAAGGTTCAGTCAAGATATGAAGGCAAAAACAAGTGACATTGTTTTGTAATTAACAGCTTTTTCTGAATTTTATTAAGAAAGAGAAATTGGCTCCAAATTAGTTTAAAGGACATCATGTGATCAAAAATTAAACCTGAAAACTTAAAGCCCTACTTATATATACACATTTATATGTGTGTGTTTGCATTTACTTTTTCCCCCCAAAAGATCTTGTTTTTTGCAACATGCACCTCTTAATATGGGGCATAACACAAATTTTAAACATAAAATACAATGCATGGTGGGATACTATCAAAGTAAGTCCCACTGTCCATTGTGCTGCTAGTAACCAAATTATTTTAATAGTGTTTGTATGAATTACGCCCGACTAAACATGAAACGGTACTTCAGTGTGGGCGCTTTGAGCTGGATTAATTAGAACGGTTTCAAGTACGGTTCTCGAGATCGGTTATGTAGTGCGGGCATAGCCTAAGATTCAATTAGAGAGATGTTCTAACTAGTCAACCTGATCAGAGTGCTTACTACACAACACCCCTCTGACACCCAAGCAAACGCCTCAATGAAGAAATACAGTGTGCTCCCATCACTCCAGTATTTAAAAGCATGGGATGTAGCTTTCTTCTGAAGTTAATAGGCAGACATATTTCAAGCCAGCTGCTACAGCATACTCACACTCATTCATACACAACTCAGTGATTTTAAAAGTGAACGAGAACATATTGCGGACTTACCTGTACAAGAAGTTGCGTTGACAGTTGTGCAATTTGTGCCGAGGGCTTCAGTTTTATTCAAACAGTGGCTTGTAAATGAGGAGCTGTTTCCTGCTATAAAAAAAAAAAAAGTCATCCGGATTAAAAGAAAAAATATATACCGGTAATTTAAATGTATTTATTTATAAATTAAATGTATATAGAATTAGTATATAGAGTGTTAGAAGCTCCATGTACCCCAAGATTATCATACTGTCAGTTTATTGTCATTTCCATTGTTTGTGGTGTTTTTTTTTGTAACATGTGCTCTTTACAGATATCCTATTAAAAATAAGAATCTGTGAACCTAGAGGTGCTCAGTGGAGCTCCCAAGTCAGCTTCCCATTTCAATGCTTTTCTTCCCAGCTGCAAGTCAATTTGACTAGCAAAGGACCAGCTTGCCCTGAATAGTCAAAACGGCAGCCCTCTGAAGCAGTGCATTCTGGAAGACTGTGCTGAGCCAGATAAAAACAAATACAGCAGTAAGCCCCATTCTCAGCCTTTTTATTACACTGTTTATATGTCTCTTCTTATCAGAGGTTACACTGCAGGAATAGTGCAGGTGTCACTTCTATAAAAGCTCTCCAGCGCAAAAAGCAAACTGAACAACTTACTATTCATAATAGGCTATAGCTGAAAAACTGTAACAAGTAAAAACAATTCTAACAGCAGCTGTAAATCGAACCCTGACGTTGACATTGATTATCGCGCAAATTCCAGCAACGATTAGTTATCATTATCGAGTTAAAATGCTTAAAATTTTTTTAAAAAAAAAACAACAACTTCACAGTAACAGTTTAAAGGAACAATAAGTCCTCTTTTTATAGAGCATGGTATAAAAAACGAATTCAAACAAATCCTGATGTTTTAAGACATGTTTGATAAATACATTGGCATTTAAATATAGCCCTCTCCAATTTTCATATTCCTGCAATCACTAGCCTTTGCCTTGTTTTGTGTAAAATCTGACAAATTTCCAGTGTAAACATAACAGTAAATTAAGAAGAAAAAAAAAATCAACCCCACTGTCCAAATGAGAAAAAAAAAAAAAGGTTTGAAAACTACATTAACATTATGGTCTATTCATATGGACATAATTCAATATCTCTTGGTTACAATTTCTGAATTGCGTGGCCCAGCTTCTGCTATTGAAAGCAGCAGTCCCTTCCAGTGTGCCACGGCTGCAGAGATGCATTTCACTTTTTGCTGTCATATTTTAATCAAAACTTTGCATGACTTTGCATAGCCACATAGATTTGCATTATCTTCAGTGAATACAACTATATCGTCATTTTTCCCCCAAATACTACATTCGAGGTAGCCTACCCTTTCCTGCAACGGAACTTTCGACAGCGACAACTCCGGTTGATCATTTTATTTTGCGTCTCCATACTTGAATATGTATAAAATCTCTTTCATACACGTATAGGCCAAATCAATCTACATACCACGTCGCAACCAAAAAATGCGTCACATACTGGAGTGCTAAGAGAAGCGTTTCGCTTATACAGTACATTACTAAGGCCCTACCTATTTCAGAGCCGTGAAAAAAAAACGTCACATGGACCGTGAAATTCATTCTTCACCGTGAAAACTGTCTATTTTGTGTACTTTTACCCTGCACTTAAATCCAATTAAGTTATGTGTATCGGTCCAGGTTCCTGATGTGATTATAAACTGGTTTTAATTTCAAGAAAACTGGACAGGAAAATCTACAATAATTACTGCAGCCGATCGTGTACAATAATTTTGCATTCTGCTGGTGGCAAACTATTTTGTACAACCTGCAATGTTTCATTGGATCATATATGTCGAGCTACGATCCTGCGGCATTTAGACTCAGACAGCAATCAAAAACGAAAAAGGTTGCGGATAGTGCATTGCTTCAAAACGAAAAGGTAAAAAAAATAAAAATGAAAAATCTTTTTCTGAAACAGCGGCATGTGACAACGTAGTAATGTTAAATATTAGTTTCGCTCAAGACAGACGGCTACAGTTGGGACTGATTTAAAACAGAATAATATGTATAAAATACATTAACAAAGCAGGTTACTCTTGATCTCTGCATCATCATCCTGTATTTGTTCACAGATGCATATTCTCAGTGACTTTTAGAAGCAACAACACAGATTGTGCTCTTGACAGTAAGTTAATATATACAAGACAAGTTTTTAATCTTGTGGAATATTCGATTTCATTAAAATATTATCGATTTATTGTGTGGTCCCAATCGATAAATAATTCGATTATTATCGTTACAAGTCTACTAAACATACCAATTCAAGAGTTTGCAGGTAGATTTAAAATCAGATACATTTAGTACTGTAAAACATGAAGCAAATTAAGGCCAGCAATGGGGCCAACAAAATGTGGACTTTGCTTCTGAATTTAAATGTATTAACAAATTACTAAAGTAGTATTAATTAATAAATAATAAAATATGCAACCACAAAATGGTCGTTATGGTGTTTTTATTTTAACTCTACTGTTCTATGATGTTTTGTCTCAGATTCAAAATATGAACTGTGTTAATGTACTGTTGAGGTACATATCACCATTATAGGGCATCTGAACAGAGCAGACTAAAGTACAGTTTTTTGGCTGTTTTATAGCATCGCAGTAAATCTGCTGTGCAAATGATGCTGTGCCATCCTCTTGCCCGTGGTTTATTGTTACTGTCTGCCAAATTGCTCTACAGTGCCTTTCTTGCACCAGCTATCCCTGAAAACTGTAGGAAATCATTTTTTCCATATATAGTTTGCAAAGAGGGGGCACCTACAAGGTAGGATAGGAAAATAAAACTCATGCTACAACAATGGTTAGGTTGACTGGTCAACGACCATCTTTTATATTAGCATGCCAGCTAACAACACTGACAACACTGAGTACACAAAAGAGATCTGTAATGGCTCTTAGAGGAGGGTACTGAATACAGAGAGCACATCCGTATAGATTGTTTTTATTTGCATGCTGTTTATGTTTATTTCTGTTTACGAACCACAAGCTCCAAAAACTGGTTGACTAGATTGTTTTGTCCACTTCTAAATAGATAATACAGCTTTAATGTTGGATATGCATGACAAGGTGTTCTTGTTACAAGTCATGAATACAACTACGCATCAAGGTTTGATTAAACTCTCTAATAATAGCTCCAGATACTGTACTGGATCTGTGCCCACTCTTGTTCCCTGGCCTTTTATGTTTCATCTCGATGAGCACTGTAGCTTCAAACAAACAAGACATACACCACATTAAATGGCCTGCCCTGTTAATTTGCTGAAGAACAAGCAGGTGGATGAGGGAGGAGTAGACCCAAATAAAAGCACCAATCATGACATTGCAAAAATGAAATCGGAACCAGGTGGCCATAAATCAGACAGCTGTTATTTCAGATTCCAGTTTGCTTGCTATTTCAACATTACCCACCCCCCAATGGCGTCTAACCTAAAACAAACAAACAAAAGTTTCCAAATAATTCTTAGTCGTACTGGCAACCATTTTAGTTGGAGACCTGTTCCACTTGTTTTTCCTGTTTGAGCACTTTTCTTACTTGAGCCAAGCATTACACTGTATCCCCAAAAAGGTGTGGTGTCTCGCTTACAGCTTATTCAGAATACCGCTGCTAGAATTCTGACTAAAACCAGGAAAAGTGAACATATTACCCCTGTTTAAGCCCTAAATACTGACACTGACCCTGTATCATCCACCTCGCACTCTTAGATCACAGAATGCAGGGTTACTGGTTATTCCTAGGGTCAACAAAATTAACACGGGAGGAAGAGCTTTTTCTTGCAGAGCTCTTAAATTATGGAATGCCCTTCTTCTTTCATCAGGGAAGCTGGGACCGCTGAATTCAAGACTGAAAACATACTTTAATAAAAACGGCTTTCTTATCTTAGTGGGTTTTAATGTAACTTTTAAATTGCTGCTTTTTAGCATAATTTATTTTTATACACTTTTATTTAAATATACTATTTAATATGTAGCAGTTGTGTGTGTGACATGCCTGGGGACCTCTATACAAATGTATTGTGTTGTGTAAATACTGTACGGTGCTTTGCGATACCTTTGTATGAAAACCGCTATATAAATGCAATCAATCAATCAATAAATAAATAAATAAATAAATGCTTTCAAAAGCACAAACATAAAATTCTGCGTTTGAGGTTGGGATTATCAAAGCAAGCCCTGCCCTTTAAGCACTTTTACATGGTATTAAATTCCTGCACCACACAGTACTGTATGCGCTACTCTTGTGTCCAAACAAAGACTAGCTCACCATTTAAAATATGAAGAGCTCCCTCAACAGTATTAATACAAAAAAAAAAAACTTGTTGCAAGATATGCTTTCTGCTCCAAATCACATCTCCGAACAATTAAAATAGATTGTACATCAGCAAATGCACTCCAGTATGCGTGGTATGCAGAAATAATGTTACACCTTGCTGTGATATTTAACGCATGAACACAATCACAAAATTGTTTTCTCAAATATCTGCCTGCAGATTACACTTATTCATTACATTTATTCTCGATCAATCCTATTGTGACCTACTGGATCCCTTAAACCATGTCAATTATTTAACCTAGGCACAAATGACTTGCTGCACGTACGTCTGTTTTCCCCATTAGCAGCAATGTTCTCTTAAAAACCTTTTTTGCAGTATACAGGTTTTTCTTTTCCAGGAAAAGCAGGCAGTACTGCTCTTCCATGACAGGATTTTGTAATATATAGAATTAATTAAATATGAATGCACAGACCTTATGCCTTGGCCTATGGCAGTCGAACATCACCAGCATAAGAGCCTATTATAAAAATGTTCCCACGTTTATACGCAATAATCTTCAAGTGATAACCAGTATGCCGTTTTACAGCTGTTACAGAGCAACACAATTGTACATAAATATCGAAGCACTCACCGATTTTCCTTCATGAGTTAATGCAATATGTACCACCTATCTGGTATTCTATTTACCCCAGAATAATCTGTGTCCTCACACACTACGCATTATTAAACAGTGCTTTAACAATCCAATTAACACTCCACAGACTTTAAACCCCGATGTTTATGCTGACCAGCATATAATTAATTGACTAACTGAATGTTTACTTTATGTAATGTCTAATATAGATTGAAGTTGCTTAGTAACCAGTTGTGCCACAGAAAGTTTTATTCAAACACCACTTACTGTTCAAGGAAAAATAAAACATTTCAGCTAAAGCTATTAAGATTTTCTCTGCTTGCCAAGTCTTTTACAATTGTCAGTCTATAGATTCATATTTCTCACATGCATATTTCCCCAAGTAGAGTAAAACCTGTCCAATCCAGCGTTGTTTGGTAGCAAAAAAATTGTGCTGGATAAGACAGTGTGCTGGATTACAGAGTAACTAAAAAAATCTAATACTGTACCTAAAAAAGGGTAAATGACAAAACAACTGAAATGCTTTTTTTTAAAAAGCACTCGACGCTCCCCTGCCTCCAAAGCCCGCTCCTTCTCCACCCTCGCCCCGCAGTGGTGGAATGACCTTCCTACAGATGTCAGTCCCTGACCATCTTCCAGCGCCTCTTCAAGACTCACCTCTTCAGACAGCACCTGTAGAACTCCTCTTTTCCCTCTGGACACTACTTTACTTGCACTTATCTGCTCCCTATTTTACTGCACTTACTCCTGTACTTTTCAGAGTACTGTACTGTAATCTGCCACAAGTGTTATTCAATCTGTAGTATTTTGCATTTAATCGTATCCTGATGTAACTATCACTGACACTGTTATCTGCTCCGATATTGATTCGTATTTTGTAATATACTTGTACTTACTAGAACTGAAGTCATTGTATTTTATCTTGCTCTTAATTGTATTAATACTTGTACTGTGATTCTTGAAATGTATTTGTTTATGACTGTAAGTCGCCCTAGATAAGGGCGTCTGCTAAGAAATAAATAATAATAATAATAATAATAATAATAATAATAATAATAATAATAATAATAATATTAATAATAATAATAATAATAATAATAATAATAATAATGACAAGCCTAGTGCCTTATTCAATTAAATGAAAAAGCAGATACAGCTTTTCACACCATATCTAAAAACAACTGAAAGCTTAAAGTGGTTGTTTTGTTCTTTTACTTTATCAAGCACCAATCAGCATCATATTTTTTTAATATTTATTTACTTTTGCAAAATGAATCGTGCTAATTTTCCTATCTTTTTACTCAAGTAAATGGTATTTTATTTTCAGAAAAAAAATGCAACAAAATGTAAAAGCTGGAGAATGTAACAGCCCCCCTCGTTACTTACTGCAAAGATGCCAGTCAGAGTGTTCCCAACCACTTCTATGACCTTAGAACTAAAAGTCTTTGACTGGAAAAATCTGTTATACTGCAGTGAGAAATTGCTTGAGAGGATTGCTTTGGAAAAAACTTTTCCACAGTGGCTTCAGTTAGATCGTTAATCATTTTTACAAGGTAGGACCCAGTAGTGATAACAGTTTTGCAAAACTGGTACAGTACAGTATGTGGGGTCACTAGCAATATAACAGAAGTCTAGGTCCTGAAGCCCTTTTATTCTAGTTTAATGCACATTGAATAGTGTAAACCCCAAACTATTCAATGCAATTACTGTACTGAGAATGTAAAACACCCAGTGCACACACTTTTTGTACCTTTTAAACAGCGTTGATTTTCTTCCCTCCACATTCAATGTGGTATCTCCACCAGGCAATTTTCTTTGTTTCAAGGTCTCAAATACAAATCCAGCAGGGGATAAAAAATACTATTATCATAACCCTGGTTCCCTAAAATAGAAATGTAACCATTACTGTATGGGTATAAACCTCCTAAAGACCCGAATCCTGAATATGATAAGTCAAAGCTGCTCTCTGAGCCTGTGACGCAGTCATGGCCCGCCCCCGAGGGCACAAAAGGACTGCGCTCACAGATCTCAACGTCATTTTTCCTTCACGCCTCCTGCAATTATGGACGCAGCGACCTTAAAGCCTAATGGTTACATTTCTATTACATGGAACCAGGGTTATGATAATAACCTAACGTTCCCTTTCAAGTACGAAATGTAACCATTACTGTATGGGTGAGCGTACCAAAGCCGTTGCAAGGGCAAGATTGCTGAATGACTGGAATGCTACAAGACGAACCCCAGTAACAAGTAGCTAGGGTGAAAAAACTGAGGGAGAAACTCACCTCTATGCCTGTGTTGTAAAGGTTGATGGAGAAGCCGCACTTAACACTCTAGTTCCAAAACCAGGGTTTTGAGGATCCACGACATTCAGCCTGTATAACCTAGTAAAGGTATGGGGAGTAGCCCCCACCGCCGCATTGTATATGTCCTTGACTGATTCACCCTGGAATAAAACCCACAAAGTTGCCGTGCCCCTGGTGGAATGGGCAGTGAGCTTTTCTGAAGGGGGCAAGTTCACCAGCTCATAGGCAGTCCTGACTGTGTCTGCTATCCACGTAGACAGCCGCTGCTTAGACAGGGCTTGACCATGGGACTTCACCCCATAGCAGACAAAAAATTGTTCGGACTGCCTCCAACGTCAACGTAGCACGCCAGGGCCCAAACTGGGCAGAGCGTATGGAGCTGTTGCTCTCGGTCAGACTGGAAAGGTGGTGGATGGAAAGCCTCCAATTCCACAGCCTGGTTGACGTGAAATACCAAGATAGTCTTTGGCATAAAGGCAGGATTGGTATGGAGCATAATAACCTGTCCTGGCCTCTGTAGAAATTAAGCAGGCTTTCGCAATAGAAAATGCCTGCATCTCCCTCACCCGCTTTGTGGAGGTGACAGCGAGCAAGAAAGCCGCTTTAAAATGATAAAAATTTCAGCTCTGCTGAATACAGGGGCTCAGATGGAGGCTTCATGAGTGCACCAAGCACTACATTTAGCCTACAGCGAGGAACAATGTCCTGATAGATAATGCTCTGGCATTTTGCAAGGTGTCAATAACCCTGTTGGAAAGTCCCATATGGCTCAAATGCATGAAGGGATGAAAACAAAATATGGTCTATGGGTAGAATTGTACACAGTTGTTTCTTTGTTTTTGTTTTTTTTGTTTTTTTTTTTAAATAGTTTTCCGTAAGATTTACAATTGAGTGTTTCAAGTTGCGGAACATACAAAATACAATACAGTACGTCTTATTTCTCTTCATGCAGGACTGTCTTCAGTTTCATACAACATTAATATATAAATAAATAAATCAAATGGTTTGATAATTGTATTTAAAAGCACAGGCATGCAATATACCTATTTATTACCGCATTAACACTTTTTTTCCCCCTCAAAGTAGTCTCACTTTGACATGAAGGAATTTATTTATTTTAATATTGTATGAAACTGAAGATGATCCTGTATGAAGAGAAAGGAACGTACTGTATTATATTTAGCATATGTTCATCCCCAACTTTAAACACTCAATTATAAATCTTACGTGGAACTCACAAACCCGAGTCCACTAAACAGACATCTCGTGGAACTCACAAACCCGAGTCCACTAAACAGACATCTCGTGGAACTCACAAACCCGAGTCCACTAAACAGACATCTCGTGGAACTCACAAACCCGAGTCCACTAAACAGACATCTCGTGGAACTCACAAACCCGAGTCCACTAAACAGACATCTCGTGGAACTCACAAACCCGAGTCCACTAAACAGACATCTCGACAAGATCTTTGAGAGAGACTTTACACTTAGAAGTGTAAAAACTTGTCAGGATGTTAACAATGTAAAGAAAAATGACAGGTGCGTTATTTAAATAGTTGTAGCAACACGTGGGGACGTGCAACAATATATATTTTCCAGAACACCGCTACTTACTCTTTAAGATGTGGTACTGTGTCTACTTTTTAAAATCTAAGCTATTTATTTATTTAATGTATTTTATTTATGAAAAACAAACATCAAACTAGTTTTAGCCACTGTAACTACTTGATGGAGCAGTTGAAGATTATAAACAACACATTCAAGCTCCAGTATAACTCAGGAAGCAAAACAAATTTAAAATGGCTTTTTTCTCAAAATGGTGTATGGAACAGTATAAAGTATCAGCCTTCTTAATAGTGCTGGGACAAATATCCAAACAAATGTATGTATCTGAAGGGAAAAAATGTCCATCCGAAATGATACAATGACAGAAACACAATTACTTATATAAAAAAATGCAATTCTTGATTTCAAAAATGGAATTGTTAATATAAATAATTCAAATTTTAAATATCAAAAATGGAATTCTTGACATCAAAAATTGCACTTCTATCAATGAGCCTGAGAACTACAATCTGCTGGACAACAGGAACTGCAGCAAATTGATTAGCTATTTTATATTATTATTATTTTTATTTTCATTATTATTATTATTATTATTATTATTATTATTATTATTATTATTATTATTATTATTATATAATGTCTTTGAAAACACCTGCATGTTAATGACAGATATTTCTGTTCTGACCCTTTCTATAGAGGAAAAACATGCCTTAATGTACTCCTTCAAATTACCCGCAAACAAGCTTATTCAAGCAAAGAAGTAAAGACTGGTAATTACTATGCATTTTTTCTATAAAAAATATGAATTGCTGAGATCAAGAACCAGTATTTCTAATATCAAAATAAAAGGTAATATTTTTTAAACCAACAGTTCTATTTTTTATATCAATAATTCTATTTTTGATATCAAAATAATATAGAATTGTTGATATCAAAAATGTTATTACTGATATCAAGAAAACATTACTAACATCAGTAATGGAACTGTTGATATGTGAAACTGAGGCTTAAACGTTAACATATCTACATACTAGTTAAGTTGCCACCGATGCTGCTTCAGATTTGGGAAGCGAGTCAATCGGGGTCCGTTTCTGTCTGTAATATGATACAGGTCAGGTATATCACGCCAACTTGCAAAAGAAATGACCTGTATAGTGATCAATGTTTTAGTTTTCTTTCAGCTCTAGTTTCTGTTTTTTGTTTTTCATTGTAAAATGCCCCTTTTTCCACACTTATTTTAACTGTGTTGAAAGTTAAAAAGGTCATGTTATTGCTTTATAAAAATAAAACATTGCCTACTTTATGTTTCTACCTGAAATAAAACACAGGATTTTTTTTTAACCTTTACTGTATGGCTTTCTTTGTTTTGTAGTTAAAAAGCCGTCCATGGGGTTAATCTGTTTTTGTTAAAGAAAAACAAACAAAAGCATTGGCATTCAAACCTTTTTTTCCCCCTATGTATGGTATTTACCTCCTACAAAGTGCTGTATAGTAATTATATAGTGTCCCTTTAATGTACTGTGTTCCTGTTACAAATCCCTACGAGTGTTTTACTCAATGCCTATTGTGTTTCTAGACTGCACAATGCCTAAACAGGTGCTCATTATGTGAATTTGGTGGAAAGGTGTACAAATCTTCCAGTTACCAAGACAGTTTAAAACTATTTCTATAGAAGTAATAATCAAATCCATGACCCATGGCAACAAAACAGATATATGCTACATATTACAGGGCTTGAATTTCAGCACGGGATTGCAGGAATCGCGCATGTCTTTGAAAACACCTGCATGTGCTCCCGCATATCTGCAACTTACAGTACGGCAAAATCCTGCAGAGATATTTTAAGACACCAAGCTACTGTATTTTTCACCCAATTTAGAATGCCTGAAACGCTACAACAGTCTCTAAGGAAGTGGATGTCAGTGACGAAAGCACTATGAGCCGCATTCTGAGTAGTTCTGGTTAAAATAAATAAATAAATAAAAGTAGTGCTGGATATTTTAAGTGCCGCGAGACTTTATTCTCTCGTACGTGACTCTCGGCCGCTATCTTTAAGGATTATAGAAACTCAGTACACTGCAGTAAGTAAACAGTTTTGAAAAAAAAAGACGACATTAAATCTATCTAGGTGTTGTTTGCAAGCGGTGACTTTCGCTTTAACTCTCAAAACTCCTTCATGCGCTGGCGCCCCATTCATTTTGGGGCGGCAGCGCACCGAAGGTTTACTTTTTATTACAGACTTCAATTACAGTGTACGGCACACTGTGTGCAGTCAACTGAAAACTATCAGGCACAGCACTGAAAACATACCATAAATCACACACTGTTACTAGGATACAAAAAATAAATAAAAATGGAATTGCAATTTTTTTTTTTATTATAACTAGCATTTCCACTGTGTGCCTTCTGATGGGAAAAATCTCTATCGTATTACTTTTCTTCTTCATTTAAATTAAGCCGTGGTGAGGTGGCTACAGCCAATTCAGAATGCTTTATTCATTTTAGAGCAGCACCTTTACACGTATGTAATATTTTAAAAGCATTTTAAAAGCATTTCCCATTAGCCTTACATCTCTTGTTGTTTATCTTTTATGTACTTGACATTTATTCTGCCACAACACTATCATCTGCTTTCCCGAAGCCTGATCAGCAGCTAAGGTACAATACGGTAGTACAGTACAAGAATAATGCTAATCACAGTCAGTAAAATCAGCCATAAAGTCTGTGGATAAAACATATTTTAACAATATTAGTATGGCATTTGTCTTGGCAGTACAGAAACCCTTTGGGGTAACACTGCACTGTTAATTATCTAATAAATTATACCAACATATATACCAAGAAAAATGCTTGACTGATTCCTTGCTAAATGTTTTATGCATGACTTCACAGAACCAGAGTTTGGACTTCCAATACATTGAAACAGGCAACACTGTAACATACTTTAAATACCCTACATGCTGCTGCTTAACAGCTTTAAAACAATGCAGTGACTTTGCAATTGGTTCTCAATTGGTTTCAGCTGACAAACTAATGACTCAGAAGGAACGGCAAGAAATTATGAAGTGAACTGCATTAGTTAATTAGTTCAGTGGCTGTGAAAAGTGTTGATAGATCTTTTATACATAACTATAAAAGATCTATCGGTACAACATTTATAGATAACTGTTACAGAAGTGCAAATATTTTCCAGCTTTGTGCTAACCAGCAGCCATCATCTCTTTCCCACCCACAAAAACCAAACATGCTGGGGGAAGGGAAAGCCTGGTTAGAAAAGCACAGCCCTATCTATATCTAAACTGTTTACTGCCTGGGAAACGAAATCAAGGACCTTACAGCACACAATCCACATTGCTGACATTTTGTTTTGTGTTTTATTGTACTGCAAGTCAAGTTCGTTTTTTATGAATAAAACACACTCTTGCTGGCTTATTTAATAACAATGTTTAATGAACATGGTTTCTTTTTTGTAATTTATTTAAACCTTGTGAATAAGGGCTAACTGTCTAATTCTAAACAAGTTTGCTAGTCAAACTGAGATGTTTGTATATATGAAAACCCCTGTGAACCACTGGGTCTGTGTATAATAGTCATAATAACATACTGCTGCAGCCATTGTTAGTACTCACCTGTGCACACCACCCACTGACAGGCAGTTTGATTCTCTAAGAGGAATTTTGAGCAGTCTGCACAGCTGGTCTGATTAGAACAGGCACCTGAAAAGACATTCATTTTTAAAAGGAGATGCACCAAAACTTGAAAAACTGGTTCAGTCTATAGTGTTGATTTTATAAAATGTGCATATTACTATTTTTTTTAATTGATTTATTCTACAAAAAAATCAACAAAATTAAACCAGTTCTGAGATTGCCAACAATGGGTAAGACAATGGATGGTTTTATATTGGCTTTACATAGTATGTTTATATTGGCTTTACATAGTATGTTTATATTGGCTTGGCATTTTAACCCAATAGTGATACATTTTATTTTTCCATGTTGAATATTATATTACAGTTAGACATCAATCATGAATGTACACAGACAACAATGGGTTTTACGTTGGAATTTTGGTCTTTAAAGTCCCACCAGCAAATACTGCTGACGACAACAAGAGGCGTGTTGACTGCATGTTGCCTTGTGTGTCCACGCTGGTCAACATGCCGTCGACAACCCAGCAACGTGTTTTGGATACAGTATTTCTGTTTTGATGATGATATGACAGCAACAATCTCAATACTAGACAATTAGACTTGATAGTAGTGTCAAGTGGTAAAACAATGCTTACAATTTCATATTCGGAATGCTTTGTCAGTAACTTAATCACAGTATACTGACTATGAAAGCATCATTTGATGTGATATGTAGGCTTGAGACACTTGTCATGTGATTAATCCTGGGAAACAAAATAATTAAATACCGGTACCATGTAATGTCAATGCAACAATTATTGTAGCCAATTCTTTAGTATTTTGTTTAGTTTTTTCTATATTTGAAGGTATATAATAAAATTAGTATTTTTTTCCCCCTATGTATATAGAATAACAATTGGTTTACATTATTTTGTTGCCAGAAGTTTTACACCTTACTGACAGCAGGACTGTCGCCTCTCGTGTGGCCACAGGATTTACAAAGCAACATTCCGTCTTCTGGCTGTCAGGAAACTCTGCTTGTGTGACCAGTCCTCGGGTTAAATCACAGAATCATAGGTGAGGAGAAATCATGAATAACTGGATTGATACTGCAATTTAATTATCTTAACAATGGAAAAATAATACATATATTAGGGGCGTCATTTGCTATAGGGCAGCCCCCCCCCCCGACTTTTCATAGGTCTATAGGCTCCATTATCTCTTCCACTTTTTGACCCCCCCCCACCCACCCATTTTTTAAACATCATTCTTTTCTAATCTAACCGGATCCTGAATGAAGTTGCGACGGTTGCTATGCGATGTAATTGCTTGCGCTCAAGGCGTCTCAAGGCGTCGGCGGGCAGTCATTCATTTTTGACTGATAGTTCATTGTTCTCCAGTGATTAGATCGACATCACAGGTTTACATTGCATTCTATTGTTTCTATGAGTCAGAGGAAAATGTTTGCCATAGCAGGTGGAAAACAGAAGAAATTAAAACGACAGCAAAACAGTAAGGAGGGATTCACTTGTGGAAGAAATTATTAATATTGCTTATGCTCAGGTAAAACTATGTATGCATCTATGCTCTGAAGAAAAGGAACCATAGCTTTGACAACGAGATTTAGGCTCATGTGTAAGGCTGTGCTGTGCGTTTTCGGTTTTCAATTTGACCCTATTTTTATTTTACATTCTTGTCATTTCTTTAAATTTCAGTTTTCAATCCACACCAGACAGGACTTGGAAACGATCCAAAAGACTGGAAATAAATACATGACCCAGCCCATGCATTCCTATTGGACATACTAGAGATGGGCTGGCCCATTACAAAACAGGGCTTGTTTTGATAAAAGGTTACCACCCTGACCTCCGGCAACTCCTTTGTAAAATAAAGGTTGGACTTGTAAAATCTATAGATCAGAGTTATTGAACATCCCTATATATCCAACAGTTGTATTGTTATCATATATTAGTAGTAATTGTACAGTTGTACTCGTAGTAGTCTGATTTGAAGCCAGGTACATCTCCAGCTGTCTGTCAGCACACAGCTAAACAATAGTAGTATAATTGAACTGATATTTTCAACAAAATTAATTTATTTTTATACATTTATATATACAACTTACTGCAATCTCTTTTGTGTTTCTTTACAAATTCCTTCTTTGATCCTTTTTGTTTATTAACTTTAAGTATTTTAAAGTGCAACATTATATTTATTATTATTTTGTTGTTAATAATAATAATAATAATAATAATAATAATAATAATAATAATAATATAACCTGTGTTATGTGCAGGTCACCACTTACCTTGTATTATTATTTAGTTTTTCATTTTAAAACAGCAGTGAACTTGACAGAAAATGCTTCATAAATATGGCTCATAATCTTCAAGACTATGTATGAGTTTGGTAATGTTGGGAAGTGTCACATAGAACACAAACGTGTTGCTGGCTTTGTTTTACAACGTATAGAATAGTAGGACCTCGATAACATGTTTGTTTGTTTGCTGAATCTCCACAAAACTTCACTTTATGCATATGTAAAGACCTCCTTCTTGTCAAGGATTTATGTCACAGAACAATTTACTGAACAAAATGTTATGTATCATAAAAACAAACAAACCAAATAAATGCCATAGCTTAAAATTAGGTCACATGAATGCGGGACCTTTTGTGTCATTTTTAAAAGCCAGCAAAAGCGCACATTTTTCATTTCAATTCCGCATATGTAGTCTGCATGTATAGTCCGGTTTATTTTTGCTTATTAATACGTATTTTTATGTAACTTGCATAATCGGAAAGAAAATGTTTCGGTGTTGCTAAATCCACTACCTGTCTTTCTTCTACATGTCTTTGCAGTGTTCAATTTTCAATCATATAATAATAATTACTGCTGCACCTCATAAATTAACTTTTTGTATTCTATGATTAACTTGTTTTGAGGAGGGACGTTTTTTGAGGCGTATGTTTCACGTGTGTCAAGGGTTTTGGCATTGCTTCTGATTGGTCAGTTTCATTCCATTCGCGTGACAAAAAAAAAAAAAAAAAAATAGAAACAGGTTATATTTTAGCGAAGCAAATTGTTCTCAAAGGGACGTCGCTCGCCTCACTCGCTGCTGGTGTGGATACTCTCATTTGACTGCAGCGACGTCTAAATTATTCGCTCGCCTCCAGTGTGGATACGGTTTTAATCTTATTTAGCCATGGTAAACTCAACCTAGAGTTAATAAGCATGACAAAATTAACCTTGCCTTTTATATTATGCGTGACTTCAACAAGAAATTATCATATATCGTTCTTTATTACCATGACATGAGACTTAGTGGAACGACGTTTTAGTTTGCTATAAACCACTGCTGTGCTTTCAAAATACTTGCATTACTCATTTTGTATAATTTCTTTAAAGAAGAACGATGTTGACAAAGCCCAGCTACTGCCTGTTTTTTTTCTCATTCATGATGCTATTTGGAACAGAGAATGTTAATGCAGACACGGCTCCACCACACCCTGAATTATTCTGAAATGACGCCCCTGAATATAATTAGAACCTAGATATAATTGAAGACTACAACGCCCATCATTTTATTTAATTATCAAGAATGTAATTAAAAAAAAGTAATCAAAGTAAACCTACAGTTCAGCTAGTGCGTTTCTCCTGTAACAAATAGGCTACTGTAATTGAATTTAACTGTATAGTTTTAAGCACAGAGTTAGCAGTAAGTACTGGAGGAAGGAAGGAATTAAGCCCTGGATTTAAAATTGATTGAGGTGTTGCCTAAACTTAAAGCGCCCTGTCATAGACAAGTATATGCTAATGAAACGCATTCATACAGTTTTCCAATGGTGAGAAAATGTTAATGATTCTGTACCACCCTTCTACAGTATTTAAGTTACAGCCAGGTACTTTACTATGGCTTTAATGTAAAAGCCACGTCTTAACATAACAATGAAATACTATTCAAGAGAGGAACCTTAAGAAATTGATGATTACATTTTTCAAAATCTACCGATAGCCAAAAAAGGATGCAAACACAAGGATTGACGGCATGAATGTGGGCCGCCACCAGAGGCCAGAACACCAAACTCCGTCACTGCTCCTTAAGAACATTTTATTTAGACAAAGGTTGTTTTTATCCCAGACTTATCAACCCCTAACTTACAGTATTTTCAATTTAGTTTCGACCAGACACGTGGCTGTCGAGTCAGCTGTTTTTCCACCTGTATTTTAAAAATGTGAAATACCAAAACACTGCCAAACAAACTGGGCGTTGCTTTTTGGTATTTCAAATTACATAAATCAATACATACATAAAGCTAGCTGCTTTGATAACTGGACGTTGTTACCGTAAACACCATCACTTCAACGTTTCTGTGAATATTAGCCTATTTGAAGCAGCAATAATATATTTGGGAGGCAACGCTAGAACCATGTTGCTAGAATATTCTCTTTCCCTTGAATTTGTGGTTATTCCGAACGAATCTCAAAGACACGACTGCTTAGTTTAAACTGGGAATGACCACATTTTAGCTGAATCGACCAGCTGTTTTCAACTGTAACTGGTCCTCTGGTGTCAAACTGCCTGCTGCGTGTTTTATTAATACGTGACCCATAGTGATCAGTAATCGACTACAACATATACGGAGAAAGTACACGTTAATCAAACTGAAATCTACTATTCGACTGCTTTTTAAATATCATTGCATTCTTATTATTTATTTTTGTAATATAATACCTTTTCAACAACAACAAAAATCTTGTGAAATATTCTGTCGAGTCATAACGTAACTACATTGTATTAAACTAATTAAAAAGTATAGAATAGATGAAACAAAATCTAATTTTAAACCAAGATAGTGGACCGATGCAGAAATACAGCGTGCGACATACGATACTCTTGTAATGTTCGTGTTGCAACACTTCTAAAATTAACTTACCTGGTTCCTCGGCTGTTGTACTTCCCAGCACGGTAAGAGTTAATGCCGCAAAGAGTAGTTTCCAATACATTTTTAGATGATATGAACGAAGTTGAAATAAAAACAAATGGGCTATAATGCTGCACAACTTAAGCAAGATACAACTTCTGGTTCTTGCTATAAACTGATTTTGTGGCGCTGTACGTTACTTCCTGCTGTCCAGGTCATGTGGCACTTTCACTGACTCATCGCGGTGGGAGGAGGAGAGTTGTGCTTGCTGAGTCGCAGCCGGCCTGCACTGTTTAACCTCTTGGTATCATATGCCCGTTTAAACCTTTTCGTATTTTGTTAGTTAGGTGTGTTGGCGTAACACAGTTACTGGTCATTATATTTATTTGTCTATGTTTCCGATCAACGTACAGCAAGACAATATTTTAATTTTGCTCTGGGTTAATTATTCTAAAATATACATACAGCAGTCAAAACAGTTCTCAAATAAATCTCCTAGACACACAAACTGTACTGTCAACAAGGTCTGCCTTCAGATAAATTATACTGCACTTAAGGGTAAACTGGAAAAAAGTAGCAAATAGATAAACAATTTAGTGTAAGTCGAACACGATTGTGGGACGGTGCTCTATTTCTGGTCTTTCATTTTCTAAAATCGGTTTCATTCTGACAAATCAAACTTTTTTTTAACCACAGTTAATACCTCTTATATAAGGCCTGGCACTGTATAGATGAAAGTGTAGCAATAAGCCACTAGTGGGTGTGGAAGAGACAAGGTAGGCCTATTTCTGTTTCAGCAGATGTAAATTAGCGTCAGAGTCAATGAAAGGTCATAGTGAGAAATGCTGTAGAGAAAGCACCCGTATTATTTTGACAGTCCTGTGTTGATGAGATCAGAGGCTTTCTTGTTATAGCAATGTGCTTGTTAAAATAAAACATTACTGCCTGCAAGTTAGGCACTATTAAATTAGAAAGCTATGCTCAAAAGAGGATATTATGTGTAACAGGAAAGATGTTTAATGTCCTCAAATATTACATCTTTTCCTGCTTTGAGTCATGTGCACTCAGTTGATGAGGAAAAACAGAAACATCCCTTGGAACAGTGTGAGGGTGGTGGAATTACAGCCTAACCAATGCCAATACCCCTTACAGCTTTATTAACATTGTGACTGGTCCTGTTTTTTAATATCCTGAGAATCTTTTTGCAGAAAACAAGAGTCCAAACATTTTTAACAGAGGAATTGGGAGAACAGTGGTAATATTGATTGCTAATAAGAGCTAAAACTGACTTTAAGACTTCCGGCTTTAAGGCAGCTAACCATAGTCCATTAAAACTGATTTACAAACAACATGGAGGTGCGGGAGAGGCAGGTATAGTCCCACACTCAAAATCAAGTTACAGTACATATGCACAACTGTACTCAAAATAATGTTTTTTGTGCTGCAACAAATGAGCGTATACAACAAAGGGTTGCACGGTTGGAGTATTGTATCACAGTAGAGGGTCACCAGTTTTAACATCATATGGTCAGTTTCACAGACCCTGATTAACACTAATCTTGGACAACATAATGTTACATTCAGTAAGGTAGTCCACGATTAGTGCTCATCAGGGACTGTGAAGCCAACCCTTAATGTAAGATCTATTGCTCGTGCACCAGTTTCTTGTACTTGGGCTAAGTAAATGTAACTTTTGTATTTCCTGTTTAGTTCACAGTTCAGTATTGATAGGCTGTTTGGGACTAATGTTTTTTTTGCCCAATTATTTTACCCCAGATTTTCTCCCCAATTTGAAATGTCCAATCATTTTCCCCCTCTCTGCAGCAATTCCCTACACAGCTCAGTAGAAGTGAAGGTTCAGTGGGCACACTCTGATTCCATGACCGAGCTAAGCTTCCTCTTTTACACCCAGGAACCCGAGAGTGGATGTCAGCAAGCTACTGACCTCTGGAGGACAACGGCCAGCCCTGCAGGTGACCGCATTTGAGCTCACTGGGCGCCTAGCCAGCAGGGTTCGCTGTAGTGCAATGAAGAGAAACAGTCGTTCCCTTCAGAATTCCCCAGCGAAGACCGGCTACATCGCAGTCAGGACACAAACCTGTGCTGTATGACTCACCCTGCACACCACACAGCTGCGCTGTATGACTCACCCTGCACACCACACAGCTGCGCTGTATGACTCATCCTGCACACCACACAGCTGCGCTGTATGACTCATCCTGCACACCACACAGCTGCGCTATATGACTCATCCTGCACACCACACAGCTGCGCTGTATGACTCACCCTGCACGCCACACAGCTGCGCTGTATGACTCACCCTGCACGCCACACAGCTGCGCTGTATGACTCACCCTGCACACCACACAGCTGCGCTGTATGACTTATCCTGCACACCACAGCTGCGCTGTATGACTCATCTTGCACACCACACAGCTGCGCTGTATGACTCATCCTGCACACCACACAGCTGCGCTGTATGACTCACCCTGCACACCACACAGCTGCGCTGTATGACTCACCCTGCACACCACACAACTGCGCTGTATGACTCACCCTGCACACCACACAGCTGCGCTGTATGACTCACCCTGCACACCACACAGCTGCGCTGTATGACTCACTCTGCATACCACACAGCTGCGCTGTATGACTCACCCTGCACACCACACAGCTGCGCTGTATGACTCACCCTGCACGCCACACAGCTGCGCTGTATGACTCACCCTGCACACCACACAGCTGCGCTGTATGACTCACCCTGCACGCCACACAGCTGCGCTATATGACTCACCCTGCACACCACACAGCTGCGCTGTATGACTCACCCTGCACACCACACAGCTGCGCTGTATGACTCACCCTGCACACCACACAGCTGCGCTGTATGACTCACTGTGCTTTTACCGGGTGAGCCACTCGAAGACCCACATGTTCATTTTAAAAGTATATTGATTACTTGTAAACAGTTGAAATGTGTGCATGATTGTGTTACTGCCATGTGTTTCATTCCTGGCAGTAAATGTATTATTTGCACTGTATTTAACTCTTTACTCCAGGTCATTAAAAGTGGTGAAAGGAAACAGATTCAGTTCTACATTTGTTGTGACAATGTTAACAGACAATTCTGGGGAAAAAAAAGCAATTAAAAATACTATTATTTATAATCAATATTCATTTACTCTCATAGGAAATCTCAGTTGCATTTAATTATTGCCGGTTTCCAGCCTCAGTGTATTCTGCTTACACATATCATATAGTCGCATATATTCTGGGCTATGCAAATAAAACCATTCACTCTTTCATGAACTGCCTTATTGTAATTCATTAATATTGCTTATCTGCAGTAAGTTTAGAAAAAAAACCTAAAAGAAATACATTAAATTCAATGAAATGTTTTGACAAAGTTTTTCACATTATTGTCAGTGAATTGATGAAGTTTATTTTAGTTTAATAAAAAAAAAGGCATAATTCAGTGTTCATGGTTATGAATGATATATCTAAAGTAAATGTATAGAAAGTAAATGAGAATGAGCAAGGCTTTATAAGAGTGCTCGAAAATCTGCATATATTGTTTCAGCAGAGACAAACTGTAATAATCATACACCCCCCCCCCCACCCACCACCACTTGATTGTCCCTGATCTAGTTCTGTTGCTTTAATTGGTAACAATTAACAGGTTTATAAATATTTGTACTACAGTAGTCAGTTTTGGCAACATATTATTAAAAGTAAAATACTCTCCCAGTTACTGTATATGCCCTGAAAAACATGACAAGGGGTGAATGATGTCAATTTTTATATGTTACTGTACATGCAATAATTTCTTTTTTTTATTTATTTTTTATGAAAGTTAAGGTACATATATGCCACAGTCCATCACTTTGCATTCGTGTTTTGGTCTCTCATTGTAGGTGGGGACAGCTTCCAGTTTCTTCAGAACCTCTGTGCCTTCGATCAACTGCCTACAAAAGAGAAAGGCTGGTTTCATGTCGGCGAACTGTTGGGTTACAAAACGCGTGCAGTAGGCATTATAAGTTGTTATTTTCCATGGCAGATCACAAAGTGTATGGAAACATGCTACAGATCAGTAAGCCACAATATGTTTATTTTTAATGACCTTGCATATTGGGGCTTGTACTTTGTCCTTCTATATTAAAATTAAATATAAATATAAAAAATGTACCTCAGTGTAAATCATACCACTTAATGTGTCTATATATTGCATAAGGGCTTAATAAATGCCTACATTTCAACATTAACTGTGTAGATTTATCAATTAAATATGCATTTATGATGATATTTACTATACCTTTTGCTTTGTAGATGAGAAATGTGATTTGAATACTGAATGAATTAGATTGTACTTAACTGACACACCTTTTTATATTTGTATTTGCTATCTGTTCTCTCAGATGAAGGCTATTGTGCCAGAACTTTAGTGTTCTTACAATTTATTTAATAAAAACACTTCCTATGCTGTTCATATGAGAAGTGGCTAACTTTTCTTTATATGTTGAATACCATATTTAAACACTGAGTTTGGAACTCTGGACAAAACTAATTATGATAGTATCATTCAATTACAATGAATACAAAGCAGCAGTCCTGAAAAAAATGTTTATGTGCACACAAACAACTCAGGATAAGATTCTAGTATACACACCCAAAGGCTACATGTTTTGTGTCCATCCAGGGCGCAGGCTTAAGTGTAATATAAAATTGAGATCCGTTTGTGTGCCTTCTTTTATTGGCCATCCCCAATATCCCTCTTTTGTTGTGGGGGACTGCAAAGCTTTCATCTAGAAACACATTTTAAAAAAAGCTATTTATTTGTGACTTCTGAGAAAACATCAATATTTAAAAAAAAAACAAAAAAAAAAACAATGGGAGGTGATGAGGACAGTACTCTCTGTTGGTGAAAAGTGGGTACTGCAAGCAGGTTAAATCTCAGTCTAGCAAACGTCATTACAACTGCATTGTAGCCCGAGCTATTTTTCTTACAAGCATGTCCAGGACTACCATTTTTTAATCCTCATTGCCAATAAGTTGCTTTTCTTTTAAATGGTGTTTAAAGATTTATAAAATAATACATAATAACGCTTACATTTCCACATACTACAGCAACAGAATAGTTTATTACTGTATTTTATTTACTCCACAAAGACAGAGAATACAAAGAATTCTACTTACCCCAGTAAAAAGTGTAACCAACTGATATCATTGGTTTCACCCTTTCTGATTTTATTATTTTATTCATCAATAATACGTCAACTGAAGAGTAATGCAGATTTTAAATGCATGTACCTGTACAGTAGAAATAATCCTGAGTTGTTGGGCAGCCTATCTATAAAATGTCACTTTACTCTGTGTGTGTGTTCAGAAATAAAGCCAGATTAAACATTTTTTTAAAAGTTTACTCATTGTTTTTTAACCTGAAAATCAGAATCCCTTACTATTTATCATCATGGGATACTTTCATTTATTTGAGTAAAAGGTCATGCACATTTACAGCTCATTTACCTTCAAATGTTGGCCCGTAAATTGATTCTCCACCCACTCCTTTTCCTCCTGAGATGTCTATAAATGCAAAAGATGAAACATACATTTGAGAAATCGATATTTTTATGTTATTGTATTTTACATAGTTGAATGTCAAGAGAGAACAATATTATCATGACCCCTAGACTGTATCAGGCCTATTGTAAATTTTAGTCATCGCCAATGGTTTTTACCACGGTTTTCTCCCCAATTTGGAATGCTCAATTATCATTTTTATCCCGGTTCACCGCTGCAACTCCCACGCCGACTCGGGAAACGGCATCAGACACACGTGTCCTCCGAAACGTGTCCTGCCAAGCCATCTTTTTTAGCGCTGCAGGTCTTCTGCGAAGCTACTAGACCCATAGTGCTGGAGGACAACACCGATCTGAATGGCTTCACAGCAGACCCGCAGGCACCCTAACGGCCACAGGAGTCTCTGGTGCGCGGTGAACCGAGGATTACCCTGCCGACATAAACCCTCCCGACATAAACCCTCCCCACCCGGACAGCGCTCTGCCAATTGTGCACCGCCCCCTGGGAACTCCCGGCCACGATCGGCGATAGCATAACCTGGACTCGAACCAGCTATAGGGCGCATCCTGCACTCCACGTGGAGCGCCTTTACTGGATGCGCCACACGGGAGCCCCCTGGTTTAATTGTTAAATAAATCAAAAGACACATTACAATCTTCTTCCAGATTCCATTAATGTAAAGGGACTTGAAAATTGAGTTTATAGACCTTCATAGCAGGGTATTTTGGCTAATCCTCTATAGTGTTTGTATGCACATAATATTCCTGCCATTTACCGAGACTGACAGAGGGCTAGGTAGCGTAATGCATTAATGTATAATCCTTTATTACAGGACAGTAGTTGCTCACTCAGCAACACAAAACCACTAAACAATTCAGCACTACTGGCAGTCTCTGCTTAGGAGACAACGGCCCAGACAAAAAGGCAGGATTGGTTGCCCGTGTCTCAGTTATTGTGAAGCAATAGGAGAGCTTTGTGGGTAAGCTCACATTGTGCCCATTTACACCGTGCATGATTGTATCCCGTGCCATTGATCCTCACCATTCATATAATTGTAGCCTGTGCCATTGATCCTCACCTTTCATTCATGAGCTGGGTGTCATCTCGTAAATTTTGTATTCTGATCAAACTGTGTGATTGGTGTTATAATAAGAGACACCCTATTCACAACGTATTAACGTATCAATCACAAAAACAAAGATTGTACTCAGGAGCTCCTATTAAACATAAAAGTGTTGTTTTTTTAGCTTTAGAATTTGGTCATACGTTCTATGTACGGGGGATGACATCTATACATAAAATTCATATGATGAGATAGATTAAAAAAAATCCTTAATTACATTTATAAGATGACGTACATAGAACATAACATAAACATATATTTGGCATACTGATGATACACCATATGCCATGTAACTATGTTACCCTACCTCCACCCTGAATCCAGCCGTTAGGTATGACACGGTGAAATATCGACCCTTTGTATGCGAGTTGCAGGTTGCCGGCAGTGGAACCTGCCTCTCCTGTGCACAGTTGTTGAAAATTGCGACTCGTCTTTGGACAGAGATCTGAAAAAAGCTTTTGAAAAAACAATTTTCTGTCAGTTGCTGGCTGTGCATGCCACCAGATCATGCAAAACTTTGGCATTGTCCAGGATTTACCTCAAATAGTAACCTCCCTATGGCATTTTCTCCGATGGAGATATCCATGTATACAAATGTGTGCTACAAACAAAGCAGAAAAAATATCGATTTGATCAAAAGTTTGATGGAATTATAATGGGTTAACAATAAGACCATGTTCACTTTGGCAAGACAACAGTCACTTCCTTTCCTGTCATCATAAAAGTGTGCAGCATGAAGTTAAAAAACATAATTTCCACACCCATGGACTAAGTATGTTTTCTTCCACCCTGGTAGTGGAAGAAAACTGGTCTCAGTTTAATTGTGATCAGAAAGAAAAAAAAAATGTTTGCCTTTTTTTTTTTTTTAACTTTTTTTCAAGTACAATGCTATAGAACAAAATGCATATAATATTGCTTCCTACTACCTAATTATTTCCTCTGCTGTAGGTCATATCAAGTAAAATTGACAGCAGTTTTCTTGGTACTAATAACTAATGGGTCTCTATCCAAAACCTTTATCACCAAATACTGCAGCAGTGTTAAAAGGGAAGACCAAAAATTGCTGCTAATTTAATGCAAAATGGGCCTTGAAATAAACGTACCTTTGTGTTTCCCAGGTGACTTGAGTAGAAATCTTCTGCAAGTGCCAAGTAGAGAGCAAGTGGCCTAAAAAAAATGAAATCCCAGTGTTCCTCAGCCCAGACCTTCAAATCCTTCTCATTACCAATGAGCTGACCATTCACAAAACACATGAGGCTTGAGGAATACTCCCAAAATTCCCCTTTAAGAGACTGAATAAAAAAAAGGAAAATATGGAAATTACTCTTGATGTTGTGTTAATCAAAGCTTTATTCCATTGTCATACTTATTTTAGAGAGATAAATCACGTGAGCAATGGTCCCTGTATAATTGTGTGGAAAATATGTAGGTTATTGGCGTATTGCTTTTTTAAAACTTTAATTCAGCACAGATCTTTCAAATACAACACAAGCAAACATATACACACACACACACACATATAAAAATCCTGGGACCTAATTACTGTGCAACAGGTCATATTTCATGACTTTAGTAAGACACCTACCTTTTTTTTATTGTTTACATATTCATCCCATGCGCATTCCAGTAGTGGACAAATGATTGGTTCTGAGAAATTTTTTGGAAACTTCAGTTTCAGGCCCTGTTTTGTAAAACACATCCTTTACTTGGTACAACATTTTTTTTTTTCTTAATTTCTTTGACTTTCCTACATAAAGTAGATAATTGAAAGAACAATCAAAGATAACTGCACAAAATCAATTTGCAGTAATCGTGTGTAGAACTAAGTAACGTGCTATTACAATAAATAAAATTATATAACAAATGCGTCTTTAAGAAAATAGTACAGGTGTTTTATTTTACAATTACTGTAAAACAACCAAAACTATAACCAATACATTACGAAAAATGATCTTACTTTTTTTTTCGTTTAATACACACATATATTACACATAATTAAAAAAAATGTGTCGTAGCATCCAGTAAAACCCAACTTCATGCAAATGTGTAATAACATGACTGATTATCAATCAACAACAAAATTTTATCGTGAAACCGCTACTTTATTATTATTATTATTATTATTATTCTAATTATTATTATTATTATTATTATTATTATTATTATTATTTTAAAATAAACTCGATGGGTTTTTGAGTTACCTCCGCAATGCATTTCGCGATTTGAAAGGCTGTCTCTTTCAGGAGACCCACAATCTCCAGCTGCACTTCGGGAGCCATGGCATGCTCTGTACTCTCAGAGGACGAGCCAGACTGTAAACAAATCCGTGATCTCCATGGCAACACCAATTAGCGGAAGACATGCAGTTTTCTTTTGAACGCGCCAGTGTTGCTATTGACGCTTTGTAAACAGAAAGGTGGTTGCATTTAAAAACAATATATTATATAAAAAATGGAAAGCAGATCCTTGAATTATTGAATATTAATTCACAGATATCACGACTTGCAAAGGACTACTGTTGGGAAGTGTTTTCCACTGTACTTATTGAAAACTTTTAGTATGCAATTTGCAATCAGATAACAATTTTAACTGAGATAAACTGACTAATTAAAACAGTTCACATTGATTGTTTCATAGTGTTTTTTTTTTTATTATTACTCACAAAATGGTGTAAATTGCATTGCCAGTAGAATACTTTGATAAACAAGGACCTATGAGCACAATAAATATATTTTCCTTTCTGGTCAAGTTTTGATCTGTGGCACACTTTGAATTCAACAACACAGTCTTCAGTACTGTAATACTGTATGTTTGCAATAGGAGACAAGCCATTTTTACTTTGCTAGGGAGCAGTCCTTAGATTCTTAAGTAAACAAACTGTACTGTCAACAAGGTCCCTGAAGGTTAAATCATTGAAATGTGTACAGTAAAACATGGGTTATAGGAGCTTTAAAAGCATGAACCAACAATAGAGTGGGCTAAACTAATCATTAACGTTGTATTACATTTCTGTTTCATTAAAGCCAATCTTACATTACAATTATTTATTTTAAGAAAATGATCAAATGCATACTTAAAATTAAAAGAAATATGTGACAGCATTTAAGTAATCTTAAACAAGGAAAGACCTTTTGCTTTAAAAATATAATTTTCATCTTTTCCCATTTAAACCATTTAGCCTCCAATGTGCTTAAAGAGTAGTAGCTGGTTCTGACAAATAGTACAGCGTTGCACGTCCCCACGTGTTGCTACAATAGTTTAAATAACGTAGCTGTCATTTTTCTTTTCATTAACATCTTGACAACTATTTACACTTATAACTTTAAATCTTTCAAAGCTTTTTTTCCCCCAAAATGGCCGCTCTAGTATGAGAGGTGAACGTAACAAGAAGTAAATAATAATATTATGCAAACTCATCTATTAACAAAAAACTCATCGATTAACAACAAAACAGCATACCTTAAATTGAGATTCAGTTTACTCAAGGACAAAAACAGCATACCTTAAATTGAAATTCAATTTATCCTAGGACGAAAGTTCTTTATTTGAGCTGTAAACAGCTTCCATTAAATTGAAATTCAATTTACGCTAGGGTGCGCAAGATCTTTATTTGAGCTGTGTTTGGCTGAACGTGGCAGACAGCAAGAGCGAGCTTAATAGATGAGTTTGCATTATATTTACTTTTTGTTACTTTCTCCTCTCATATGCTTCAGCCACAAATTGTTTTTCAGGTCTTTTAGTTGCAATACATTCTTATAGCATTGAAATAAATCTCTGATCATTTGACAATCAGATAACACATCACAAAACCAATGACCTTTTAAGAATATTGAAAAAAATGAAGAAACAAACTTTTCAGATGTTATTTTCAAATTCTATTCAAACGTTTGTCACAAGGTATTATATAAATACAAAAATTCCAAAGGAAACCAACAGACAATATATATACATTAAGATAACCGATATTCAAGTGAATGAAGGGAAGGGAAAGTGCTGTCTCCACACAAATATCACGCAATATATCACCCCCAAACCTGAGCAGACATCTGGCTTGTAGCTATTTATAATAAACATGGACAAATTTCAAATCTGTAATGGCGGACAGGAACACATAGAGTGTTGAATGATGAACATGTGTTGGTGTTCAAGTATTCAAGTAAGTAAAGTTTTGTAGTACAGCAGCGACCTAGTTGTTGCAAAGTTTCATGGAAAGTACCGAGTGCCTGGCGAATGGCAGTAAGTGTTTCTTTGTCATACCGTTCATTATTTATGAATCACATTGGTATACTGTATAATTGTTCAACAAATTGAGTTTTTAGAAATGCACTTGATTCAGGTGAGTCCTGTGTTGGCACATTTGTGGTGTAGAGGTAAGAAACAGTCCCTGCCTTGATCTGAAAAGTGTGCCCTTTATCTGATGTTTGGGAATCTGTTGGGCTGTCTGGCTAATGGAGATCGGCTGGGGTGTGTGTCCGCTGATGTGTATTGCCTGTTCCTGCTGCTCTCTACTCATCTGCAGTTGCTGAGCAGGAGGCTCCTGGCTGATACAGATCTGCTGGGCTGAGTCCTGCATGGCGTGGATGGGCTGTGAAGGTCTCTGCATGATCTGCAGGTGCTGTGGTGGCCTGTGGTGTACCTGGAGGTGCTCCATGGTTTCCTTTGTCAGAGTAATGACGTGCATCTGCTCTGGCTGGCCTACGCCTACCTGACCCTCCATTACACTGATGGTCTGTATCTGTTGTGCCTACTCTCCCTGCGTGACCAGGGCCAGGTTCTGCACGTGCTGTGATGGCTGTGTTAGAAGGGTCAGTCCAGAAGCCTGCTCTGGAGTCATGTTTTGGGATCCGTCAGCAGTGATGATACTTATTCCCTGGCCTTAACCAGGCACGAAGTTGATACTGTACACCTCATTGGTGACCACCAGCTGAATCTTCTGCTTCCCGGAGGTTGGCAGCTGGTACTACTGCATCTGGAGAATGCTCCAGACCTCCTCGACCCCTGCACTGCTCTCTGCCAACTCCTCAGTGGGTCTCTCCTTGTTGTGGGTCTTCGTGTGAGCCTGGAGGTTGTCCAGGCGTGCAAAGGTTACATTCGATTAGGAATACTCTACTATTCCTAATCTGCATTAATGATTTAGATTCTGGTATATTAAGCAAGCTTGTTAAATTTACAGATGACACAAAAATGGGAGGAGTGGCAAACACCGTTGCAGCAGCAAAGGTCATTCAAAATGATCTAGACAGCATTCAGAACTGGGCGGACACATGGCAAATGACATTTAATATAGAAAAGTGTGAGGCAATAAAAATGTACATTATAAATACCATATGGGAGATACTGAAATTGAAGAAGCAACCTATGAAAAAGGTCTAGGAGTTTATGTTGACTCAGAAATGTCTTCATCTAGACAATGTGTGGAAGCTATACAAAAGGCCAGCAAAATGCTCGGATATATAGTGAAAAGTGTTGAATTTAAATCAAGGGAAGTAATGTTAAAACTGTACAATGCATTAGTAAGACCTCATCTAGAATATTGTGTTCAGTTATAGTCACCTCGCTACAAAAAGGATATTGCTGTTCTAGAGAGTGCAAAGAGCGACCAGAATTATTGAACAAAGAAGACTAAGCTGTGATCTGATTCAATCATTCAAAATTCTAAAAAGGTATTGACAATGTCGACCAGGGGACTTTTCGACCTGAAAAAAGAAACAAGGACCAGGGGTCACTAATGGAGATTAGATAAAGGGGCATTCAGAACAGAAAATAGGAGGCACCTTTTTATACAGAGAATGGTGAGGGTCTGGAACCAACTCCCCAGTAATGTTGTTGATGCTGACACCCTGGGATCCTTCAAGAAGCTGCTTGATGAGATTCTGGGATCAATAAGCTACCAACAACCAAACGAGCAAGATGGGCCGAATGGCCTCCTCACGTTTGTAAACTTTCTTATGTTCTCATGTTCTTACACAACGTTTGAGCTCCTACAGCAAATTCAAACGCCAAATGATTGATGATCTATTCAGAGGCATGTACAGTTAAACTGTAAAAATGGGGAGCCAACTCCAGGACTGTGATAGATCCAAACACATTTTCTCATTCATTTCTTTAAAACAACACTTTAAAACCTTGATTTACTTTTTAACTTGTAATGATTCGTCAGGTACTCTTCCATTGAGAAGTTTTAGGAGAATAGTCTTGAAAATGTTCATAATGAGACAAAAAAACAAATAAGTTTATTAAACAAATAACTTTTTACTTATCAGAGTTACATATAGTTTATCTGGACAGTGCCAGATATCTGAATGGAGCAATATTACTACTGAACTGTCTGTGTCTCGGTTTGTTGTTTGTTGTTGATTGATTTTAAATTTGATTTACAGTTGATGATTGATGGGCACCTACCATCTGATGAAGTCCGCTAGAGCTGGAAGCTGATGGCACTGAATCATTTTCTATTATTATTATTATTATTATTATTATTATTATTATTATTATTATTTCTACTGGTAATTGATCACACATTGTATATCCAAAGCAGGACATTTTAGCCTATTGCTATTATCAAATTATGTTTTCATATGAACTGGGAGTATCGAAGAACTGACTAATACAGTTTATGGATTTGTTGATAGTATGCATATCTACAAACTCTTTATACAAGCATTTCAAACAAAATACTATATGCGGTATGCTTTGTGTTCCCCTTACCAAGGCAAAGAAAGACCCTTTTCACACTGGCATTTCATAAATAATTTACCAAGACACCAAATTATGCACAACATTGATGCCGCTATTTGGTTTACAGAGTATGTTACACCGTATGAATTAAAAACAGCACGAGTTAATGGAGAATATAGTTTCTTAACATATTAGAATTGTGCAGAAGAAAAAGTTAAATTTTGTGTCAACTTCACGCTGAATGTAAAGAAGCTCAGGAAGGCTATTAAACAACCCAAGTTGAAGTTGGTTCAGTCCCTTTAAGAGACAAAAACGTATGAAGTTTATGATCAAAGTCAATAGGCCTTTCTTGAGGTTCCTTGTATTTGTGAGTCATTTTTGATCCCAGGTATGATACAAGTTCACAGCACTCTTCAAACTGTTCCAGCTTCTTCTTGTACTTCTTACGCACATAGTCCGAATTTCTGGGGTTATATGCTGTGAGGTGAAAAAGAACAAAATACGTTTTTTTGTTATCTTTTATTATTTGAGAATTGGAATTAAAGGTTGAACAAAATGTTTTAGCGTTCACAGGTTATGAACACAAAAAGACATGGAGACTTAACTGCTCCCTCACACCCTAAAAGATTGATCCTTCCAGACTGTGGCATGCTTTTAGGGCAATGGGGACTATTTTAATTATCTAAACACTAAAAAACAGTCGTATTTGAATATAGCACTCTAACTCTATATTTACTCTTTTTAGACCCATTTATTAATATTACTGTACTACCTACAATAAAAATTACAGTGAAATAAGGTTTGTGAAATAAGGTAGGCTTATTCAGACGACTTTGGTCTCAGTGATGCCTATCATGCTTCTTTCATTAACAACAAATTGATGTTAATAAAAATGTTTATGATCTCACCTTTGTGATGTTGCTGTTAAATTATTGCAAAGAGGAAACTTTTTTGATTTTAAAACTGAACACATTAATGCCCAAGAAGACTTTGAATTATCTCCATATCTTTAGTTCGTTTAATTTGACTTATTGTTTCGTTTTGGTATGAATGTGTGTCTTTACTGTTTAATATTCAATAGTGACTGTTATTAATTGTTTAATTGTATGCATTCAGCTCCAGTCTATATTCTCTGGGTTATTAGTATAACTCTTTTTAACCTTTGTTAGCTGAAGCATGAGATCAATATATTGTTTGATAAATAGACATTGTATAATATGCCATTCATTTTGTGTTCATGTAACGAATGACAAGGATTATTTAAATGTAAAACATGTTGTGTTATACTGAATTATTGATTGTAAAATGATTAACACCTCTACTAATTGATTAATTATACATTCTTAGTATCACAGGCACCTGTGAACGCTGATGAAGCCTATGGACGAAACATGTTTGTGACTGAGAACTGCACATTTAAAAAAAAAAAAAAAAAAGTTTTAAATTTAAATAAAGGAAATAATTTCTAATTTTTGAGTGCAGAACTTTTTTGGTTTTCTTTATGATCTCACCTTTTAAATGGTACCCCAGATATAGCAGAGCAGATTTCGTCACACTGAGAAATGGGTACTTAGGCTTCAAGCAACCGACAGCCGTCAGAGCATTTATTATTGAAGTTGCTGTCCCCTGTTGAAAAATGTTTAAAGAAATATTCAGGGAGATATATCGAAATGTTGGAATAACAATAACTAATTAAGTCTTTACATTAAATACACTTATCATTTACATTAAAAGAACAAAGTGCACATTATTGGACACAATCATTTTCTCAATTTGAACAATTTTATTTTAAATTTGGTAGGTTCTATGTGGAATTGGTTTTTAGACTTTTACAATAAATATAATCCAGGTAATACTAGAATTATCCAGCTCAATCTACTTAGCTAATGAGAATGTATAAACAGGGACATAAATATGTTTATACAACAATTATTGAGAGTTCATGCCTTACATAACCTCTCTCTCCCCCCCCCCCCTCTCTCTCTCTCTCTCTCTCTCTCACCCTCTCTCTCTCTCTCCCTCTCTCCCTCTCTCTCTCTCCCTCTCTCTCTCTCTCTCTCTCATTTATTGAAATACAGCAACAGAATGGCCGTGCGAATCACACTGTTCCAAATTAAGTCATGTTAGTAAGCAGATGCAGAGCTGATCTAGTAAAGTCATTCTCCTAATTCAGATTCTAATTTAAATTAGGTTTTATAATCCATACATTGTAATTGTTATGTAAACAGAATACTCCATTAACTATCATGGAGAATAGTGTTTATTTCACTCATGTGGATTTGTGGCAAAGACTTGTGTTTGTATCTCATTCTCATGTAAACCATCCTAAGAGGAGGCAACTTGCTTATTGTCATTTTATTAACCCTTAGTATTACTGAGCGTCTTACTTGTTCAAGGTAACCCAGCATCGGAAGGGAAGTAAGCAACACTGGTTCTTTCTTTGGTGGGAGTTTTTTTGGGAGTTTTTGATTCCAATATGTTTCAGGTAACCTACAAATTGTGTAAACAAAGATGAAGTGAAATTAGATACAGGTTTAAATGATTTCCCCCAAACAAGGAATTCCACAGTGTACCGTATAAATTACCTCAGAAATGTTTCCAGCTTTTCTTCACTGGCAAAAATAAAAATTTTGTCCCTGTATTCAGCAGCATGCTCAATGTTTCCAGGAACAAGTGCTTCATATCTAGGAGGAAGAACAAAAAATAGAAACTGACAACTTGTACAAAGGGTTTTCACTAACTTGGATTTCTAATAATGCTTGTAGCACCTGTATTTGAGCAAATAAATACATAAAAATACTCAGAATTTGTACATTTACCATATTTTTATTTATCAGTATTGTCTGCCAAAAAATGTATAAAGCTCTGAAGCTAAGAGGTACTGGAATCTTGGCAAATATTGTGATTGGTTGATGTGTGATATGTGATTTATAATATAATGTATACAATAAGTGTTTAACAATACCTCTGTTTTCCATCCAGGTAAGTCACAGGACAGTATCCCAGCATTTCTGCCTGTTTGGGGAACTTGGCCTTAACAGCTGCCGCAGACAGTTTCTTCGGCAACAGGTGTGGTGGAGGGAGGGGGTTAGGAGCTAGTGGCAGGACAAACATCTCCGGTGTATCAAGGAATTTCTTTGGGGAGAAAAAAAGGTGTGAATAAAACCTAGGCCATAAAACTCTGATGTGGCCTAGATGTGTTGATTTAGATAGCAAACACCAACAGGCTGTGTTTGCTAACCAATTTTGTATGTTTTTTTTTTATAAAGGGATGAGCTTTACTTATTTTGATTTTCTTATATGGTGATCAGCATTCAGCTAACCTGCAAATACTCCCCAGACTTCATTTTGTAATAGTGCCCACGGAATTCGGCTGTGTACTCTAAAGATGTGGAGAGGGAGCAATCCACCAGCTTTTTGTCCAGCGCGAGGCTGACAGGACAGTACTGGCCAAACTCTCCCAAACGAGATAGCAGCTCCTGGGGTGTGATGCATAACCGATCAATGCTGGCTGATTTCCCTAAACAAAAAAAAAAAGGAAGAACACACTTGTGTGAATGTACTGTACTGTACTGCACATTCTGGTGAAACTGAGAATAGGATTGCTCACAACAATGTTGTCTTTGAGATAATCCCTACTCCACTTAATAAAACTTTCAATTTTGACAGTATTTGATATGAATATAGGGGCATGCTAAGCTTTAACTCATAAATTACATTAAGATTTGTTTTGGTGGATAAAATCTAATGTGGTAATCATGAATCCTAGTCCGGGTCTACTTCATGAATATAAATGTATTTAATTTATCTAAACTCACCTTTGAAAGTGATTTGTGAATAGAACCGTACATTTCAAAGTACATGTCGTTATAATTTGTCGTTAAATTTTAAAGAGAACAGCACCAATCATAAACCTCTGCATATTACTCATGGCTTTGTTAATACTTACAAGTGTTTTGGAGACAAAGCTGTACCTTATATTCTGATTACTGTATGCTGTCATGCAGGCCACTTCCTTTAGTAGGGTTCATGTATAATTTAGTGTTTTATTCTTTTTGTTCAGCATAATCTGTCTCACTTACAGATTATGTTGCATGAATTAGCTTGCTATCCAAATGAAAGCTTTTTTTTCAATGGCTTATGAATTAGAACAAAGAACACGTTTGCTGAAGTTTATCTATTTTCTCAACATAGTGACCTGGCCCAGTTCAACAGTGGCTTCAGTGCGTTAATAAAACTGAACAGTAGTTTGAGTTAATTGTATGGTAAATACAAGTAACTGTATTTAATTTGCTCTTTTGTACATTTTTTATTACCTTCAGTGAACCAATAATAACTCCCAGTACATTTAAAGTAATATCCTCATGTTGTAGCGTAAAATGTATTGGTAATCATATGAAAGAATATGTGTTGGTAATGTTAAATCAGTTTGCTGGAGGTGACTTTGACCTAAGTAGAGTTGCGAAGGTAACTTAGGTTTAGAATGATTGAAGAGATACAGCAAGTACAATGGGAAAGGAGGAAATATGGTAAACACTTAACCACAGTGACCTTGTAAAATACAGTAGGGTATGTGGGTATTTGGAACTAATAAATGGTAAACATTGTTTGAAACATGGTCTGGTCTGTCTATTCCACTCCAGTGGAAATAGTCCTTTTAAAAACCCAGATCACACGGCCTTCAACAAATAAAAACATTATCAACTCGTACAATCTAACAAAAAAAACTGATATTTTATCCTTTGTCACTTTGTCACAAACATTAACATTACTGGAATGCTCTTAGCAATTGTGACAAGAATGGCTGAGTGGGTGACGTCAGACCAGAAGACAGGAACACAAACGACAGAGAGATGTGGAGTTTGGTGGAGCTGAGCGAATGCTTTCGCTCAGCATTTAATGAATAAACAGACAGAAAATAAACGTTTGTAACAAAACACAAAAAACAGGACACGGCACTTGCGCCAAAATAAACAGACATACAAAACGACTAACCACTAAACAGACGGTGCAGGACAGACGAACAAACACGGTGAGTGAAAACACTTATCTTTACGATTTTACTTTACTTTTACTTTATAATACCCTCCGTCTCCTAACCCGTTCTCCACTCACCGAACACCAACCCCCAGTGAGTGAAAACATGCAGCTTTTATGCAGTTGTACCGAGATTCGATTGCTAGTCAATCATTCAATTGGAATCTCGGTACAACTGCACGTGAATTAATTAAAGTGCAATTCCCCGTGCTCACATATTACTTTTTACTTGCACGTGATGTGATGTGCCATCCCCGTGCCTAAATACAAATATACAATTTACACACACGTGAAACACAGACCGCTTATATCCCGTGTACCAATGCCTATACACCAACATTTACACACAACACGTAACATATAACACACACAGGGGGGGCACTTTGCCACAGCAATACATACTGGTAATTGAAATGAAAAATAAATAAATAAATAAAATAAAATAAAAAAACATGCAATATGTTGTTGATCTTAAAATGAAAGCCTTTTAATCCCTGACATGTAAATCATTTTAAACCAAAACCTTAACAAAGATGAGTAGTGCACATTCACATAAGCCCAACAACAATCTGAATTAATATTGAACAAAAAAGCTTAACAAGGTAAAAATGATGAGAATTACTCTAGAGAGGTTTATTGAGCAAAACTAGTAAGATAAAATAAAACAAAACAAATGATCATGACGGCACATCATTTTCACTTACCTTCTCTAATCCTCTCCAGGTAAGTCTGAATTTGCTTCACACTTGTACTTGCCTCCTCAAGTACTTTATTCCACACCCACCACTTGCTCCTCTCACCATCAATAACCACCCAGTTCTGGAATTGCTCTTCATAGTACTTTTTGACACCAAGGATCTCGGTCTTGTAACATGAATTGCGGATGGCGAGAATTTGTGGACTGTCATGCAGTGGGTAGGGCCTAACAAGAGAAAACACATTAGGAAACAGATAATGTATGGCTGTGGGGATCCCTATAATGAACTATTAGTATAACACTTTCTGCTGTATTATAGGCATTGATTCAAAGTGAAATGTCTCTTTATTCAAATGTGTATATATTATTAAATCTCCACCCGCTGCAGTGTTTTGTCATCCCTGATCTGACACATCAACTGGTTAATAGTGTTGGGTTCTCTCCCAGGGGCTAATCTTTCACAGCTAATCTTTATTACAAGCTCATAAAATAACAACAGTGTTGGAACACTGCAAAAAATGTACTTTAGTAAAAATCATTTGAAAACATATCCGTGTTACAGAAAGCGATTTAGTTAACAGTTAAACTCTTATTAGCGAATCATTAAAGACAGATGACTGTATAAATAAAGGATACAGTACATTGGTAATTCCATGAATGAGGTCATCTTTATGAGTAAAAAAAACAAAACACATCACTACATAAACATTTACATAACAAGTACAATGAATGGAAAAAATGTTTAAAACTAAATTAAACAGCTGAACACAGAGAATGACTTTACGTAGATCAAGATCAACATCTGTTTAGCCATGCAGCGTAATGTGAAATTCAAAAAAGTGATTCAGCGCTAGAACTCAACACTTTTACTAAAATAATTTATATATTTTACATTTATACATTCAATACTTATATACCTAATTTCACAGACTAGGACACTAATCTTGGACTACCCGATGTTATCTTCATCTAAGATTAGAGGTTTCTGTGAAACCAGGGTGATGTTACTTGAGAAGAAAACAGATGATATCCATTTCAGTGAAATTATTCAGATTGGGCTTTGTCATGGAAATCCATTCTGACATTATAATAAAGGCTGATAAATTGACAATAAAGACAACAGACACATAGTAATCAAAAAGGGGTGGTTAAACAGTTTACCTCTCATTATTGATTTTATCGATTAATCCTCTTTTTAGAACCTCCTGTGTTTCCATCTGTAACTCAAAGATCCTCACAGGGATTATACAGCGGGCTTCCAAGAGGTCCATTTGCTTCTTTGTATTAGGAAAGCCATCAAGAACAAATCTACATACAAACAAATACATACATGAAATGCACTATTTTATTGCGTACCAATAAAATTAAGATCTGATTGTCTCAGCCCAGATTCTAGTGGGCATTTAATACCATAACTGGCACCAGTTCTCAAATAGGATGTACAGACAATAAACAACCCTGCAAAAAAGGTTAACAGTGTGGGTCATTGGCACTGCTGTTAGTCATAACTTATCTGTTCTGCAGGAAAATAGGGACACTCTAGTTTAACTGAATTTCAAATGAGATTATGGGGGGGAAAAAATCCATGCACTGATAACAAAATACATTTAGGGAACAAACAAAGACATGAACAGTACAACCAAACAAAGAATACTTATAGTTATAAAATGAATAAGCATACCCTCTGCTTTGGCAAACAAGGTCCATCAGGGCCAAATCCAGACACTGAACTGCTAGTTCGTCTGGAACTGCCAAACCCTGGGTTAGATATTTTTTTATCTGAATGGTCAACTCTCTCTGTTTTTGATTGGACAACAGCGAACGTATGGCCTCTCCTATTGACAAACGTTGCAGACCATGCACACGTGCAAACATTTTGGCAACTGTGATTGAAGAAAGTAATAGGTTAAACATAGATTAATGAATAGGTTCTCCATATTCAGCTTTTAGTAATTTATTTGTAGGTGTTAGGCAGAAATGTGAGATTTATCCAGGAAGTACCATGGAGATTGAAAGCTTTTAGATCTGACCATAGTTTATATATACAAGGGCTTGACTGAAAGATGGAAACATCAGTGCTGTCCATGGTGGCTGACATTCTTATTTGCAGTGTAATGGCAGTTGCTTATATTTTATTGGACTGTTAAAGATCAATACATCAATACAAACTGAGGTAAACTTTAAGCTCCATGATACATATTTAGTACTATGGAATATAACCACCAATAAACACTTCACAAGTTTAACTTCTTCAATGAAACTAAAGAATGTGGTAAAGCAACAATCTGAAGCTTAAGAGATCTGTATGAGAAAGATGTCACATTTATCCTACCAGTGCTCTTTCCAGATTTTGGGGGTCCAACAACTGCAACCTTGATTGGCACCATAGGCTTTGGTTTGGGTTGTCGAAGGTATTTGATGGGATGCATTATGAATTTGTCTCTGTTCTGCTTGGACGCAAAGAAGTAAATGAACTGGCGGTAGATCACAGGGTAGCTTGGGTTTTGAGGACCTTGTATCGGCTGAATCACAGCTCCTTCACTTAGCTGTCAAGACAATAGCAAATTATATAAATAAGTAAATCACTCTAAACACTTGATTTTCCAGCAGGAAGCCATTGGTATACAGTAAATGTATAATACCCATCTGTTAATGTACTTACATTTTTATTTGTAGACTCATACATTTAGCAATGAAAAGTTAAGCTTACAATAGTTGTTGACCACATCCATCCAAATCTTACCTTGACAGGGTCCCAGCAGCCAAAACCACTGGTGATTTTATATGAGGAGTGTAGAAGCTTGCGAGCTAGACTGAAACTCAGTGGGTAGCATTTCTCGAAAATAGCCTCTCTGTTCTCCACCAGGGGCTTCAGCTTTTCAAACAGCTGGAAGCGCACAATATGGGACATCCGTTCTGCCCTGACAGTGATCTTGGGTATATGATTTTCAAGCAACAATTCCTGAAACAGATGTAAAAACAGTTGTAAGAAAAGTACGTACAGTATGCAGTATACATTAATGTTTAATATACTTATCCTAGCAACCAATCGGAAGTAGAGGATGCAAACTGCCATAGTGCTTTGTATTATCAGTACCTGAACAGATTGAAGACTGCTGGTGTCTGACTGAAACCTCTCCCCTATTTCTGATTCCAATCGCTCAATGGCTTCACCCTCCTGTTCTTCCTCTGCATCGTCCTCATCCTCCTCTGGCGGGAACTCGTCCAAGAGGGCTGACTCAATATCATATTCCTCCGCCTCTTCCTCCACCTCCTCCTCCTCTTCACTGTCTTCCTCTCTATCCTTTTTTACCTGTAGAAAACCACAGGGGTTTGCATGGATGTTAGTACACACATACACATAAATCTACAGTGATGATAATGGTTAAACCTCCCCCTGCCATATTAACAGACAGTCTTGGTTCTGGATTTTCTCCATATAAAATATATGCATCCTGCCTCTTTTAATTTTTTAATTTGACACTTATTACCGGTACCGAAGGGATAAAAAAATATTAAAAAGACTAGTGAATAACTCGACACTGTCATTTCACATGACTGAACTTTACTTGACACTCTTGTTTCATTTGACTGACCTCTCACTGGAAACAGATAGTTCATTCATTCATTTGCAACTGCCAAGTGCAGCTGGTTACAATGAGTGAGAAGCGAAAAATGAGTTCTCGTTCAATTGGCTTTAAAGCTCAGGTTATTCAGGATAACAAGCTTGTCAGCAGAACTTTCAAAGTGTGTGTTTTTGCATGCGAAACAATCGACAACGCTTGATTTCTGTGTGAAACTGTAAGTAGTTTATTATTGTGTATGTTCACCAAGTTAATTCTGTATATACTTTGTTAACTTTTGCTATTTAAGTCGTCAAATTAGACAGTACAAGCCAATAATTAAAAATATAGTCAACAGTTTGTGCACAGTTTGTGGTTGGATTGTTGAGCAGCTGGTGAGCAATTTTTTCAATGGGCTCATACAGTTAATATTTCCTGTAATACACAGAAAAGTGAGGGTTTTACTAATGGTTGTATGACCGAATACATTTTCATTTAATTTGTTCTTGGTTTCCTAGGGGTGGGGTTTTAAGGAATGGCATCCATTTACTTCTTGCTTCCATAATTTGGAATATTGTAGCACTAAAAACTCAAAATCTGAAAATGCAATTTAAAATTAAAAACAGCATGATGTTGAGATAAATAATTTTGGTTCTACTTGCCTTTTTTTCTGCTTGTTCAGCTAAGAGTTCAGCTCTCCTTTTAACAATTGCTTCCTCCTAAAGTCGAGCAAAAAAAAAAAAAAGAAAATCACTATACAATCTGGAAATTGTATGACATTTAAGTTTGGATGGTAAGCATCATCAACAATTTAAATACAACTTTGGCATTTAAAAGATACAATTAAACAATAATAACATAAACTGAAAATCTGACATGATTATCTGAGTTTTTGCTAACTAACTTTTGAACATCAGGATTATTTCAGTGTAAGATGCATTGATACGACAGACAATGCCATTTTAGGATTTTTATGTGCAGTATATTATGTCTTCACCCTCAATTTGTTTTTCAATTCTTTGATAATCCTCTGTTTCTCCAGCTTCTTATTTCGTTTATTCTGCCATTTGGATAAGACCGGGGGCAACAAACGATGTATGATATCAGTTACTGCCAGTTCCATAATCACAAAGGTGTCTGGGAACAGACTGCGCTCCACCAGGTACTGGACTTCCTCTGGGCTTTGTGGAAATCCTTCCAATATAAACCCTTTGGAACTGTGAAAAAAAAACAACAACATTGCAATAGCAGCTTTGTCAGTCATAAATGTTGGGTGTTACTATTTACATAGAGTAGAATGGTGTGACTTCATACATTATGTAAGAATTGTCTTACTGCACAGCTAGGGGCTAATCACCTTTGAAGATCAAAGCACAACTCGGTCAACAGCTTAACAGAACTTCTTGCCATCGTACTTGCAGTTAAGGACTTCAGGCCTCTTAGATATTGTGCATTTTTAAGTAATTGTTTATTAGCCAAACACTGAAGCCCGCTAAACACAACCCGACTCAAGCCATCCCAACTCATCTCATCTGAGTATGCACAGATTTTGCGATCAGTTGTGCTCAGTTTTGGTTTGATGTTACAATTGAGTTTTTCACGACTGGGTGTCGCACACTGCTAAGACTGAATTAGACGGACCACAACTAGATCCTGGTGATTACTATGTATGCAGATTTAATTAATACTGCCCTGTACACATTTTTGTATTAACTTAGCCCAACATAGCGACCCTCGTATTATGCATGGCATCGTATAGTGATTAGACCACGGAGACAGTGCTGCGAGGCAACCAAAAAAACCGCTTAGCCTATTAATTAATTGACCATTTACACCGTGCAAACGTTTCAGGCAGTGTTTGACTTTTTGTATAGCTTGTCTACTACACTTTAGCCTGTGGTAAATAAAATCCAACCTGTTTATTTTTTATTTGACTTTGGCGTTTTTTTTTTTTTTTTTCTCAGCGTGTGGATCTAGGGGCTTGTGATTTGTGACCTACTGGAGATCGACACACCGGTTACTTCTGTTTTAGCGCAGTAAGAAAATATAGGCTGCCAGTAGATTGATAATAAAAAGGTAAATTGATAATTTACCTTTGATTAGTAAACGCCAAAAAAACCCTATTCAAATGTGCACATATCTGAAATTTTTTAATTCGGGACACTTGGAGCAATTCAAGACTAATGTATTTTTACCTGTGGAACTAAAGCTGTCAATATTCCGCCATCTTGTATGACAAGTTACATGACAAGCTATGTCACTTAAACCTGCTTCACCATTGGTTGACACCCTTATGACTAATTGGTCTCAGTCAGTCTTGGTCGGCAACCGCTGCACACAGACAGACTGATCACATCTGAACAAAACTGCGTCTGAAAAAGATTCAACATGTTCAATCTTCAAATCTGAAGACATCCCGACTGAAATGTGCATAATCTTGGTTTTAAGGGCACGCACACTGATACGATTCATGCAAACTGTGTACGGCCAGTTGAGATGAGATGAGTCGGGACGCCTTCAGTCGGGCTGTGTGTGGCGGGCTTAACAGAACTCGTTTTTAGAATGAGGACCTTTTATTAGAGAGGTCTCGGTGTACTGATGTACTGAAATTTTGACCAATCATTCATGATGATTTCCTCAGATTAAAGTGCAATGTTACCGGAAAGGTTCCTCCTCCCAGCACTTTGGAACGATCATGTCGAGAACCTCTGGAGGCAACGCCTCATTATCAGACAGGTAAGATCTGACTGCCTCCTCTTCATCGTTAAGCTCCACCTTGAGAATATCAGGACAGAAAATGTATCACCGACCACATCATACACATACTATGGCAAGCCAAATGATAATTTAGAGATATCTCAAATTGCATTAAGATATCTTGAAATATTTTGAGATATCTGTAAATCGTGCAGATATCTCTAACTCTTTAGGGTCCGCTCGATGTTAAATATCCCGCCTGCGACCTGGCTCTAACTCTTTTTTACTCAGGCACTGTGAGACGGCCTTGAATGCCAGTGTTTTGGAATGTTGCTCTGCGCTGAAGACAGACCTACCTCGGTGCAGTAAACAAACATTTTCACACAAAGTCTTTACAAAATAAGAGAAATGGCGACATCGAAGGCACAAGGATCTATTTTCTGATAAATATATATTTGTTTTTTTGTGTTTGTGGATCAGATGCACGAGACTAGAGCTGTTTAGGGTTACATTGCCCTGGTCGCCACCTCGCTGGCCAATCAAGCCACAGTGAACAGCCCCACCTTGTGCCACATGATCAGGGTGCCTGGGATGAATCACTTGAATGGGTTTTTCTTTCTTTTTTTTCTTTTTGTTTTCTTTTGCACATTTTCAATGAATACTTTTTTTTGGTTGCTTTTGGTCCCTTTTGTATATATGGCCATCATTTCATTATTTATTATCCAATTTGTTCAATTTATTTTTCCATGTTCCCTACATGTTGAAGTTTCATTGTACACTGTCAGATTTGAGCTGGCCATGCTAATTTGATATTTTTTACAAACAATAAATAATATTTTTTTTCTCAAGAGTTTCTCTTCTTCTGTGGTTTTTGTTATCTGTATTGAACAAGGTGTGTTTCAGACTATTTCACTTTTTTGTTGTTGTTATGAAAGCCTAGTGTGTGCACATTCATTTCATGTATGCCATGTACCTGTAACCTTTATAGTTAACGAGTTATAGCCACACATCTAGCAACAGTAAAAAAACAGGCGACAATAGCTGACCCTAAATGAATTTGAGATATCTGTAAATAAACCATTTTGTAGATAATGCTAAATGAACAGGAAATTATTTCGAGATATCTTAAAATGATTTAGTGAGATCTCTAAATGAACAGGAAGTTATTTTAAGATATATCGAAATGATTGAGGTATCTCCAAATGAACAGGAAGTTATTTTGAGATATTTTAATGATTTAGAGATACCTGTTTAAAACATGCTTTCAAAAGTTCTTAACAAATTGATGCAATTGTAAGTGTCGCAATTGTCGGCAGCTTTAGTACATCTCATTATAATTATATATCCCCTAAAAAGCCGCTAACAGCATTGCACATGTTTTGTACATTTCACCCTAGACTTCTGACTCGTTTGCAACTGGTTTGCAACTATTGTGACAGGCACAACACTTTAGTACATCAACCTGAGTTTGAAAAACTATCGAAGGAAGAGGTAAGGTAACGGATCTTTACCTCAGCTGGAGTTTCCTCTTGCTTTTCCTCAGACTTAAGCTCAGCAGGCAGTTCCAAACCTCGAGCGGCCAGCATGTCCACCAGGTCCTGGGGCACCTCCTCCTCTTCATCGGTGGCCTGCTCCTCTTCATCTGTAGGCCTGATCTTTTTCTGAGTTTTAAACATGATGCGCTCCTGCAGCCATTCTTTGAATTGGATATGGAAGATGCTCAGTTTGTTGGCCAGCCACTTACCATGGGTTGTTTTGCCAGAGCCACGTGCACCCAGAAGAAACACTCTCACTGGAGGGGCCTGATCGAATAATGGTTAATATTGGGGGAAAAAAATTAAACCTATTAAAAAAGGACAGATTTATCTACTATCTACCTATAATAAAAAATGACATTTCATGTCAATTTTTGGGATGTAAAACAAAAAATAGTAACTGGTTGAGTATCACATCTATATGCAGTAAAACATTATAACAATAGTTTTAAAAATAACATGCAACTAAGACTCAATTTGAAATTGTATGACTATTTCATAACTCAAAACGATGCTTTCCATTGCTAAGACAGTATTAAAATTACATTGCAATAAAATATTATTCTTTGTCATCTTACTGTAAATCAAATATTTATTGTGGGTCTATATGCTTTTACGTAGTAATGTACAGTACAGGTGTTGAAATACTAAAAATTAAGTGTACTGGTTTACATTTTTTTGTCTTTTAAACCATTTACAATTCTATAGTTTTCATGATCGCTTACTTTGAGTGGTTCGGTCTTAGCCACATACACCTCAGGGTTGAGCAGGAAAGTTTCCCGGGCTTCACTACTAGAAAAATAGTAAACCTTTTCTTTATACTTGGCAGCATATTCATCAGTGCATGGAAACAATATGTTTTTCTCCTTGAGAGTTACTGGACAGAAGTGCTTGCTGTCTCCCATGTTCCTTTGTGAAGGGCTTTCTTTCTACATGAAAAAAAAGTTTACAAACCACTGTCAATATACCATTGCCTTGTCGTGATTAGAGTAAAACTAAAGAAAGGTAACAGACAAGTGTTTCCTGACGTTTCGACAATCTTTTTCCAAGTTTACTAATAATTTTCTTCAGTTTTATCAAATCTTTAATGTATCCAACTTAAGTAACTTAAACTCCACTGGTAACTTCAATTCCACAACAGTGCATTGGATATTACATTTCACCAACCATATTTTAATTAATGAATAGATTCATAGATTTTTTTTTGTATCAATTTCTGATCCTTTTTACCCTACTTTTTCTACTCAATTTGAAATGTTTCATTAACCTGCACTCCAGTGCTTTTACTAGGTAAGCCTCTTGGGACACAACTACTGTATATATTTTTGATCCCAAAAGTACAACAAATGTTATACAGTATAGCATAATATAGTGATACTGTAAATGCTTTCTTTCACAAATATTGAAGTTCTTCCAAAAGGTTATTTAAAGCTCACCAGCTGATTTCTTTAGGTCTTGCCCAAGGAAGAAAAACACAGCTCCTCCCATAGCAATCATAACAAAGTATGTAAGAATGCACCCTTGCTTGGTTATTTCTTGTTTCTATATTTTTCTGTGTGACCACCCATAACAACAGGTCAAAAACTAGCAAATACAAACATTGACCTAATTACAATTCTTTTGATATCTGACCTCTGCCTCGTCTTTGCCTTCTTCTTCCTCTTCTTCTTCTTCTTCCAAGTTCTGCTCCTCAGCCTCAGCAGCTGCCTGGGCATCTTCCTCCTCCTCATCCAGATCCACCCCTGTCATCTCCCAGGCTTTGTACTTTAAAGGCACTGTCGAGGTACATGTGCTGTTAGATCTCACACATCTAAGGACTTTCCCACGGACCTCAAGTAGTGAGTCAGCTGGCTACATGAACTTTGATCCAGAATTGATCACATTCTAATACTTAACTGTCATCATAAGACTTCACCAGTGGTGCAAAACTGTGGCCTCTAGATGCATTCTAATTCAGGTTTTTGTTCTAATGATGTCCTAAATGAGATCATTGACCCTTAGCTACTTCAATTAACTAATTTTGGACCTTCTTGGAGTAAAGACCTGGACTAGAATGGATCTCGATGGCCACTAGACTAGTACCTCAGTACAAGACAGTTGTAAAACTGGGTACAACAACAAGAAGCAAGTATTGGCATTTTCATACTGTTATGTCATGCAACCTTAATGTTTTGAATTGCTTAACCTGCTGTACTGTATTGTACTGTATGTCTAACCACATGCTTTACTTGACTGCGTACAGTATAGTACTTTGAGTTACTTTAATCAAGAAAAGTTAAATTATAATTGTGTTATTATTATTACATTTTATCGAAGTTAATAGAAGCCATCAAAACAATTGCAAACAACGACTACAGAATAGTTCCCTCAGTTTAGCTTGGGAAATGTTCATGTAGTGAATTTCTTGCTTTAAATAACTGGAAAATATGCCTGCAAGGACATGTCAAGGCCACAGCTTCTACTTACTCTCAATTTTGGTGACTGCATCACTGAGTAAAGTCAGAGGGGTTTTCCCAGCAATCTCCAACAGTGTGGGCATGACGGAAGAGGTTCCTGCTAAAATGCTTTCCATGGTCTGCCACTCCAATATGAAGTTCTTCACCTGAAGTTTGTACTTTTCCATCTCTGTGACCTCTGGGTAACCATCTTCCAAAATCGGGGGCAAAGTAATTTCTAGGCATAACGAAGTTAAACTACAATTATAAACTATAATTACTTCCTCCAGAACTTTTAACACTTAATTATAACATGGATAAAAAAGCAGACAATAGTAACTTTTACTAGTACGTTTCAAAGTAAAACTTTTAACTAAATAACATTTATTTTAATGCCACTGTCATACTTTTCCAATCACATTTCATTCCCTTGTTCAGTCAGCATAAAGACCTTCAATCTTCTTTAGCCTGGTAATGATAAAGTGATTGTAGCTGGCACAATAATTTCACATTTCTTACCTGTTGTGCATTAACATGGTCTCAAATGTGCAGTTTTGAATGAAACACACGTTATAGCAAACATGTATTCTATTTAAAACAAGATATTTGGTACTACACTAAGTTAAAGAAAGTGCTCAGGTTCCTGACCTGAATCTCTAGATTCTGTTTATTCTGAAAGTGAGAATCTAACCTGGTTCATCCTCAAGATCTGTTTCCACCTCAGACTTCGGTTCAACCTCAGTCTTGGCTTGCGGTTCCACCTCAGACTGTGTCTCAAGTTGTGAACTATCTGCGTCGGTTTGTGACAGGTTGTCATCTGTTTCTGATTGTGAATGTTCTTTTATATCTTGTTCTGTTGATATAAGCAAGGTAGTAGTAGTACTTTTATTTTTTTAATGTCCTGTATTTTACAAAGAGTAATGGACTTTTACCTTCTGATAACTCCTCTACTGCCTCAAGCTTGCCCTGCTTATCTTCCTCCGTCCTCAGCTCTGCTTCTCTTAAAGCCTCCAACTTTGTTTGTCTGCAATAAAACAGCACAAGTAACTACCTGCTCAAGATACTACCTGATCATGAAACAAAGACAGTGGGTGAGTTAAGTGAGCCACTCAGAGCAGCTCAGTGAAAGAGCCCAAGTAACGGCATGCTCAGTTCCACTCCCCCTGAGCAGCTCAGAGCTACAGAGCAGATTTAATCTATGATCTGAGTGAGTGTTAGAATTCTCGCTCTGAGCTACTCAGTTACTTAACGTACCAACTGTATCAGTTAAAGATGGTGATAAGATGGTGATACATCCATTTTATTTTATTGTTTACCAAGTCCAGTGTTACAAGTATTACATTGCTCATTTTTCATTTGTATTTGAACATTTGATCAATAAAGTCTATTCAAAGAAAATATAACCATAAACCATGCATATAAAAATAGAACGCTTAAAGGAAATTGGAAGACATTTATATGATGTATAATGCCAATGTTATATTTCATTTTGACTGCAAGTTTTGTAGTGCCTTGTAGAAATTATGCTTCAATACAAGAAGGACTTACTGTCTTTCCCTTGCTTCATGTACTCTCGCTGTTCTTTCTTCCTTCAGTCTTTCCAAAATGGCAGAATTAATCTGATCCTGATTCAGTAAATAAAGTCTTCTAAGGAGATACTTACCTGGAAAAGACAAAATATGGTTATCAAATCATGGTAGTTTTATACATATATGTGTGTACTTTTTCTTTAACCTCTGCAGTCATGTATAATAAGCAACATCTACATTGATTATACAAAGCAATAATAGTGATCCAAGTTGGTAAAATCTGAGGTGAAATCTGTGTGTTATACAAATGAGGGAAACTGTTGTCTCCAAGTACAGCATATAATATTAATAATGATACATGTAGTGCCTATACCTCTAATTTAGGAGTGCCCAATCACAGTATTGGAAGGTAAAATGAAATAATGAACTAATTTGATAATTAATCTTTTATTAATTTGAATGCACTTCTTATATGGTGTTAAGATGTGTACAAAAACAGAGAACACGCAGTTTCACTGAAACAACTAAGAGGCCCTAAGTAAGAAAAGAAGACTTAACAGGATGAACCATTGGTACTTCATTATATTTCTTGTTTTACTAAAGCAGTTTCTATTGCTATGTCCTTAAACTGGATTGGGGTACCTACCATCATCTTCACTGTCTCTCAAACAGATTAAACAATCAGGCATAAGTCCCCTCTCCTGCATCAATATCAACTGAGCTTTGCTTTTTGGGAAGTTATCCAACACCCATCCTCCTCCAATTGGAACTTCGGTACCTCGTTCTTCACTAGTCTAAATATAAAAATGCATGCAATTTGGATTACTTATCTCACCCAATTTAAAAGAGGTAATAACCAGGCGTCAATTTTTTTTCTTACCTTTCAAAAGCGTTACAACTTTCTTCCTAGTCCTTATCATTTTTCCCTCAACCAAATAAAAAAGTGCAGGACTTGCAGGAAAAGCTGTAATGCTGACCAGAGTTATTTTTAAGCCTTTGTTATTACCCCTTAAACATAACAACACAAGGCTTTATAAATCTAATACTTACTGCCAACTTCAGAATCAAAAACACTAATGCCCACTTAAAGTAGTTGTAGCAAACAAAACATTTCCATAAATCTTATCTGTCCAACATTTACATTCGCTATATAGGTCTCAAATGTGCAGTTTTGAGAGAAACAAATGTTACACATTTCCAAAACAAGAAAAACTGTCACTGTACAAGGTTAAATAAAGTTCTCGGTTTGCATTCCTTACTCAGGAAGTACATTACTGTTTCACTTTCTTAGTCATTTCATTTTAGCAGCATTTTCAGGGTCAAGGCAGGTTAGGAAACCTGGTTAATGACAGCAAAGAAGTGTTGAAGGGGTGGAGACCATATAAATGACCAAGGAAGTGCAAGACAACTGAATGCATGGCTCACAAGAAGAGGTGTGTAATACCAGGTATCATGTTCGAAGTGAAAATACACATTAGATATAAAATGTGCTTGTTTGCACGCCTATACAGCGACTGGCGTGCACATAACGTAAGATTTAAGGAATGATTTTAAGAGTGCTTTCTGAAAATGAACTTGGCACACTTAGATGAGCACTAACACTCAAGTGTTGTTTCTGAATATGGCTATAAGGGCCCCCATTTATCTTTAAGTACCAGAGAAAAGACACATTTTCTAGTATTAATGTCATTTACTGGTAAGGACTGTTCAATTAATTTCAGAAAATGTGCCTTTAACCTAGCATCGATTGAAAATAGGGCTCCGTAATAAATTGATGAGACTGTTTTAAATTTTACAATGAGGTAAGCCTTTGAGAACAAGCCTATTTGATGTTATAAGAGTATAGCAGTATTATTATTATTATTTATTTATTAGCAGATGCCCTTATCCAGGGTGACTTATAATTGTTACAAGATATCACATTATTTTTACATACAATTACATTATTTTTTCCACATTATTTTTACATACAATTACCCATTATACAGTTGGGTTTTTACTGGAGCAACCTAGGTAATGTACCTTGCTCAAGGGTACAGCAGCAGTGTCCCCCACCTGGGATTGAACCCACGACCCTCCGGTCAGGAGTCCAGAGCCCTAACCACTACTCCACACTGCTGCCCAGTGTAGTGTCCATGCACTTGGACAACGTGTGATGCGCCAGGGAGAGGCCAAATGGCAGGACACAGAACTCAGAAAGTTGCCACAGATATAGGAAAAGCTGCTCTGACTGCTCTGAAAGCTGCTGTTTAAATTACCTGAATACAGTTGTTTGAGGTTCTGATAACCTACAAGTATATGAATGGAATTAAAAATTGTACCCAACGGGTGATTTTTTTAATTTTGTAATTTACCTTGCATTCACTCAAGTGCAACGGCAGAATTAAATATTGGAACAGTTAACTTTCTGCAATAGAGAAACAGTTACAGTGGTGTTGATAACTTCCTGACCTTGCATGGAATAAAAATAAAATTTACCTGATGGATGGCCTTTTCCAGTGTATCTATATAGGCTTCAACCGAAAATGTAATCGGAAGCTGCATCTCATTCTTGATGACTTCATCTATTAAAAAAAAATAAATCTGTGTGTAATGTCTTTAGTGCTCCAGCTTAAGTCTAGGTTATTGGATTTATTGATGTATACAAATATTGTTTTGTTCTTACATTGTATACATAGTTTTATATATCCATTTTTGAAACAGTGAAAAAGTATCAGCAGTCATCAGTCAACATCACAGTACCTAAGCACCAGAAAAATTAATTTCTGACTCAAAGTGGCCATACAGTGTTTCAATGTTTATTAAACAAATATTTTAATCATTTTGAAGTCCAAATGTGTAAGTTTAATTCTTCTTAAGCAAGACGTTTATTATCTATTATCAAATTGTATGGGATAGTTTGTGATGGGGTGGTTCATATACACAGTTGAAGTGGAGACCACTTTAACCAGATTATTTTAGGTCAACTAAAACAATTAAAGGAAGACTGAATTTAAAGATACTGTTGCACAAGAAAAAAAAAACTCAGGCTTTTTATTAACAAGCAACTCAAAATATATCTTACCTTTCCAGACTGGATGATATACTATTGCTTTTATTTTCAACGTCTGTATAATAAAACAGTACTGTAGGTTCTTTGTGTGACAAAATAGCAGGATAAAGTATTTACTGGATACATAAAATAGATGTTGACTGTAAGCACATCAGAGACACCATCTCACAACAAAACAGCTCAAGAAAACAATGCCTGTTTTTTAACTCAAAATATATCTTACCTTTGTTAAGGTAAAAGCACTGCCCATTACATGATGTACAAGATATACTATTGCTTTGGATTTCAACAAAATGTAATGTAACAAATTAACTGCTGTTTATTTTTTACCCCTTGCCTAGGCATAGACATAAATAGTATTACTATAACCCAGACAGACCACAAAAAAAGCTAAAAAAAGCCCCCAAAAAAATCCAGATTGAAATACCAACACAAACAAACCTTTTAAAAAACGATATGCTAGTCGCCTCGCCCTGTTTCATGGACTTGTGCACATGGACATAATGAATAACCTTATAAAAGGATACAATACAGACCTAATATGAAAACATAAAACTAAACATACTTTTTTTTAATTATTTTTTTTTATAAATGATGCATGTTTTTGGAAAGTGTGAGGGAGTGGTTCATTCCAACCCTCACTAAAAACAACAGAAGCTAACTTTGCTGTTTCATCGCTGTTTTAGAAGGACTGAACAGTGATACAAGGACTGGTACAAAACATTACTGTACTAACTGCTTGTACTTTTAATTTTGAATTGTACATTTAAACCATATGTCACATATTGCAAAAGTATGTAAATCAGTGTATTTACCGGTAGGAAGGGGTGTTGGTGTTGTTGCCGGGAGACCTGTGAAAAAAAAAGAAAGAAAAGTTAGTAATCTGTGTAAACACAGCAAAATGTGCATATTCTTTTAGTGAATGGGTGCACACTTTTGTTGGAAGAATATTCCAGGAGGGGTTGTGTTTTAAAATACAAAATACACAGGGAGAATTCAAATTTAGTGGTACCGGTATAGGAAAATACCTATGTTAGAAATATTAGTAAACAGAAAGAAATGAAAATCTAATGGCCATCGAATTGTGCTTTATTTGTAAAGTATGTAAATTACAAAATATTTTGAAATAATTATTCCCCTCTCACTTGGATGAGTTTAGAGGGCAGGGCTGATGGTAGTCAGGTGTAAATAAGCTCACCTAGGCAGCAGGGGGTTTGTTATTGTAGTTTGATCTTGAAGTAGTGACGATGTCAACTCTATAACTGTTTTGATGTTTGGAGAAGCTAAAGGCAAGCTAATCCTTTGTTAAAGCCGAGTTTAACCCTATTAATTATCTATTGTTTTTACTTTTGAAGAGCTCTGTTTATTTTGCCACATCTATCCTTGTTTTGTTTTTTTTGTTGTTTTGATAATAAAAGTTATAATATTGTATCTTCCATCTAGGACTTCTTGCCTTGCTTTCTGCTCACCATTACTGCAACTGTTCGGCAACCTCACAGAAAGTAAAGCCTATATCTGATTTTCAAAGTGCTCTGCTCTGCTCTCCTCGCCTCCGTAACTGTGGCAGAATTTTATGTTTTTCAGTGTGTGAGTTAAGTGTACCGTAACCGTTTACTGCACCATTTTCATTTTTTACCAAATGATGAAAAACTCACTGAAACTGACTGGAAACTTACTTTGTTTAAAACTTTTTTCACTTGATGAAACTGATTTTGTATCTCCCTGTTGCTCATCTGGTATAGTCGATACACCATCTGCATTTGCTGTGGGACATCAAAAGAGAAAGTTGATATCTTGAAAGCTGAAATTTTCATATAATCATATAACTGTGTTTATAAAATGACTTGGAGATTTCCTGCTTCCTGATTGACTGCTAACAATCCAATGCCTTTGGTTGCTTTGCCACAATGTATATATGGTACAAGTGATTGTCTCTTAACTTACTCCAATAAGTAGGGAATGGTCCTTCAGACTTCAGTTTTCCATGACTCAAGACAGCTAAGGTCACACACTCCGTAATGTTCCTTAATGATACACACTAACTCAAAGATTAAATATTATTTTCATTTTATTTAGACAAACAGGACATTTAAAAATTCACGTCCACGACGCATTTCGGCTTGAACAAGTCTTTGTCAAGTGGTAAAAATGTATTTGTGATTTATTATTATTATTATTATTATTATTATTATTCATTTCTTAGCAGACGCCCTTATCCAGGGCGACTTACAATTGTTACAAGATATCACATTATACACATTATACATTATTTCACATTATACAGTTATCACATTATTTTTACATACAATTGCCCATTTATACAGTTGGGTTTTTACTGGAGCAATCTAGGTAAAGTACCTTGCTCAAGGGTACAACAGCAGTGTCCCCCACTGGGGATTGAACCCACAACCCTCCGGTCAAGAGTCCAGTGCCCTAACCACTACTCCACACTGCTGCCCTGCACGATTTACACTATTCCATTGTAAATCTTAAACTGAAATTATTTGAATTAATGTATTCACTAAACATAATCAATTCAGCTTCAGATCCAGTCCATACCATCAAGATGTCATCGATATGTCATTTCCAGAAAAGCGTGTTTTGCAAAGGAGTGTAGGAGGATCTGTCATTAATAAACAGGCGTTCCCAATATCCCATATATACATGTGCATAGTTAGGTGCAAAGGATGACCCCATTGCTGTGCCTTGAATTTGTAAATAATACTTTTGTTAAATAAAAAATAATTCGATCTTAACACAAATGTAGTTAATTGTAACAACTACGATAACAATGTATTGATGACATCTTGATGGTATGGACTGGATCTGAAGCTGAATTGATTATGTTTAGTGAATACATTAATTCAAATAATTTCAATTTACAATGGAATATAGTCAATCACAAATACATTTTTTAGATGTACTAATTTCAATAAATTGCAATGGTACTCTAGACACTTCTGTTTTTCCTAAGACAACTGATAGTAACACGATTTTACATGTGAAAAGTGATCATCCAAAACACCTAATTTCTAACATACCTTGTGGGCAATTGTTACATTTAGAAACACATTTGTAGTAACTCATTAGATTATGAAACTAAAGCATTGGATATGCAGAATCGATTTCGATCTAGAGGTTATAATAATACAACGTTAAAATTGGCATACAACAAAGTGGAACAACTGAAACAAATAGATTTAATAGAACCCGTTAATAATGACCAACCAAAGAAAGAAAGAATGATGCTTGTAATGGAACACAATCATATCTCCAATGAAATCCAAAAAATCATTTTGAAACATTGGAGTATTTTAAAATATGACCCTAATCTGGGTGTACTATCAACTATTCTGACGAGATTCTGTTTTAAAAGAGGCAGAAACATAAAAGATTCAATTGTTTCTTCTGTGTATCATCTCCCAGTGACAATTGGCTAACGGCAATTAGACATGGTAATTATCGTTGTGGTAAATGTGTGCAATTCTCCAATACTCTTAATACTAAGTATTTTAACCATCCACATACAGGTAAAAAAAACAAAATACAAGGTTTCATCAATTGCAATACAACTCATGTCATTTACATACTTAAATGCCCTTGTGGCTTAGTATATATCGTTCAAACGAAACAAAATTTAAAAACAAGGATAGCGGAACATAAGGCAGCTATTCGCAATAATAATTTTAGACTATGCAATTGCTAGATTATGAATGTAATTGGAATGTTTTGATATATGTGAGTGGTTGGCTTCTACCTAAGTGCTGTTTGATTTTAATTGAAAAAGTATGGGCTAGTCATCTATCAATTAAATGAAGAGACGAAATAAGTATTAACAAAGTGTTGTATTAAGATTTAAACTTGCCATTAACTTGTTAATTGATACTATGATTGAATGTAATTAACGATGACCTGTATAAAGAGAGTTGCTGCTCATATTTGATCATTGTATTCACCACCTGACGAAGACTCGTTCGAGTCAAAACGCATTGGGGACGTGTACTTTTAAATCTCCTGTTTGACTAAATAAAATGAAAAGAATCTTTAATCTTTGATTTAGTGTGTATCATTAAGGAACATTACGGAATGTGCGACCTTAGCTTTCTCGATTATCCTGAGCGATGGGAAACTGAAGTTTGAAGGACCATTCCCTATTTATTGGAGTAAGTTAAGAGACAATCACTTGTACCATTGACTTTTACCTCACTGTGGTCAGCACCTTTGTATACTGAAGCATTGTTGTGCACGAAAGGATACATTTTGACTTTTGATATATATATACTGAGCATCAAAAGAAACTTGACAGATCATTTTGCAGCATCTTCATGATTGTTAAATAAGCAGAATAAAAAGTCACTGCACTTGCTCTAAAACACAGTTTGTCATTTTTCGATCACATCTAGTGAATTTTATCCAAATATAAGTGCTAAGTTTCTTTTTATGCTCAAATATAAAAATATAAGTGATACGTTTCTTTTGATGCTCAAATATAAGTGATACGTTTCTTTTGATGCTCAAATATAAGTGATACGTTTCTGTTGATGCTCAAATATAAGTGATAAGTTTCTTCTGATGCTCAGTATATAATAAGACAGCAAATGGGAACGATGTTAGATGCCATCTGTTTTACGCTACATGACTGGTATGTACAGTAATCTACAAAACCGAATGTTACACTGGATGCTGATGCTTTGACACAACATGCTTGGTGTGAAAGGATCTTAGCTGCTTCAACATCTCCTGTGGCTACAGGACACAATCCAAAAGCAATCGTTAGATGGACCCTTTCTGGCAAGCAGTCATATGTGCTTTATGAATACGGTATTACGAGCCACATTCACAGAGTGCAGCAGACTAAATAAGAGCATTGCAGACATAAACATGTATCAACATGCTAAATAAAATCTAATATTTCACTAAATTACCACGGAAAAAAAATGTTTTGTGATTTCATCTGAGAAATAATTCATTTCATCTAGCTTCACAAAACAAAGCACGTCTTATCAGGGGCTTCAAATGGATGAAAACAAGGTTCACTTCATTTTATCAACAAGAAACTAATGATAAATCCTTTAAAAAAAAAAAAAAAAAAAGAAAAAACTACAATGATAGGGCAGTAATGAGAAGTTCCACTGTGGTTTTCCTTGGACTTACCTGTCAGGCCGTTTATCACCTGTTGTTCATGGTTCTCCATCACCTCTCCAAGTGCAACAGGCAGTGTCATCTCTGTGACCTTCTTCAGGCTCTTCTCTCGCTCTTCAGTCAGCAGGGTCTGGATCAGCTTCTCCATGTCCACAACCTTAATGTGTGGGGTAAAAAGAAATGCAGTTACATTTTACATATTATAATTAAGATATTTTTATAGGCCTTGTAATATTTGTTAGATTTGTTATTGTCAATGCAGCTACATACCGTATTCCCTCAAATTTAAGACGCAGCCCAAATTTCCCACCCTCAATTTGAGGAAAAAATAAAACAATGAAATGCTACAAACTTGTCTATTAGGCATATTGGTAAAGGATATTGTATATTGGTAAATTAACATGCCTTAACAACAACAAATCTCTCCTAGTCATCATCCTCTGAGCTGGAGGAGTCCTCTTAATTACTTGACTTCACCCAGACAATGACTCCCACTTCTTTGAAAATGGCTGCCTGTATGTCATGGATTATTTGAGATTGGGCAGTAAAGTTTTTATTTGTCTTTTCTCGGCAGTCAGTCACGTTGCTGTTTGTGTACTCGGGCGTCACATCTTTTGTTGCTGATTTTAATACACGCATCACTATACTCGAATTTAAGAGGCAATTTTTGGGAAGAAAAAATTGGTTTAAAAAGTGCGTCTTAAATTTGAAGGAATATGGTAATTTCTTCTCACATGGCATAGATATGTTCCTTGAGAGAACAGCCCTAAACTAGTTAGTTTTATTCTATATATATATATATATATATATATATATATATATATATATATATATATATATATATTTAACATTACAACATTAAAAATGCAAATATATTTTTTTTAAAACAACATCTTTAATTTTTAGTCTTATTATTTGGTTATTCTGTGGTCATGCAAAATGTCTGTATGTAAATTTCAAATTCCAGTAGCATGTAAACGGTTTATCGAGAATTCATATCTAGAATACTCATATTTCAAATATGCACTGTATCTAAACAAACTGAATGAGATGAACACTGAATGAGGGAGTTAATCTTTTAACAGGATATATGTATCATTTTACCAGTTTCTGTGTTCACTTATAACTACCTTTGCACCGTATTTTTCTGCAATTAAATTGCAAAGTGTTGTTTTTCCTGAGGATGGTGGTCCCACAACCACTACTTTACAGGGGGGCCTAGGCATGGGGGGCAGGAGGTATGGCCGGGGGTTTGACATAAATTTGTCCATGGCTTCTTGGGTTGAAAGCACATATATTTTATCCAGGAACCTGTAAATAAAATGTAAGAATAAAAACAATAATTTAAATAAGCAAATATGTGACATACATCACCTGTAAATACATATGTATAAGCAAAAATGTAAATGTGATATTCTCAATACCTTGCACTAAAGAACTCACAGTACAGCACAATTAGATAAGTGATTCTCCACATATATGTAAAAATGTAGTGCGACATATAAACAGATGGCCGCAAAGACAGCCTCCATACAGTGTACTCCCAGATTCTGATATTCTGTTTATCTTGTGTTAAAGAATGTCCTTTTCATTACAGTTGGATAAGCATCTTTCTTGGCTGAATTTAATTTGCACTCTTCTTAACCAATAGTATGAACTACTTCTTTTCTGACACTGTGTGGTTATACAAACCATGCTATGTGGAGTAGTGGTTAGGGCTCTGGGCTCTGGACTCTTGACCGGAGGGTTGTGGGTTCAATCCCAGGTGGGGGACAATGCTGCTGTACCCTTGAGCAAGGTACTTTACCTAGATTGCTCCAGTAAAAACCCAACTGAATAATTGGGTAATTGTATGTAAAAAATAATGTGATATCTTGTAACAATTGTAAGTCGCCCTGGATAAGGGTGTCTGCTAAGAAATAAATAATAATAATAATAATAATAATAATAATAATAATAATAATAATAATAATAATAAATGCTTTTGGGCCAGCTGGGCTGATGCTCTGATTGAAATACATGACAATTTGGGGAAAAGTAAACCAGCAGTGTTGTTGTAGGAGGAAGCATGATTTGGATACACAATGAAGCCAAGCCAAATCTTCTTTCTTAAGCTAAATGCTTCAGAGTTTTTTATTCCCCAGCTGATGTATGCCATGGCATGAAATAAATATATAAAAATGATCTAGATTGAAAGAAATATACTGCTGTGGTACGTGCAATACAGCACACTACTAAGGTAAAGTAATGCATTTAATATAAACACCACAATGTACTATGTAACCCTTAAATACATAATATTCTTCATAAATATTGTCATTTTAACATGTTTTAAGAGGGTTTAATATTAGGTGAACCATTTCAGGAAAGAGTTATGTTTATAATTCACCACTTCTTTCTGACATAACTGCATGTTTCTATTTTAAATAAAAAATGCACAGAGGCTTGTCCTCATTTGACCCACGAATGACATTATCATCACTTTCTCATTTAAATTACAAAGTATTGGTAGGGTGTCTATACTGTCTTAAAGATCATGCATTAAGAGGGATGAAATGCAATTTACCCAACAGAGAAATTTGGTTTTCCCATGATGATGTGTCCTTGTTTCAAAGCTACAGGGCAGGCCCGACCCCACCGACTCCTTCGCCACCTGTATCTTGGAGCCACCATATTACTGGCTGAAAGGGTTCTCAACAGCTCTTCCTGTGTGCAAAAACAATGCAACAGATAGCGCTAAATGAAATGCCTGCCAAGTAAATGCATATGACTACTGACTAAAGAACTATTGCAAATACAATCACTTCCACTAGCTGGCACTATTGAGACATACACAATGTTTTTAAAACAGACTTAAAAAATACAGTTTGATCTTGTAGAGATTGTATAGAAATAAAAATACAAACATTTTATGGTTATAAATATTTGATACTGCCCATTCCACTTACAGTATCAATCTCCTCTTCCTCAGACTCTAGTAATCTGACTGCCACCGCCACACTTCTCAGACCCATGGACTCCAGTCGGGATATTACTGACTGCCAGGAAATAAGCGGTTTGACAATTTCATAGTGGCAATGGAGAAAACTGCCTAAGCTAGTACACAGTAATTTATTAAGCTATATTAATAAGACATTCTTTATCACATATAGTCAGAAAGCATGGCTCATTTGGTTACATTTCATTATGATTTCCATTACATGAGAGTAGATGTTAAAACTTCATGCTGATTTGAACTCGGCTCTCAGCAAGATAGCACCAACTAAGACGTAGCTTTACAGTAAACTAATGCGATCCATATGTGTCTCCATCCATTTGCGTTTCCTTCCATATGATGATGTAGATATCCTTCTGTCTGGTGTGAATGGCTGAAGTGTAATGCTGGCTCCAGGGATCAGCTTACTGCCTCCCAAGTGCATCAGCACACACAACGGCTGCGATGCTGGCTCCGGGGATCAACCACAGTGCGGTCTCCCCAGCGCATCAGCATGACAACCGTCTGGATTGAGCTAAGTAGGGTACATCTCTGGGGTCTTCAAGTGGGCACCTTCCATCCTCGGTGTTTCATCGACTAGCCCACAACACCTCAAGAGGGCTCGACGGTGATTCTGGTGTCCCAGCATCACCCCCCTCCATCCCCCACTCAACTCAGCCCAGCTTACTTACCTGTACATCAGAGTTTCTTTCTTTCAATTGTGCTTGAGATCCACAGCCAGAATCTTTCCGTCTCAACCACAGCCAGTTGTTGCTCCTCTCTGCTGCTTCAGATAAGTTCTTCACTGTGCGACGCAACTCTTGGCCACTGAATACGACGTCTCTGAGAATCCTCGACAACCCATCTCCACTGGGTAAACCCGGACTCTCCTTCCTCGCTGTTCCGCTTCAGTGGCTAGTTGAGCATACCGCAGTTTCTTCCTCTCATACGCCTCGTCTACAGCATCCTCCCATGGCACTGTTAACTCTACCAGGTGAACAAGGCGTGCTGATCCAGACCACAAGACAATATCTGGTCGAAGGTTAGTGGTGGCAATCTCAGGTGGAAAAATAAGCCGTTGACCAACATCTGCCAGCATTTTCCAGTCTCTAGCAACTTCCAGTTGTCCTGGGCGAGGATTGGTTTTAACACCCTTTCTTGGTGGTTGCTCTCCTGGGCGGAGGAATGTTGTCTTTTGTGTGTAATGTTTTGATGGTACAGGTGGCAACTTACTGGTCATGTTACACTTGTCTTCCAATGCTAAGGCCAAACATCGCAGCACCTGGTCATGGCGCCAAGTAAACCGTCCTTGGCTAAGAGCCACCTTACATCCTGTCAAAATGTGCCTTAATGTTGCAGGTGATGAACACAAAGGACATGAGGGATCCTCTCCTACCCAGAGGTTTAGGTTCTGTGGTGATGGGAGAAAGTCATATGTTGACCTGATGAGGAAACTGATCCTGCTCTGTTCCATTGACCATAGGTCTTGCCAGCCAATCTTGCATTGTTCACACTCTCCCATCGCATCCATTCTCCCTGCTTGGCCTGGGAAATGGCCTTTATGCACCTCATCCTCTCCTCCTGCTTTTGCACCTTGTTGACTTCCAGCTTCCTCCGTTGAACTGGGGCTGCCTTGTGCCATGTAGGAGAAGCTGAACTGAGACCAAGACCCCCACTTCCATGGTGAACTTGCCCCATGATATCACCAATTTGAAGGGCAGCCTTTGCATCCTCCACAGCTTTCTTTGCCGCCCACTTCCTTCCAGTTTTCAGCACAGGTGCTGCCTCCCTTACGCATTTGTCGCGTGACTCTACTAATGTCATTTCCAGTCTAACCTTGGCGCACTTAAACTCCTCGGTTAGAGCGGAGACTGGTAGCTGCAGTATTCCTTTACCATAAAGTCCCACTCTGCTGAGGCAGCGTGGAACTCCCAACCATTTCCTGATGTATGAACTGATTAAAGCTTCCAGCTTCTCTACTGTTGTCAAAGAGACCTCGTACACAGTCAGTGGCCACAGCAATGTTATGCAGAATGTGTGCATTCTTACAGAACCAACCAGTGAAATAAATTCAGTTTTGAGCTACAGTATTAGTAACATGAAAAAGTAGAACCCAACACAAACCACAGGTGTATGCACATGGAAAACTGAATGTTTAACATAAGGACAGAGGCTCCAATATACCCTCAAATGTTAAAATCATACAGTTATTTATATGGCACCTTCCACCTCAAATGTCCCAAATCTTAAAATGGTGCAAAAACATTACACAGCAATAAACTGGTGAGCAATTTTTTCAATGGGCTCATCCAGTTGGTATTTCCCGTAATACACGCGCTCATTATTATTATTATTATTATTATTTATTTCTTAGCAGACGCCCTTATCCAGGGCGAATTACAATTGTTACAAGATATCAAATTCTTTTTACATACATTACATTATTTTTACATACAATTACCCATTCATACAGTTGTTTTTTTTTACTGGAGCAATCTAGGTAAAGTACCTTGCTCAAGGGTACAGCAGCAGTGTCCCTCACTGGGGATTGAACCCACAACCCTCCGGTCAAGAGTCCAGAGCCCTAACCACTACTCCACACTGCTGCCCTAACACCAGAAACAGCGCATCATTAACACCAGAAACAGCGCGAGCTGTCAAACTGAAAGGAATTCCAGCTGTACCTCACATGCATGGTTACTGTCTTCTCTCACTCACTTCTCAGCCAGGAAATAAAATTGCTCACCACAGATTATAAAAAATACTGCATGGGGTAGTGTGTGATAAATGAGAATTTAATGTCCACCCTTGGGTGGGCATTCAATTCTCATATCACACACTACTCCATGCATTATTCTCTATTTCCCACACATATTGGTATATTTTATGTTACAATAAAATACACAACATACCAATCTATATTGCATAGTGATAAGGCATAGCAAATCAATTTTATCAGTCTTTTCAGCCCCCAGAAAATATCACTGTGGCAGCGTAAGCAATGTACAGCTATGGCCATAAGTTTTGCATCACTCTATAGAATGAACTCATTTTGCTTCATAGACAAAAATAGAAAAATGTGACAAATCTTCCGGTAGACTTTTGCTATATCATTTTCTAGTTTGTTTGATTACATGATGTTAAAATAAAAGATCTAAATTATGTTCATATAGTTTATTTTTATTTGTATTATGTTTCAATCCTAAAATTCTAGGTGATGCAAATATTTTGGCCACAGCTGTATTTTATAAAAGCCTATTGAAAAATATTCTGTAAAAAATGTGTGAAATAATGTTATGAAATACAGTTAAAAAATAAACATAGTGACCCTGGAACAAAGCTCAGGACTGACCATAAACAGCTCATTGGGACTCATGTTACCGTCCAGTTCAATCAGGTACTGCGGATCATGATCAGTCATATAATCCTGCATAGAACAAAGTAATAAGGTAAATCTCATGCATTGAAAAGAACTGATAACACACATTTAAAATTGTTTACCTCTTATTAGCACAAGCAACATTACAACTACCCCGCCCTTCTTGCGGTTCTTTTTTTTCTTCTTTTTTTCTACTTAATACTGTAAAATATATGCAGATATAATACTGTAAAAGATATGCAGATATGTGAAGCACTCTATATGAACAGCTGCTTCAATGGCCTAGCTGTGATGTTCTAGCTGCAAACTAGCTAGAAATATTTATATATTCTGAATTAACGAATTAAGTAATATGTTAATAAATATAACAAGAGATTATAACACGTTGCATTTAAAGGGTATAACTGTTTTATATATCAGTAAAAGAAAAAGTTGCATGAGCAACTGAAACCACAGAGCAGTGTATATGTCCATTTAGACCTTTTTGGGGACTTTTGCACCAACTGAGAACTGTTAATTGGCCTCTGTTTCTCAAGTGCTCGTTGTTTTTGTGTAGATGTAAAACAGATGTATCTGATTACACTGTTTAAACTTCCAACCCCTTCAAACAGCATACATTTTATTTTTGTCAGTATCCTTCTTCCAGAAATGAATAGTCAAAGTTTTGGCCACACTATAATCTTATAGTACAATCAATTAAAATACTTTCAAACTTTAAAAAATGTGTGAGACTGCTTAATGAACATGTACTTACCTCTAAAGGAATGAGTAAAGTGTCTTTATAAAGTGCAATGCTTCTCTCTGAGTTTTCCAAAAAATCTTCTGGCCGTTTCACAAATTGAGCAACATTCTCTTTTTGGAGTTCACTTTCCTCTGCCTAAGTACAAAACATTGTAAAATACAAATAACCATTATGGACAGGGTAGTTTTTGTAAACAGAAGTCCATAAGAAAAACAGTAAATAAACAAAATACAACATAAATATAATAGTTAAAAAAGTAAAAACAGGAAAGGAAACTGTTATATTAGTCCAAAAGTATGAACAAAGTAAAGAAATACCTACAAATTAACCTGTGGTCACCATTCCAGCACAATATTTATCTGTAGTTGCTGCAGAAAACTAAAATAACTTTTCCTTATGCATCTCACAAACAAAGTGGGTTACAGAGTTAACTGTCAAACGGCAAATGGAATCATATACAAGGATTGTGGGAAACCTTTGACTCCTCGGTCAAGGTCAGGGATTATCAGTCTGATTTGGACACATCTGGATAATCTGATTTGGATAACAGTTAGTAAAATGCAACAGTTAGGTGCCAACCTGATTCATATTGAGTTTGAACAAAATTTGTAAATTACACTCAAAATAGCCATACATTCTTTATTTCCATTCTCAAATTAGACCCAACTCTCTGTTCTTGTCTGAGTTTGGTGAACTCTTGTCAATGCCCGCTGTCAAACATTATAGAATTGTGGTTCCGGGTGACTTCAATGTACATGTTGACATGGACGGAGATTCCCTTGGAAAGGATTTTATGAGTTTACTTGAGTCTGTTGGTTTTGTTCAACATGTATCAGGCTCAATTTACATTCATGGTCATACACTTGATCTAATTATCACCCATGGTCTTGACATCCAAAATGTGTCGATCAGTGATCTTGCAATCTCAGACCATTCTGCTATTATTTTTTAACTAATAATACCTAGCCCAATAAAACCCCTAGAAAACTCGGTCCTTTAATTGCTCCACTACTGAAAAATTCTTGGAAGCTTTATCTACTTCAGCACCCATTCATTTAGGATCAGTTAATGTACTGGTGGACAGCTACAACTCCACCCTAAGTAGTATCTTGGATAGTAGCACCCCTTAAAACAAAAAAATAGCCTTCAAAAGATCATCCCTGTGGTTTAATGACACAACTCGGAAGCTTAAACGTGCATGCTGTGAGCTGGAACGATACCAAATTACAGGTCTTTTATCTTGCCTGTAAAGATGGTCTGAACAAATCGCTGAACTAACCAACAAACAGAAGTCCTGCAGATGATACCCAATTATATTTATCCCTTAAATCAAGTGACAACTCAGTCGCAAATATCCTTACTATCTGTTTGGCCGACATTAAGCAATGGATGTCAAAAAACTATTGATTGTTAAATTCTGATAAAACATAGGTAATGTTATTGGGATCAAAAAATCAATTAAACAGTACAAATTCAGATGTTCTTGCAGTTGACAGCTTCCCATTTAAATTGAGGTCTGAAATGAGACATCTGGGTGTCATTTTTGACCCAGATCTCTCATTTGAAACTCATATTAGAAAAATAACTAAAGTGTCTTTTTTTCATTTAAGAAATATTGCTATCCTAAGACGCTTTCTTTCCATGGAAGATGCAAAGAGACTGATGCATGCTTTCATAACATCCAGACTGGATTTTTGCAATGCTCTGTTTTCTGGTATTCCCGTATCCCGATTGTAGCTTGTGCAAAATGCTGCTGCCAGGGTTTTAACAAGAAGTAGAAGACATGACCACATTACGCCGCTTTTGGCAGCCCTACATTGGCTTCCTGTAAGGTTTAGGGTCGATTTTAAGGTCATGCTTATTACATACAAAGCATTAAATGGTTTGACTCCTTCATACTTAAATTATATTTTAATCCCATATATACTAAGATGACCACTGCGATCCCAGGCTTACTGTCTCTAAGGTATCAAAAAAGAACACTGGTGGTAGAGCATTTGGCTTTAGGGCCCTCGAATTATGGAATGGGCTGCTTGTTTCCATAAGGGAGGCACCAACTGTTGCAGCTTGTAAAACACGACTGATGACACACTTCTACAATCTATCATTCACATCTTAATATTAATAGTTTTACCTTGTATTGTATTGTATTGCATTTTAATTGATTTTTGTTTTAAATGTTTTAATGTTTGCTATTGCTTGTATAGTATTAATAATTACTATTATGTTGTACCTGTGAAGTGCCTTGTGACAATTCATTGTGAAGGGTGCTATATCAAATAAAGATTGATTGATTGATTGAAATTAGAAGTAGAATCAATTATCTAATTTTAATAAAATATTGCACAAATACACAGTTTAGTATGAACTTTACTCCTATTAATTTTCAAGGAAATCTATTAAATGGAAATAGGTCATGCTTGCAATCTTTTGCAAGGCAGTGCTTAAATGCTATCAAGATGATGTAAGGTATTGGCAGCAGTTTTGTCTGAAAAGTGAACAGAAAATAAAAAATAAAAATACCTCAGCAGTAAAGTTTTGTCTGTTTCTCTTTGTGGTTGTCTCCAAAAGTGTTGTTCAAATTTAAGGAACATTGAGGAGCAACATTGAAGTATTATTACCATTTAGACTTCTTCCCTGATTGTGCTAAACTGAAAGTGTGTAAGAGGGGCCCATTAAAAATAAATATGACATTTGTACACTAAAGCACTGTTTAAAAGTCTGCTTTAGTTGTACTGCTGAATGGTCTAGATCACCATTTTACCTGCTGCGTTACTGGCAATCAAATTGTGAACTATACACTCACTCAGAATCTGCTTTTTCAAAGTGTTTCTAAAGTGTTGCCTCCCTAAGCCGTGGGGGAGCCAGAGCAAATGTGAATCCCAGCGCAAAGCCAGGACACTCCCCTGACTGTATGACTCATTCTGCGCCCGCACCTTTACCAGGTGAGCCACTCACATACCCCTTAATATCCCAAAACATCTTAAAGCAGAGCATACCTCCTGCTCCTCTTCTTCTTCTTCCTCCTCTTCTGCCTCTTCCATTTCTCCAGTTTGTTTTTTCTTCTTTTTCTCTACTTTCTCAGGGTCCCACTGTTCCTTCTGGTACAACTGCCCTGTTTCTGGATGTTGCCTTTGCCCAGACAGCCGATTACACAGGTCATAGTCAGGACACTAATTCAATTAAAAAGCATCAAGGACTCATAAGGAACAAATACACTCTCTGTTACTGACACAGTGATGAAAAAGATTGTGTTTGACACGTAAGGATACTGAAGGACAATCGGATGGAACATTTTCAAATAGCTAATGTACACACTGTCATATCTGGGAACATTCCACTTAGTGTGCTGAACAAATACTACTGCCATAATGTTAAAGCTTAAATGATTTATTCCTGGACAATCCAGTCAAGAAATGAATACCTGAAATTGATTCTTTATGCAAAGTCCAATATAACAATTAAGTTGAATAAGTTCAAAGTTTAATTTTCATGTACAAAAGTGATTTTATAGTATAAAAGCTTACCTGCATGTGCCAGGATGCAGCAGTCTAAAAGAACTAAGAGACCTATTGCAATGGGAAATTAGACAGGGAACAACAACAAAAAGAAGTATAGGACCTTTTCTGACTGTTCTGCCTGCCGCTACAGGCAAGCTCTCACATATACTGAAAAGTCAATTGATCAGTAACTACGTAGATGATCATTTAAGTTTAAAAAAACCTTTGCTTGAAACTATTATACTGAACTTATATGGGGGGGGGTTATATTGCTTTGTCTGTTAGGTTTCTCTGAATTATAGGAGCTTGGTTAAAGTCAGTGAGGGAATGATATTTTTTAAATTTTAAAAAGTTCAGGACACATCAATGGCAGATGTAAAGAACTGATCTGTGTAATGCATTATGAATATGTTACCTTAATGTTTATGATGAAATCTGGTTTCAGCTTCAGATTTTTTATCAGCTCCATCTGCTCTGAGATCTTAAGGTATTCCTCTGACATGGAAGGAAGGCTACATAGAACATAACCTGCAAAATAGTTCAAATTCATAGAGGTTTAAGAACTAAACAAGTGTGCCATTTGTTCAGTATCTGCTGCTTTTGGATGTTTGTTGAGTTGTTGGTGAGAAATTTTTGCAAATATTCTGGGAAATTCTTGCACAGTTCTAGAATCTATCATTATATTATAAGGTAAAATACAATTAAAATATTCTAATTACTGTTTTAAATAGGTTTCATATTTTTTTTCAATAATACTTACATTACTGTTACTTGCAAAGTGGTGGTACAAAATTCAGAATTAACAACACAAAACAATTATCTGTACTTTGCTTCTGATAGCATCTGCAGCCTTCATCTTCTGCTGTATTGAATTCTGAATTAGATGCTGTGGTTAATCTTTATTACCATGATGTTCAACTTCTGGTGAGTTAATCTTGTCCAGAATAATCTTTATGACCAGCTCTTCATGAATGCTTAGTCCTTGATTAAGCAACTCCATAAACTTGTAAGAAAAAAAAAACACACACACAGAATTGCAGGCTAATTTCTTAGTGCTGAAATAAAGATGTATTTTTAAGTTTAAATGTTTTTCCAAAATTCAGATGAATATTAAAAAATGATTTAATTTGAAAAGTTAAGTTTTTTTACCGCCCCCCCCCCCCCCCCCCCTTGCCAAATTGTGATGTTTGCAAATCATTCTGATTGGTTCTTACTGTAACTATCAGAAAAGAGTCACTATACTCTTGATGTAACCCAGGTTAGATCAGCCAAAGACTGTTTCAGAAGTATTATCTACTGCTATGAACAGGTGTATTGCAAGTAATACAAAAAGAAGCATATTTAATACCTGTTCATTATAAGACACTTTTGCTGATCTAGCCCGGGTTACATAAGTCAATGGCAGGAACAGAAGAGCCACTCCTAAACAGGTCAGAACATCTTAACACAGAAAATACCACAACGTAAAAATATTTTACTAATTGCAATGGAACCTCTCAGAATAATTGCAAACATCACAAAAAGGAAAGGGGCAGTAAACAAATGTTTAAAAAACTACTCATTCTTTAATTATTCACTTCCTTTCTAATAGACGTTCATTAAAACAAAATGCACTATTTAAATACTACAAAATAAAACAAAATACAAATCTGTGGGGGTCGAGTGTCAAGGATGTCAAGGCTATTACATTTTATAGTGAATGGAAAGTGAAAATAATTGATTTCATTTTACAACCTGATACTGTTCTGCATTAATGGTAACCTGGCTTCTCCACAGACATTACATCCCCTAAATTATTTTCCGTAATCGGAACTGCAACTAGCAAGAATTATAACTTACCTTTAAGCCATGTTCTGTCTTAATGGCAATATGTTGCTTTATGAGTTCAGTAGCTGAAAGTAAACATACATGAAAATTACACAACATGGTTCACATTTCCAATATAAAGATGGCAAATAATTTGTGTGATTCCAGACAGTAACCTACCATTAATAAGGACGCATTTCCAGGTCTGTGATAATCTCTTGGCTAGTGTGAACTTGCCTATGCTCTGTAATTCAGAAAATAGATTTACAGATTGTAAGGGTCAATGTGTTCAAAGTTTTGATGCATGGCTTTTCAAATGGTGATTTCATTTAAAATGTTATAAAATGCACACATACAGAGGATTCTCATAATCTCATTCATTCTACATAAACATATAGGTTCAAAGGTTGTTTGCATTAATAGTGTATTGTATATATTTATTGTATATAAGCAAATCTGAAATGTCTATAGGTATCTGTGCTAAAGGTTTTGAAAAGAAAATTCAAGGCTATTAAGGTGTTCACCAAGGGAATATGATCAGTATAAGGGTTTACAACTCTGGCCAAAAGTTTTGCATCACACAGAATTTTAGGTTTGAGACATCATTTATATATATATATATATATATATATATATATATATATATATATATGAACGTAATTTAAATATTTTACTTAACATCATGTCATAAAGGAAACTACGAAATAATATGCAAAAGTGCACTGGAAGCCATAATAGTAATACAGTATTTCATGTTAGATTTTAAAATGTCACATTTTTCCATTTCATTTTTCCAGTTTTTCGTTAAGTATATGGAAAACTACAAAGCGGTATGTAATTCAATATGTTAACGTAACATTATTCAGCAGGTTTCCGTCTACTTTTTGAAGCAAAATGTATATTTGTTAATTCCCAAGGGTGATGCAAAACCTTTGGCCAGAGCTGTACATGTTGGATGAGAAACCTAAACAAGTCGTTTAGAAGTTGTTCTCAACTCACAGGCTTTCCAATAATAATGAAGCAGGTTGGTTTTGACAGAAGAATCTCTTTTTCAGCTTCATCTTCGTCAAATTTGTCAAGAAAAGGGATCTGTTCCAGGACCTGTCCATTTTCTGCGGTGTCCATATTTTTTACCTTAAAAGGAGTAAAGTTGTTTGGATTTTTTTCCCCCTCCCGATCAGCAGATACTACAGAGCCGTTCAGTTATTATTCTAATATAGCTGTCCATTTGTATTTATTTGTCAGTATTAGACACTAAGAATATTTAATTACCCTACTGCTTCAGTCTGTTTAGAAATACGTCTCCACTAGAAATGTGTTTTAAAAGTCAAATGAATTTGATCCAGTTTAACGGACAAAATCATCATTCAGACTTGCGACATATTAATTGGTCGTTTTTAGAAGGCGTCTGAATACTGTGCTCATAGTAAGTGAGTACTGTATGTGCATTGCCTTACGGCATGTTGCGGTAAAGACTTGTTCGTTCTCAATAGCTTACTAGGTTGCTAGGTGACAGGACACAGAGCTGGCAGAACAGCGAAATTTGTTTTCCATTTTTTTGGTTACTTGTACTTGTTTTTTCCTGCTTGTTTCTGAAGACTATTCCAGTCATCTGCGTAAAAATAGACAAACTTTTCTGCATTCTTGCCACTTCTTACTTTATTTCGTATCAGTAATACTATCACGCTGCATTTTTCAAACATGGATTTGCTAGTCGCATCTAAACAACACATCTGTTTATTTTTTTTTTTGCAGTTTAATCTACTAGTATGTTTACATGCATTTATGTTCCACAATAAGACATACAGTAATACAACAACGTTAAAATGTAAACTAGCTCTTCACTTACTCTGTTTACTTTGCTTCGTGTGGCTTTAGCTTCAATCCCCTTCTTTGACTGATTTGTTTTTACCTGTAACCATGGAGATACCGGACGTCACAGCATAATTTGCATTCTGGGAAAGGCAATTTTTTTTTTTTTTTAATTATTTATATTTTTTATTTGAACAATGATTTATTACATATATTATAATGCATTTTATTTACAACAAATATGTATACAAACAGAAAATAATATAATGTATATACTTTACATTTGAAAAAGGCGTATCGTGAACAGAATAATGTTTTGTAAAACATGGCTAGTTTCTTAATTGTTAGAGGACTAATATTTTGGTTTGCTTTTTAAATCCACATTACTAAATGAGTAATTGGTGCTATTATCTGTAATTTTTGTTTAATTTTAGTCTAATAAATGTGCTGCAGTTCCCTGACATCAGGAAACAACGACTGTATTTCGAAATCGCGTTTTTAAATTGGTTAGTGTTTTTGGCTGTGTCGCATTCCGTACTAGCTGATTCACATCATGACAATCACCTGATGGAAACAAGCTTGCAAAGGTACTGACATCGAAATGTCTATTATTTTTCATTATAATTCACTGCGGTGTTTGTTTGTATTAAATTTCAGCACTGTTAACTCACATCCTACTTCTTGTCTTTAGACGGCGTGTTTCTGTTTAAGACTTCATTTTGGTTAAGGCGTTATTTGAGCTGTGCAGCTGTCTCTATTTGCTTGCAGGTTTTTTTTCTTTATTGTCCCCATTAATTTGCACCGCACTCTGCAAACGCAGACATGGCCTTTTCGGTAAGGTTAAAAACACGTAGTTGCATTTACTGGTATAACAAATAACAGATAGAAGAGACCCACGGTTCCCAGATGAAAAGTAATATTTAAAAGAAAACTATCCATATCTCATATTTTGTATGTTATTTATTTTCATTTTGACTGATGAAACACATTGTAAGTTACTCTTCTAATATGATAACCCCCATGCATCCATGAAACTAAGGAAAGGAGGGGGTCCCATTTTTAAATGTTTAGAAGACAAATGTTTGCCAAAGTGACACTTGTTTTTGGTTATTTCTGTCAGCATGAAACTCAACGTATCTTTAGCTGAAAACCGACAAGTAATATTTTGTACAGCATTCTGTGACCCTCAATCTGAGGTATGACACAGGTCTGGTTTTTGAGACGGAACCTCATAACAGTCTCGCGTTTTGATTGGTCCATGTCTGTCACATGAGTGGGAAAGCTTGCAAGCATTTTTAACATTGCGATCAGAGAGACAGAGCTTTCCACAATCTTTCAATTAGAACATAATAACATAAGAAAGTTTACAAATGAGAGGAGGCCAATAGGCCCATCTTGCTCGTTTGGTTGTTAGTAGCTTATTGATCCCAGAATCTCATCAAACAGCTTCTTGAAGGATCCCAGGGTGTCAGCTTCAACAACATTACTGGGGAGTTGGTTCCAGACCTTCACAATTCTCTGAAAAAATTGCCTCCTATTTTCTGTTCTGAATGCCCCTTTATCTAATCTCCATTTGTGGCCCCTGGACCTTGTTTCTTTTTTCAGGTCGAAAAAGTCCCCTGGGTCGACATTGTCAGTACCTTTTAGCGTAGTCTTCTTTATTCAAGACTGAATAGATTAATTTCTTTTAGCCTGTCTGCATACGACATGCCTTTTAAACCGGGATAATTCTGGTCGCTCTTCTTTTCACTCTTTCTAGAGCAGCAATATCCTTTTTGTAACAGGGTGACCAGAACTGAACACAATATTCTAAATGAGGTCTTACTAATGCATTGTAATGTTTTAACATTACTTCCCTTGATTTAAATTCAACACTTTTCACAATATATCCAAGCATCTTGTTGGCCTTTTTTATAGCTTCCCCACATTGTCTAGATGAAGACATTTCTGAGTCAACATAAACTCCTAGGTCTTTTTCATAGATTCCTTCTTCAATTTCATTATCTCCCATATGATATTTATAATGCACATTTTTATTTCCTGCATGCAATACTTTACACTTTTCTCTATTAAATGTATTTTGTCATGTGTCTGCCCTGTTCTGAATGCTGTCTAGATCATTTTGAATGACCTTTGCTGCTGCTACAGTGTTTGCCACTCCTCCTATTTGCTTACTATACCAGAATCTAAATCATTAATGTAGATTAGGAATAGCAGAGGACCTAATACTGATCCCTGTGGTACACCACTGGTTACTTCGCTCCATTTTTAGGTTTCTTCTCTAATCAGTACTTTCTGTTTTCTACATGTTAACCACTCCCTAATCCATGTGCATGCATTTCCTTGAATCCCTACTGCATTCAGTTTGAGAATTAATCTTTTATGCAGGACTTTGTCAAAAGTTTTCTGGAAATCTAAATAAACCATGTTGTATGCTTTGCAATTATCCATTGTCGATGTTGCATCCTCAAAAAAATCAAGCAGGTTAGTTAGACACAATCTCCCTTTCCTAAAACCATGCTGACTGTCTCCCAGGATACTGTTACCATATAGGTAATTTTCCATTTTGGATCTTACGTAAGTTTACATATAATTGAAGTCAGGCTTATTGGTCTGTAGTTCCCTGGTTCGGTTTTGTCTCCCTTTTTGTGGATCGTTATTACGTTTGCAATTCTCCAGTCTGTCGGTACAACCCCTTTGTCAAGAGACTTTTGCATGATCTTGGTTAGCGGTTTGTATTAAAGTGTAATGTGGTATTTTGATGTACTAATATAAAAAACTATGGGTTATTACTTTATATGAATTAACATGTGATGCATGAATGTAAGAATTGGCTTTCTGTAGTGGTGTACTTTTTTCTTTCAAATAGCAAATATCTATAATCGTTTGCGCGATATATTTTAATATCAAATATATATCTTCCTTGCCCTACCCTTCCCAGTCTTTTCCCTGCACCCCCTTATATGCCCTCGCCTCCCGCCCCCTCTTTTGCACCAAACCTGCACTCCAATTCCCCTACACACACATCCACACACAACCCCTGCACGCACACACCACCACACAACCCCTGCACGCACACACCACCACACAACCCCTGCACGCACACACCACCATGCAACCCCTGCACGCACACACACCACCATGCAACCTCTACATGCAAACACCACCATGCGACCCCTGCATGCAACCCCTGAACACACACACACACACACACACACAATGCAACCCCAGCATGCACACACCACCATGCAACCCCTGCACGCACACACACCACCATGCAACCTCTACATGCAAACACCACCATGCGACCCCTGCATGCAACCCCTGAACACACACACACACACACACAATGCAACCCCAGCATGCACACACCACCATGCAACCGTTGCACGCACACACCACCATGCAACCCTTGCAAGCACAAACCACAATGCAACCCCTACACACACACACACCCTTGCACGCACACACCTAGCTATACATTCCTTGAACAAAACTGATCGCTTTACACTCACTGTAAAGAAGATGTAGTCACTACACTTCACACCGCTTGTTTCATAAAATACATACATTCTGCCTGGAGAAGCACATAACAAATGCAGAAGTAGCAAGAAACAATAGGGGGATTCATTAGGTGTTTGAATTAAAAAGGGCGCAATGTAAATCTGGTGATATGGAGCAATGAATCTGCTAGCAGGGTTCTCCAATCCTGGTTGTGGAGGGCAGGTGTCCCTCCTGGTTTTTGTTCCAACTGTACCCTAAATTACTTAAGTAACAAACACATGCACACGCATTTTATCCACAAACTGGGTGTCTTAGACTGACGCAAATCACTATATTTCAGTGTACTTGAAAACGTCCCTGTTTAAGTGTTTCTCAACCACAGAATGATGAAGGAACTCCATTTAAAGGGCTGTAGTGTCAGACTGGTAGTCCCTAACTGATTCGTGTTTTTGGAATGATTCTTGCAAGGACTGATTTATAAGAAAAAAAAAGAGATTGACAAACAGCAGAAACGGTCAACTACAAGAGGGTGTCAAACAAGCTGTGAGTGGGCTGGGAGGCTGAAATTGCTACTGAGTACCTGTGGGACATGCAGATAATGAATCCAGAAACTTGAGTGTCTAGCTTATTTGGTTCCCATGCAGTCAAAAGGCCCTCATTTTTAAAAAAGGCCAACACTTTTACAAAAGGCCATCAATTAAAAAAAAGCTGTGAAATGGCCGTCAAAGTTAGAAAAAATTAGTTGTGCTCCTAACCCTAATCACTGGACCACCAAGCCTCCTAATCAGGGAAATGCACCGTTCAGTTGAGCAAAAATTGTAAAAGGGTACTTGAGCTGAAACCTCAAGATAGAAGGGGTACAGTTTAATAAAAGGTGAAAAGCCCTAGCCTACAGTATAAACTATCAGGAATAGATAAGGAAATTGTTGACACATACAATACAATAAGATTTATTTGAAGTTGTTGAAAGGCACTGGTCTCTTAAACCCAGAAGGTCTGATAAACCCCTACACATGACTATATATAGGACATTACATAAGCAAATGAGATGTGTTTTAATATTAGCCTTTAAATAAGGATAACAACTGCTTTAATTAATTTTCATGTATCTATTTCATTGCAATGTAGTTTCTTCGTTGTAATAAGGAATCCGTTTTTTTTAACATTTACATTTTATTTCTGTTTTCATAATAAAAAAAAAAAAAGTTTTCTGGGGAGAGTAAAAAATACATTAACTTTGATTCATGTACTAAGGGATACTCTTAAATGAATTCACAGTCCAGTTTATGGTAAACTGTGACTGCATGACTTAGAAACTTGGCTGTCAGCTAAGCAGAATATCCCAAAAACTGGGCTGAATTCAAAAATGCAGAATTTGGGACGTTATCTAAAAACCAGAGCGGCCCAGAAATTGGGACTTTATCAGAGCGGCACGGAATTTGGGACATTATCTGAAAACTGTAGCGGCCCACCATTTGGGACATTATCTGAAAAGCAAAGCGGGCCAGAATTTGCGACGTAAATGAAAACGAGCAGTCTATATGTAAAACTGTGATTACATTAGAGATAAACTAATGTATCCTGTAACAAAACTGTAATAGTATGGAAGATATATATTTGATATTAAAATGTATCGTGCAAATGATTATAGATATTTGCTATTTGAAAGAAAAAAGTACACCACTACAGAAAGCCAATTCTTACATTTGTGCATCACATTACAATTCATATAAAGTAATCACCCATAGTTTGTTACATTAGTACAGCAAAATACCACGTTATATTTTAATTGAAATGTTGTGGAAAGCAGATCTCGCTCTCTCTCTCTCTCTGATCGAATTGTTAAAAATGCCTTCAAGCTTTCCCACTCGTGTGACGACATATTCATGTGACAGACATGGACCAATCAAAACATGAGACTGTTATGCAGTTCCATCCCAAAAACCGGGCATCTGTCATACCTCCTCGGTCTCCTGGGATTCTTCAAGAAGCTGCTTGGTGAGATTCTGAGATCAATAAGCTACTAACAACTAAACGAGCAAGATGGGCCGAATGGCCTCTCTCGTTTGTAAACGTTCTTATGTTCTTGTGGTAAAAAAAAAAAAAAAGTTTGTCCCAATTGTCTTGTCACTTTTGTATTATTACATCTTTACAGGGCTAGCTCTTTTTGTGGAAGCAGAATTTGTACAAATTACATCATTTACCCAAATGCACCATTTGATGCCACTGTTGGTCCAAACAGCTAAACAGAGACATTGACTTTGGGCTCATGAATTATTTTACATGGTAAACATGCACTGAAAGCAGATTGTATCTTGGCTTGTTCAGCTTTAAAAACAATAATAAATAATAATAAAACCGATAGCCCTGCCAATGCATTAGTTCGTGAAGAAGAAAAAAGGTAACAGTTGGGTAAGCTTTTGAAGCTGTTTTAATGTGCAGTTCATTAGGTTTTATTTAAACATAGATACATTAGCAGAGGAACAAGATGTACCGCAGCAGGGTGAGCATGAACAGCCTGTAATTAATAAATCAATTAAATTAACAATGCTGTATAATTAGTTTAATTTACTCCATATTGTCTGTGATCTTGTAGATTAACTATGTTAAATACATTAGCTCATTTCTTTTTGATCTGCCTCACTGATATTTACAATTACTTGCACTAAAGAAGCAACAAGGCACTAACCTTTGTGACTTCATATTTGCAGGGTTGTATTATGCACCCTGTATGCTATATGTGTTGGTGGCTATCATTTAAAACAGGGCTCTCCAATCCTGGTCCTGGAGGGCCGGTGTCCCTCCTGGTTTTTGTTCCAACTGTACCCTAAATTACTTCATTGGACCAATTAAGTGCTTATTAGAAGCTTAATTGGTTCAATTAATTAATTAATTTAGAGTATAGTTGGAACAAAAACCAGGAGGGACACCAGCCCTCCAGGACCAGGATTAGAGAGCCCTGATTTAAAGAGGTGTATGGCAAACAAGACACCACAACAGCATTTAACCTAGTGATACATTTAGGAAAGTCTTTGGCAGTCTCTTATGTGTTTAGTATAATTTTATTTCTTAGTTCTGCTGTGTTTTAAAGTAATGGGTGAAATTAATAAAACCCTGATAGCCGCCAAGTTCACTCAACGCAGGACTCCACTAAGAATATGTGTTTGGAAAGTTATTTAATCGAAATGTTGGTTGTTTTGGTGCCGCTATAATGTTGTATGTCAGTATGCATATGTGTGCAGTAATTTTAACAGTTATATTCTGTTTTACCCTTGTTTCTAGAGACTTTTCTTCAGTGTTTTCAGAGCTCGTAGACCTTGGAAGACAGCACTGCTATCATGCCTACTTCCGCTCCAATCCTTAACTGTGTGCAGAAGCTTGTTCTGTATGAAACAAGAGCTGTAAGTAACAAATATTACAATTTTAGTAGTTGTTTATTGACAAAAAGAGCATAACTGGTATGTAACAATGATATTTAATCCCTAAATATACCATTTTTTTATTAATAGCGTGGAGCTGCACACTGTGAACAAAACCAGATCTTTGTGTTTGCTATATAGATCTATAGTATGCGGTTTTGAAAGAAACACATTCTTTAAAAACAGAAAAAAAAAAGGTACTCGGTTACATAAATATTTATTACTTTCAGGTAGTCTTGCATATCCTTGGTTATTTCGCCTGGAGAGTAACGTTTTACCCAAGCCTTCTTTCCTGTCATTAACCAACCAGGTGCTTCCCCTGCTGACTGACATGCTTTTCAGGCAGTAAAGTTTTTTGACCCAGTAGACAGTAAATGAGTTATCAAACCGAGACCTGATCAGACTCCAAAATCTTTCTTTTTTTTTGCCTTGAAAAAGCCTGAGCCTCAATCGGAGATGGTAGGTTGTTTACCTGTTGGATGATAAAAAGGGTCCTATCACTTAAATTGAAGTATACACTGGATCACACAACCTAGGTATTACAAATAAAGTAGATCATTTTATTGTGACACAAGACAGCGTAACCGCAGTTTTGTTCCTGTGCTGTGTGTATTTTAAAGCACCCAAACCACTGTATTGTATTATTCATAGAGGATTAGGCAAGGTTTATGTGATCCAAAACACTTCATTGTCGTGTTCTTTTTTCCATTTTCAGAGGTATTTCCTTGTTGGAAGCAATCAGGCAGAAACCAAATACCGTGTTTTGAAAATTGATCGCACAGAACCCAAGGATTTGGTTATTATTGATGATAAGGTAGGTACAGAGTGGGTGCAACAACTTGAGTGACACAATGCGTAATACAACACATTGGGTTATATTTCAGTTTCTTGAAATAATATTTGTTTTCACCACTAAATTAAATTATAATCGTGAATTGTGAAAAACATTACAAAAATAAAAAGAAGAAAATGGTTTGGAACTGTCTCAAACTAGGCGAAGGAACACTGATGTAAATCGTTTTGCTCTATTCACTGTTCTGCTAATTATTGTTGCAAATCAAACATCAGCTCTCTGAAGTCACTCACTTATTAGGACCCCTTCCTATTTGCATTGGACCTCCTACTCCAGTTTGCAGAAGCACATTCCTGTATACAGTACCTGAACTATGTCATCAAATCAATTCTGAATGTATATCCTTCCGGACAGCACACCTTTCAATATGATCATTCGACTGTCCATCGTGATAGGTATTTCCTGGGATAGTCATTATCCATGTCCAGCTCAATCCCCAGATTGCAATCCAATTAAGAAATGGCATGAACTTGTAAATTGAAATTGGGACTGCCACTCTGACTCCAGGGTGTCATTCCAGCAAAAAGGCGGTTCTAGTGAAGTGGTCAGTGAGTGTAACGTCTATCTGACTATTGCCTTTAAAATAGGAAACTAAATGTATGTACTGGAGTTCCATTGAAGTTTGAGCAATCTTACTCCTAATCCCTGCTACATTTTTTTTTTGACAGGCAAGGATTTGTAAATATTGACCAGCAGGTGGTAAACAAATCTGTTTCTAGGAGGTACTTCATGTGACATATTGTAACATAGCTTATGATTAAATATTGGCGAGATTGATTGTCATGTACTATAGACGCAATGATACTATTCAGTTTGTTATAATATCAACTATGAATTTAGTTTTAGGAATCTGTTAAATGTAAAAAAAAAAATAATGGGTCCTAATGGAATTATGGAGATTATTTTTCGTCATCTAAAGTAATTATGCATGATCAGTATGAACTCTTTAATCAAAACTATCTCACATAGGGCTATAGTCAGTGTCAAAACTGACTTGCATCTTTCTGTTAATATTTACATTGGACATCTTTGTGTTACATATGGTAAACCTTGAGGATTTGGTTTGCTGCTTTCACAGACCCCATAGTAGCACTGATTTTGGACTCCCTAAGGTAACATTTTTTAGGTCTAACAGGACACTTATACCACTTCTCCATTGGCACATCCGACCCTTGAGGGCTTGGTACGTTACAGGTACGGGTCGTTCTCCACCGGCTATTTGTCGAACTGAGTGAGAACCAAACCGTGAAACTCTGGCCTCACAAGATGTCTGAATCTGTCTGTGAGCCGAGCCGAGCCAAAAGTGGGGTTCAGGATTTTCATCATTATGTTGCAACAGTCAGTACACTCCAGAAAGAAAAACAACATGGTGGGCAGCTAGTGTGATAAGAGAAAAGTACAGCCTTGGGACACTCTGTGGGAAGATAGAAGTGTTCAGGAAGATTTGGAGTCGTGCGTCAAAAATAAGAAAGTTTATGCCCGAATTTCTGACGATTTGAAGCAAATGGACATAAACCACGGGTGTGGAAAATAAAACAATTCTAAACTTATTTACAAAATTATTTTAAAAACAGTTTTGAAACAGACTTTAATGATATAAGTGTAAAAAAGTTGTCAGGATATTAACAATGAAAAGGAAAATGACAGGTATGTTATTTAAACAGTTGTAGCAACACATGGGGACGTGTAACGCTATATTTTTTGGAACTCCACTTCTTACTCTTTAAGTTCAAATAAATAAGGCAATATATTTCCAGAAACATTTTTCAAAAAACAGTGCTTCCTAGTGTGTGCAGACTGTTAGTGTGTTTTCAGAAAGACCTGGCTTCTACTTTGATAAACATGTCTCCAGAAACGTTTTGCCTTGGCCCGATCAGGAGAGCTTCTTTGAACATGTGACAATGAACATGAATAGTTTTATTGATATGTTCACAGACAGACAATTTCTTTATAACATTTTAGGCTAGCTTTTCATCTTTCAGCATGATTTTTTTCCAGAAATGAAAATGTACCTGTGGAGGGATGACAGAGGTTTGAGGCTCAGAGACAGTGTAAGGGGCAAAATAATGATCTTTATTAAACAAAAATAATCAAATAAATAGGCACAAGGGCCCAAACAAAAGGTTTAAGCAAAATACAGAAATGTAGGCTGGGCATTCGCCTTCACTACAGTTTCTTTCTCAAAACTAAACAGCACAGCACACCAACAAACAAACTCACCCCCAAAACTCTCTCCCTAACAAAGGGTTTCAGCTGTCTTTTATAGTCTGTGGCTGGAGCCCAATTAACTAATAATTAACAATTAAACACTTAAGGCTCCAGCCACATTCTCACATGTATTTTACAGGGAGGAATTTAACCCCCTCCCTGCCAATCTAAAACAAACAAGAATTCTAAGAAAAACAGTAAAATAACAATAATAAACACAAATTATAGGGCCGAGCTGGCACCCCATCACAGTACCCAAATTACCAAACCAGTAATAAATGACTATCTGATGTAGTGCCTTTATGAGTAAAGTTGTTTCTTCCTATATTATTATTTTTACATTTATAATTGTTTTTTTTTCCCTTTGAATTGAAAAATAGCTATTATGAGAATTTGAAGAAAATACTGTTGGTTTGAGAATTTAGTACAATATGACTATCCCCTCAATTTCTCTTTTTGGAAGGAGTTTTCCATGTTGTTTTTTTTACTACCTTTGATTTCTCTTAAATTTGACTATTTTGGTTTGATAGACCTATTTAATATGAAGTAATTGTAATAGCGAATCCCTTCTAATTAGTATTTTTATTTTAGAATACAAATGATGAAAGTTCTCTGTCTGGCCTAGTTTCTAGACATGTATCATTAAGGGCCCAATTTTGATCAACACTAAACAAAAAAAAATAAGGAAGGCAATGTGTGTCATTTTCATATCTCTCTTTCATTCATTTCTTTATGATTTTGTATTTACGAGGTACGTAAAACCTCTCAAAATCAATAACATATCTGTATGTATCTGTGTTAAATATGTTTGATGTGTCTGAAAATTTAAGCCTGTAATTTTGCAAGGTACAAAACGGACACTGTCCTGTAAATCTGTAAAGCATGTGTGTTTCGTCTCAAATATATTCCAGTGAAATGTTATATTATTATTTTAGACGTACACAGTACAACTAATTAACAAAGAGGGTATGTTTTTTGTCACACAATTGACAAAGACTTTTTAAAATTTGAAATAAAGAATACATTGTGTTAACCTACGTTACGTATTTTCTCCACATTGCCTCCTTAATTGTATCCCTCACAAGCTGCTTTTTTACAGTGTGTTCAGTAGCTTCCATGCGATAGTGTGCTCAAACCTTTGCCCCATCTTTAAAATCACTAAGTTGAAAATGATAAGGAGGCCATATTCTTATTTTTTGTCCAACACCTGGTAGTAGCACAGATGTAAAAACTCAGGGTAAAAAATGGTACTGAAATCACTTGACGGGCAGTCTCATTGCGCTTGTTTTGCGATCACCGGGTGCCCCATAATCAGGTGCTAACAACCTTTGCTTTCGTGTTAGTGTGTTTCCCTGTGATCAAAATCAGGCCCTAAGTGTAATTATCATGTATTATAGTTTAGATTCTGTCATGGTAAAAATCATGGCATAGTCCTAGCTAGCAGAAAATAGACAATTTCACAGAATGATCACTGTTTTTTTTAATATTTGTGCTAAATAAACATCTATTTAATGTATTTAACATGTACTTTATGTTTTTTTTTAACACAGGCTCTTTTTTTCAGTGCCTTTTCAAACAACTTTAACAGGAATATGCTTTTAATTTTAACATGTATTCCTTGTCCGTATTTGTTAAAAAAAAAAAAATAAATCAAAAAAATATTTAAAAAAATCAAAAAAAATGAAATAATAATAATAATAATAATAATAATAATAATAATAATAATAATAAAATGTTATGGTTGTAAATTGAGATTTTTACAACAATATCTGTTTCGTCAGTGTCTATTTAAACACAGTTGTGGTTTTGGGATTACAAGATCTACATTAAATGTTCACTTCTGATGCGATGTCTGTCATCCCTGAGCACATTGTTTAAACATATGGCTCGTTCTGCATTTACGCTGTTGACAGGTACTGTTAAGCACCGCAGGGCAACTACAGCAAGAGCTGCAAGTCGGGGTTGTATGCTTCTCCAAAACTCTAAGCCGTCCTCCCTTTAGGTTTTGCATTATCAAGGTTATGCAGAAGTATATTTCCAAAATAATTTGCACAAACAGGAAATGTGTTTTTAATGAATTTGTACTATAAGATGTAATTTCTAATATGTGACTGCTAAATTTTAATCCTATTAATGAGAGTTGACTGTGTTATGATTTTTCCCAATGGTTTTAAATGCTTGTTTTTACATATTTTATACCATGCTTACTACAGTAGTAGGCACAGTTGATCACGTGGCACGTTCTGCAGTCCAGCTCCTTTTTAATAACATTTCCTCCAGATTTTATATATTTTTTGGTTGTTCTAGAAAAAGTTGTATGATCTGTAATGTGGTTTGCTAACACAGGGAAATGAAAAAATGTTTGTAGGATTCTACAGAGTGGAGAAATAAAATGTGTTTTTTTTGTTAGCATGTGTACAACCAACAAGAAGTGAGGGAACTTCTCGGGCGCTTAGATTTGGGGAACCGGACAAAAATCGGACAGAAAGGATCTTCGGGACTGTCGAGGTCTGTTTCTGCTTTTGGCATTGTTGGTAAGAACCTTGGATAATGACATTTTAAGTGGTCTGTTTTAACAATTTAAACAGTGGCGGGTCTCACTGCCACCACCTACATTTTTTTTAAGTGGGTCTTTAACAGGCCTGGAGGGAAATCCCAGTTAAACAGCGATGGTATTTAGATGCTCCACTGTGTAGATTGTTAAAATAAACCCCTATATCTCTTTTCGCTGTCATTTTTCCTCCTATTTTGTTCCCACAACAGCTGTTTCATTAATGCTAAGGCTAGGGAATATAATTCTGCATGCTTTCTGATATGTCTTCAATTATCTAGAAATACAATGTGTTCAAATCAAAGAAAGCAATACAGAAAAGCCTGTGACATCAAGTCTCTGACACAGCACAGACTAAACCTTTAGACATACACTAAGTAATAAAATTGCTGAATAATATTACAGACTGGGATTCTCTAGCTTCAAGGAAATGCATCAAGTTGATGAGGTACAAATGGAACAACTTGACATTTACTGGCATGTAACACACATCATGTTGTAGGTTTTATTCTAAAATATAATCATCTCACTGAGCAAGCTGACCTGTTCTTGAGTTGTGTAGTCAAATAGACTTTTTTCTTTGCTTAGTGTTTGTAGATATGTGTTGGCTCTACTAGTGGGAGAAACAGATAATTAGCATGTGTGTAATACCCAACTTTCTTATATAATATTTGGGTTATTTGCTAAGTGCTGCTTTCAAGAGCAAAAAGTAGGTCATTTTGTTGTATTTAAAGTCGAGGTAAGAGGTTTGGAGAGTGCTTATTTACAAATAAGTGTCTTAACCTTTTTAGCCAAGTAGATCTTAACGGGCTATATAGGTCAGTTTGAAAAGCAAGTTATTAATTGGAAAGTCTGTTTTTACTTCTGTGAGTTTGCAAAAATTCTGCTGCTATGCTTCCTTTCAACAAATAGCACAAGAAACCTAAAGTATATGGTATAGGTTTTACTTCCAGAATAGATATTTCAGTGCTTTATCATGCTGAGAGAGTGTAATCATTCTTTACCTGAACATAACAAGACCCTAAACCTGTTACTGTTATTAGGCTATAACAGCACTCTGACATCAGTTAACAGATTCCTTTTTAAAAAAAACACATTTAAAAAACTGAATTATGCCAGTTTGCTCAAGACTTCCCCCAATGGTAAAACGTGCTGTAAAATTTATTAAACATGCCAGATATTCATTTCTGAGGGAGAGTGTTTATCGTCATGGGATCCAACAAAGATGAAAAACAATATTATGTAGATTCAGACAGTAGAAAGTGTTTCTTTAACCAGCATGTAAATTTTCTTTTTGCTTTTTCAAATACAGGTTTTGTACGTTTTTTAGAAGGCTATTACATTGTGTTGATTACAAAACGAAGAAAGATGGCTGATATAGGAGGGCATTCAATCTATAAAATTGAAGATACTAATATGATCTACATTCCAAATGACTCGGTCAGAGTTGCACATCCTGATGAAGCCAGGTAGTCCAAACTTGATGACGTCGATGTTGTTATTGTTTATTTTATTATGTTTTTACATTAGCCTCCAATGGCAAGATAATAATCCCTGTAGACAGAGAAGTCAGCCTGCTTGTGTAAAGTCTATATATCTGGGCTGATTCAAGCTCAGCTGGAAAACTAACTGTACTCCCAATTTAAAGGAATCTGCCTGGAAACATTCTACTAGTTAGTTCAACCACAAATAAGGATAGCAGTATATCGAAAAATCTAGTAGTAGGTTAATAAAAAATGTGAAATGTGACCTTAAATAAGACAAAATAAGAAAATACACCAAACATTGACTACTGTATGATAACCATATTGTTATTTTTATCTTTCTTTTCCTCTCAATTACCTAATAATGTTTAATGTCACTGTGGACAAAATGGTCAATAGTCAACTCAATACACTATAATGTGTGTTGGTTTTTATACTGTATTTCAACATTCTTAAACAAGAGTTAATAAAATGCATACTATAGCCATGTATTACATGCAGAAATATCTTACAAATATGAAAAAAGAACAATCTGTGCATGTCTTATTTTTTTTTTTCGCTATGTTAAAAAACATGCTTTTCAAATATTAGTACTAGCAGTACTACAGTATCACAAACTTGTAACTGGTATTGTGAATATAATTTAAACTTTTTTTTTTCCACCTTTAGATATGGGAGGATTTTCCAAAATGTTGATCTGTCCAGCAACTTTTACTTCAGGTAAATTTTAAACTGCTGTGTTTATTTTCTATTCACATTAATTGTATTCTTTTATTTTGCATACCATAACGTGAAGAGAATAACATAGAATCACATATACAGCTAGTGGCCTGTTTATTCAGGAGCTTGTCTTCAAATTGCTCTGATTGGTCGTTTGTTTTGAAATTGTAGCTACAGCTATGACTTGAGCCATTCCCTGCAGTACAATCTCACAGTCCTGAAGATGCCCAGTGAGATGCTGAAGACGGAGGAGGTCTCAACACAGAGTCGACAGGACAGCTTTGATATCTTCGAAGATGAAGGTTTACCTACACAAGGTTGGAGTTAATTACTTTGGCATTTTGAGTGACTAGCTGAACATCAGTTCAGGGGAAAAAACAAGGTCCATATTATAAAAGCCTTTAATTTAAACTTGTTGACTCCACTCCAGAATAACTCCACTCAAAGAAGCAGACGCCTAGTGCAGTATAGGAAAAACAACCTTTCTCAACACAGTAGACCATGTAATCCTGCGGCATAAAGTATTTTTATTTAGTACATTTAGAAGCCCAGGATACCCCCAAAACGATGTAATTTGTTATTGTAGGATTGTCAGGTTCATTTGTGTTGAGAGTATTTGAGTGACCTTAAAAAAAGAAACACTGAAGTCTATGAAAGGCCAGGGTTGTGGCAGATAGTGTATTGTGCACTCCATGACTTAACTTTCAGGTTGTTTTGTTTTTCAGTGGTTTATGGCATCAGCAACGAACCCTATGCAAAATATGTGTGGAATGCCCAGCTGCTGGAAAAAATCAAAGATAATGTGCATCCAGACTGGCTTTTGTATGTCATTCATGGATTCTGTGGGCAGTCCAGTATCTTTTTTATAATTCTACCTTTTTATAAACATTTTAGCATGGAAATTAGTAAAGCAGTGCAGTTTACTGTCCAAGGATTCTTTTATTTTGTTTTGCTTTTTAGTTTTAGTTTTTAGCAAATGAAACCACCAGTGACTGGTCTGGATTACAGCCTAGAATGTCAGTGTTTTGAATATCAATATATTAGATTCTGTGTGCTCTGTTTTTATCTTTTGAGTAAAAGCCCAAAATAGAAAGTGTTGCTCGCGTTAAATAAATCCCTCCATAAAAACAGACATTAAACATAAATGGCAAGCAGCATTTCAGCAATGCTGAACAAAGAAAACAATGTTAATACAACTGAAGTCATTTATATTGTACAGTCCACATTTTAAATAGATGGAAATTACAAATGGCATGTGGTAACCACAAGTTAATTCATATGAAGTGAAGAACAACTAAAACAAAACAGCCAGGCGTTTATACAAATGACACAACTCCCACCGTTTTTTGGTTAAATTCCGGGAACAGAATGCTTTGTGATTCATCACTCAATTATTTCCCAACCTTAACCTTAACACCCAAGAGCTGCTGATATATGGTCGACCAGTTCACGTCACCCTGATTGCCAGAAGATCGAGCAAGTTTGCTGGAACACGTTTCCTGAAGAGAGGAGCCAACTGCGAGGTACAGTACAGTACTGTGCTGGCCATCAATTGGTTTGATTTAAGTTTGGCTGGCTTTGATTTCTTGGCATTAGCACTACTAGAAGGTCACACTTCATAAAGCGTGCTTTCTTGATAAATTTACCTGAACCAGTTTGCCATTTGAGTGCTTTTTTAAATATGATTCCTAATTAACAAGAGCATAGTTGGGGTAAATGAACAGCATAGTATGTAACAGCTAATCAAACAAAGGTGATCAACAAAATGCATTCTAAAAACAATGTTGCTCAATTGCTCATCATGTTTTCAACATATACAGTTCAAGTCATAGACTGGGAGTTTTAACATGCTATTTTTTGTGCAGGGGGACGTAGCTAATGAAGTAGAAACAGAACAGATAATCCATGATGCATCAGTGATGTCCTTTACTGCCGGGAGTTACTCTTCTTATGTCCAAGTCCGAGGTTCTGTCCCTCTGTATTGGTCTCAGGACATTTCCACCATGATGCCCAAACCACCCATTAGATGTAAGTTTGAAAAAAAAAAAATAATACAGAATTAGCATGTGTTTTATTTAGGTTTTCAGGATAATCAGTGAAAGTACCCAGATGCCATTGACACACAAGATTGCCCATAACTTTCTTGACTTTCATAATGGGTACCATCTTTATTAATGCTGTCCAATGTGATCAGCTCTGAACTCTTAGCATCCTTAAAGTAGTTTTTTAATTCTTGTTTTATTTATGGTGAAGAATTTTCTGTGGAAGTAATCTTTTACATTTATAAATGATTTCCATTACACGAGAGTAGATGTTAAAACTTCATGCTGATTTGAACTCGGCTCTCGCCAAGATAAGCACCAACTAAGACGTAGCTTTACAGTAAACTAATGTGATCCATATGTGTCTCCATCCAAAAAAGTGCTCAGTTCTTCACAGTGCTGTGAAAAAGCGGGCTGGAAATGTCCGCTCCGCTTCAGCAACTACCCCGCTCCACTCTCCCGCTCCATATACATTTGGCTCGGTCCGCTCCGCTTGCACTGTCTGATTGCAGCCAGATTCGAAAATACTGACTCACAAAGGCATGTCGATGCAAAAGGCACAAGCACTTAAATGGCTTTGCATACTAGTTCTCATTATTCCATACGCAGAGATAACCAAAAATCATGAAGTAATTGTTTTGAAAAAGAGAGCTTCAGGCTATTATCACATGATAAATCTACAAGTCCTGTACTGCTGGGGGCAAGGCTGCATTTTGTAGACTTTTGTTGAGCTTATTGAGCAGATCAAACACATCTGCAAGATAAGCAAGCATTGCAAGCCGCTGTGAATCTTGGAGAAGTCCAGCATAAGGAAATCGTTGTTTCTCCAGAAAAAAAAAGCATTGCTTCTCATCTCAGCTCAAACAAACGTGTCAAAACCTTCCCACAGGAAAGCCATCGACCAGTAGGCATATTCTTAGCAGCTAAAGCTTCGCGATGTATTGAACAACGAGTCCAGGTAGCATTGCGTGCAACATGCTGAATTCGAGTCACCAGACCATTGTTTTTTCCCGTCATAGCTCTGGCACCATCAGTACATCCACCAATACACTGACCCCAGACCAGCCCAGCATCTTTAACTGCTTCAGAAACAGTGTCATGAATGCTTTCCACAGTAGCTCGACTTGAAAGTGGACAACAAAACAATACATCCTCCTGCACAGATCTGTCGCAATTGTATATTACAAAAGCTAAGAGCTGTGCAGCCCTCTGATGCATCAGTTGATTCATCAAGTAGGATAGCAAAAAACGTCACTGTTTTTCACTTGCATATAAAGCTATTTATGAACGTCAGCAGTCATTTCATGAATGCGTCGTGCAACTGAATCGTTTGAAAGGCGTATAACTTTTAATTTACTTGTGGAATCAGGTCCCAACATATTAGTTGCCATGTCAGCAGCACATGGCGCTATAGTGATTCAGCAGTGGGTTAGGGCTTACCGCTTCTTGCTATCCTTAAGCCACCATGTAGGACGCACAGAGAGCTTTAGTATTCACACTGCTTGCATCAAATGACATCTTGTTGTTTTTGCAGATTCGCTAACTTCCTCTGGAAAAAATCTGTTGGTTTGTCTTTCAGGGAAAGATGCTTGTTTTCTAAATGATGGCGCATTTTTGAAAGCTTCATACTTTCATGACTTCCATGTTCACATTCCTCACTGGCCGTCTTAGAAGCAGGCTTTTTCATCCACAAAATAGCTTGTCTTTGTATAATGGTGTGCACAGGCTACCTGTTGATGACGTCAGGCCAGGAAGAGAATCAACACAGACAGTCGGTACTTTGTTGAAAGCGCTGCTTGTGCGGTTTAATATTAAATAAACAAAACAAAAGGTTTTAACAAAACACACAAACACTGGCACAAAACAAAATGGCACTATGGCCAAAACAGAAAACACAGTGAACACTTAACACACAAGTATCGTGCTTAGCTATGTCAGCACGAGTAGCAATTGCTTTAGTTTTTAGACTGATCTTACTTCTCCTTCTCTCTCCCGTTCTTTCACCCTGAATATACCAACCCCAAGTGAGTGATTCGTGCCTCTATATATACAGCTGTGCCGGGATTTAATTTCTAATTAATCATTCACTTCAATCCCAGCACGTGAACTATATTGTTCTTATACAGTTCTATGGTTCTCAGTCTCTCTGGATAGCCAAGTCATGGTTCCCATTGAAAGGAACCTATAATGAACAATAAAGACCCATATTTCTCTGACTTTGGCGAAAAAGAAACCTTTATAAATGTGCTCCTTGACAACATTTCATGATGAAGAGTAAACCAAGTTAGTTTCTTCTTGACACATACTACGATTTCACAGCAAAGGTGTCACCCTACTGCTTTGATCCAGTTACATAAAAATACAATGTGCATTAAGCCTGGGCTTGAAGGGCATTGTTCCCAGGCAACCATCACATCACTGACACACCTTAAAATGAAGGTATACAGTATGTGTGCAGAATTGGCATTATGGTTCGATTCATGTGTGTCCCCTTGAGTCTGCTACACTGCTACAATAGGTGACTAGTTCCTTTCATCTGTTTTCTTTTGCAGTGGACCAAGCAGACCCCTACGCCCACGTAGCAGCACTCCACTTTGACCAGATGCTTCAGAGGTTCGGGTCTCCAATAATTATACTGAATCTAGTCAAGGTACTGTGTCACTGCAGTTTGAGATAATACCACCTGCAGGTTGTTTTCCATAGTTTACTACATATTGTATGGGCTTTCAAATCAATTTCCTTGCATCTTACTGGCACTAACAAAACTATCACTATAAAATCTTTTGTTAGAGCATTTTAAAAACAAATAACAATGTAATGTTGTTTAAGAGTAACCCCAGTGAAAAAAATATAGATATGAACAGGAAATTGAAATCTGTAGCAACTGGGATGTTTTTGACTGAGAGTTTTGTCAGTTTCAGAAACAATTAAAAGACTTAGAGGTAGATGTACTAAGATGGACCAGTCGCAGCGCAAACATACCCCAATTTGCATTTTCATTCTAACAATTCGCAAAGTGCACATTTTGTCGTATGTACTAAGAAAATATATGTTAATGAAAAGAGCCGCAATATACTAATATAAATATTATTTACATCATCTTAGCGAGCTCTCTAGCGAGAGTTGTGCAACATTTTTTTGAATAAAATAGCAGCAGTTGAGTTGTTGTTTGCTGCAGCAGAGAGTGCCCGAAGGATAACATCTATACATGCAAGGGTGCAAGAATCAAAATAACATTGTTTTTGTTAAATCTGTCATCTGTACAATGCATTCTGTTCTGTCTTTATTTTATCTATTTTAGTACTGTTATTTATATATATATATATATATATATAAATGAAAGGCAATTTAATCCCAGCAGATACTATAGTGGGGGCCCCAACCTTCACCCCCAAAAACTTTTCATAATCATACAGTAGCCCCTCGCTAAACCGGACATGTTTGTCCGAAATAACACTAATGTGTTTTAGGTACGCTACATATTACATTTTGTAAAAATATCATAAATCTGTACAGTAGGCCTATACAGTATACAGTACAGTAGTAAAATCAAATGAATATCTAGCGCACTTTTTGTAATTTAGCCTACTGGTAACACAAAATAAATCATGCTGCTGCATTGTACACATTGGTGTACAATGCAAATAAAAGATTATTTTAAATTGAAACTAAATTATTTTTTTATTTTATTTGTATTATTATTATTTTTAACTTGGTCTACTTAGTAGCCTAGACAATTAACACACAGTAGATCATGGTCCTATACAGATGCTCAGAATGAGCTGGAGGGGTTAGTGGCACATGTGTGCAGTCTATTACTCCCAACACGCTGGGAAAACCACAAATGTCATAGAAATTTGTTTTCAAGGCTTGTAAGTACACCCTGACTTTAGTGAAAATTAGGTACTTGGGTGTTCGTCTCAAAAAATACATTGAGCACAACTGGCAACACACGAGAAAAAGCGGACTGGGAAATGCTAGCAACAATTGCGACTGTTTAAACATGCTTTCAAAAGTTCTTAACACATTGATGCAATTGTAAGTGTTGCAATTGCCCGTAGCTTTAGTACATCTCATTACAATATTTTTGATCCCTCATTTGCACTGTCTCCACCCTGTTTTTGGAATTTCTGCAGGAACGCCCAGAATTACATATTCATTTAAGGCTAAAGTGCAAGTAAGAACTGCAGCTGCAAAGCATTCATTAAAATGATGCTAACAGCGTTGCGTTTGTTTAGTACATTTCATGCTACACTTCCGACTGGTTTGCATGTGGTTTGCAACGATTGCGACGGACGCAACCCTTTAGTACATCTATTCATGTAATCTAGTCGAAGCAAAAAAGTTTTATTTATCCAGTACCTAAACTGATGGCTTTAGTTGATTTGCTATATTATACATTTTTTGGTGTCTGAAAGTTTACGTAAGCATAAAAATTGAGAATTTGCATAAAATCAGACCATGTTAACATGCTGTTTTTAGAGGATAATCAGCAACTCAAACTGGTTACTTTATTGTTTGTTTCCTAGAAACACATTTAACCTTGTGCATTAAAACTTTTTTGTACTATTTTGTGTTTGGATATGTTTTAAAAAGATTTACAAGAGAGCCAGTGCCATATTGTAAGTACTATTAAAATCCAGATCAAAGCTTACCTTGATGAATGTAAAACTTGATGAAAATATCAGGTATAGAAAGGGTTATTGAGTGAAGGTACCCTTACTGAACTCAAAAAGCATGATTGTACGAGTACAGTGTAAAAACTGTATATTAAATCCATATCTCAAGAATCCATAGCACACGTTGACAAGCAACAAATGGTATTACTACCAACTATTTCCAAAACAAACCCCATTAGATTTATCTTATTAATATTCCTATGTTGCTGCAAATGCTTCAGCCTGACATTTTTGACATTGAGTTGATTGTAGTCACATTGCGACTCACATGTTGGATGCTACAGATTCACAAGGTCGGGCCATGTGATTCAGTGTGTGTGTGTGTGTGTGGGTGGTGCTGGTGGTGTTGGGGGGGGGGGGGGGGGTGCTTTGAACGTTTTGCTAAAGAATCCAAACAATAGCACTTTAGTGTTCACAGTAATGATTCCACTACATGCTCAAGGTAATAGAAAAGTGGGAAGAAGACAGAGGCACAGTATGTGTGAAACCAAGTTTGAAAATTGAATTTGTCACATTTGGAAAAATAAAGATTAGTTGACAGTTGTGCTTTGTTGGAAGACACCGGTTGTATTCAGCCATTTTTATAATGGGGAACCATGTAGTTCATGCACAGAGTGATGAACAATTATTTCAAGTAGGAAGAAAAATAAAGAAAGGAAAGTATTTAGTTAAATTGAATAGAGCCTGGACACAGCTTTGAAGCCATTTCCTGGTGAAGATTAACTTCCTTTGGAAAGGCATTAGGGTCACACACTTTGTTTGCACACTTTATAGACTTTTTCACAGATGTTAGTTTGACTGCTTAGCGATGGCCTCTTGCAGTATGCCTTGGTTCCTGATAAAGCTATTTAGGTGCCCTGGCCAATGCAGGGACCAGAACTAGTTTACTGCTGACCACAGGAGCTTGCGTTTTTTGGAAATGTGGATCTTGTGGCACCCCCTTTTCATTTAAAAAAGTATTCCGTTACGTAGCTTGCCATAAACACAATTTCTAATTAGCCAGGTTCTGTACAATCTCCAGTTCGGAATCCAGTTGTCTTAAATATGTATTTATTTATTTATTTATTTATTTATAGTATTTAACCTGGGGAGGCATTTAAAAACATTATCTTACTTATGAGGGGTCATTGTGCAAAAAGCTTGCTATGTCAAGTGGTCAAGACTTTTCTTTACTACTTAAAGAAAAATATATATATATATGTTGTATCTAGCTATATATATATATATATATATATATATATATATATATATATATATATATATATAAATAAAATTATATATATTATATTATAATATGCCAGATTCTGCTGAGTCGCCCTGTTTGAATGATCAGACCCCCTCCCTTTTAAGCATGCCTAATTGTAACGTAATCCTACCTAATGTTAAAAATACTCCCTCTGCAATAATGCCTGTGTAATGTTGGAATGTATTTTCTAGTGTTATAACCAGGCTACAGTACTTGCACTGCTCAGATTATTTTATTAATGTTATTAGTTGTTAGAATTAATACAGCAAAAAAAAAACTGTGTAGCTAATGCTACTGTAGCTTTAACTGGAAGACCTTACCTTAGATTGTTACAAAGGGGTACTTTGAGCAAATGTCTTTGAGCTCTGGCCAAGGAAATAAAGAATATTGAACAGAGAAATCTTGTTTGGTCATTGTTTATATTGTTTATTGTTAGTCACTGTTTGCTTCAGTGGAACACTGTGATTATTTATTTATTTTTAGATCTGTGCTGCTTTTGCGTTTTTTTTTAAATTGTACATTCAGTTGGAAGGTTTTTTCCTTTAAAAAATAAATAAATAAAAACAGACTACCTCTAATTTTCTCCGATAGACCTTCTGCCTCTCCTGTGTGTCGAGAGGTACACACAATTTACATCAGGGCTTCTGGTTTTCTGTTTTTGTCTGACTTTTCGCCTCTCCTTTACGAATTAATTTCAGAATTAAGACGTTTCTCAGTTTTAATTCAGAAGCTAAAACACATTACACAGTGCTCAGAGTCATTTTAAAAGGAAAGTAGTTAAACACAACGAAAACACAGAAAACCAGAAGCTCTCAATATATTATTCAGTGTTAACTCATCAATGGCATTGGTTGTTGCTTTATTTATATAAATTAAGGTTTGATGAGTGTCTCTTTTTTAACTAATATCACAATACACTAAATAACATGCAGACTACGTCCAAGAAGTATTAAACCATTGTAGTATTGAAAATAAAACATGACGATTTATATTAATACTGTGCATGAATTTCAGCTTCTACAGTCTGTTCTTGGTGAAAGACAGTTACATGTACAACGATTTTAAAGCTGTATTTGCCTTTTGCATCTCTCGACTTACGGCGGCACTATCATACGGGTAGACAGGATTGGATGGGTTTATTCTATCTTATAATGCCTCCGGGAGGCACTATCATACGGGTAGACAGGATCGGATGGGTTTATACTATCTTATAATGCCTCCGGGAGGCACTGTCGTACGGGTAGACAGGATCGGATGGGTTTATACTGTCTTATAATGCCTCCGGGAGGCACTGTCGTACGCGTAGACAGGATCGGATGGGTTTATTCTATCTTATAATGCCTCCGGGAGGCACTGTCGTACAGGTAGACAGGATCGGATGGGTTTATTCTATCTTATAATGCCTCCGGGAGGCACTATCATACGGGTAGACAGGATCGGATGGGTTTATACTATCTTATAATGCCTCCGGGAGGCACTGTCGTACGGGTAGACCGGATCGGATGGGTTTATACTATCTTATAATGCCTCCGGGAGGCACTGTCGTACGGGTAGACAGGATCGGATGGGTTTATACTATCTTATAATGCCTCCGGGAGGCACTGTCGTACGGGTAGACAGGATCGGATGGGTTTATACTATCTTATAATGCCTCCGGGAGGCACTGTCGTACACTTAGACAGGATCGGATGGGTTTATACTATCTTATAATGCATCTGGGAGGCACTGTCGTACGGGGAGGCAGTATCGGTTACGACACCAGCACAAATTATGGCGACCAACTAATGATTTACAGCAAGACTAGAGGTGGGGATTGTATTGCAATTCCTTACTAAATATCTTGATATCCCTGAATAGATAATCATCTCCTGCTAAATATTTTGATATTTTAATTTAGCAAAATATGCTAAATATTTTAATGAGCAAGACATCTAGTAGAAACCCAGAAATGTTCTCCTTTTTCTAGGAAAGCAGTACAACTGGGGATGGTGACTCCTGAGTGGTGACTGCCAGGACTTGGTATAATATTCACTGTAGTGCTGTCCATCATGGCAGTCCTTAGACAGAAACTATTTTTGAGGGCAAAATGAAGAAGATGTCATACTCAGTCATGCCGAATTGATAGTAAGTAGATCATATTTGGGGAACCACAGCATGTGGGACAGACTGTTCATTAAAATCTCTTGCATATTTTTAAAGAGGAGATGATTTTGTATGCAAGGATACCAGGATATTTAATAGTCTTAGTTAGGGCTGTAACAAAGGGTACATTTTGACCTTCAAAGGTTCGAAACACATTACTGAATGCAGGTTCGAACCTTCAATTGTACTAATTTGCATAACTGGTGACATCGCCATAGCTATTAGTTTATATTTCATTGAAAATCCTATTATTATACAGGTAATCCATATAAATTTTGCTTACGATTGTAAGTCGCCCTGGATAAGGGCGTCTGCTAAGAAATAAATAATAATAATAATAATAATAATAAATGGAATAAAACATTCATATGTAGTTTAAAAATATGTTGTATAGAACAGTAATCATGTTTTTATCATTTAAATAAAAATACACATTGTTTATGTACATGTAATTGATGCTGCTTGTGATATATACAGTTAGCTTGCATTGCAGCAGCACCTTATTGCGGCCAGTTAAAAGAACTGCAGCTGACTCAAGTAAAACAAAGCTTTATTTAACAGTCACTGTTCCAAGCAGGGTATAAGTCACAGTCACATTTTACTACTTTAATACTACTACTAATAAAACTAATAATAATAATAATAATAATAATATGAATTTACGCTTGTCGAGTGATCCCGGAGAGGGGTGGACAGTGCTCAGTTTTAAAAATTAAAATGTGTGACATTTAGTGACGAACCTTTGAAGGTTTAGAACTACCTTCGAATTCCTGGCTAGCGAATTAGCATTTGAACCTTTGAACACAGCCCTAGTCTTAGTAAAGTTATCTGGCAACAAACTTCCCATCCCCAGTTGTACTGCTTTCCTAGGAAAAGGAGAAACATTTTTAAGGTACCATAAATGGACTGTACAATCCCCACGCCTAGTCTTCCTGAAAATCATTTGTTGTTGCCATAACCTGTGCCAGTACTGTGTTTGTATGTGCATATATGTATGTGTGTGTATAGATAGATATAGATAGATAGATAGAGAAATTTGAAAGGAGGTATAACTGTAGTGTATTTATTAGATGTGCACAAAAGGTTTAAGTGATACAAAAATGTATTTCATGACATTTCGGACAAAAGTCATTCTTCAGCTGTGTAGAAAGAAACGTAAACAGTGCAGTAAACTTGTTATTTTTCAAGAATGAAAAATAGCAAGTAGTGCACTGTGTGACAAAGAAAACAAATGCTAATAAAATAGACAAATACACTGCAAAATAATGCTGGGTGGGTAGAAATAGAAAGGAATAAATGTTTAATAATTTTTAATCTGGGAAAAGTAGAAATCAAGATATAGCTCAGCCAACCATGTGTCATGTTTCAAATGTACTGTAGATCACTGTTTGCATTTGTAAATCGATGTGCTTGATGTAGGTAATACAGTAACTACTTTCAAGCGAGTGTCTGGCCCAGCACAGAGTACTTCTGTTGTAAATTATGACTAGGGGTCTTCCTAATGACACCTATATACTGCTTTTAAAATCCTAGAGTAATAACATTATAAAGATGTCTTACTTTATTGTTGTTGTTGTCCTGCATGGCAGTAGACGATAGCAAGTATTCAGCATGTGTCATTTATCCAGTGATCAAGGGTTTTTCACCCTCTTCCCACATCAAACAAACTCGTCAATTCCAAAACCTGTGAAAGGCTGCTGTAGTTATTGGCAACTGAAGAAGCCCTCTATCTCTTCACAAACTAGAATGGACATGAACCTGCCTGTTCAGGCTGGTTTGGTGCAGTCTGTGGACTCATTCTCTTGGAGTTCTGTGTTGCTACTTACATAGTTTGCTTTTAATTCCATCGTGCCTGTGTTCATTTGGATGTAGTTGAAAGCCATGCTCTTACCTACATGACATAGCCTTTTTATGAAGTCACTGTAAACCTCTTAATGATTTTTACAGTAATTGTTCTGTATGTACCCCAAAGCAGCTGTAATCACTTATGAAAAAAAGGTTTTCTGTTTGTTGTTTGTTTGGTATTGCCATTTTAAAGACAAAATAAAAAGGCCATTAAGCGAACAACTGATTAACGTTTGTAAATGTTATAGCAACAGCACAAGAAATCCGACATTAAAAAAAAACCCTTGTAACCTGTTGGTAAACTTTTTAAAAACTAAACCGGTGCTTATTTTTTCATTGGGATGTTTAATTCATAGTGTTTTACTGTGTGTATTTCCATATGTCTGTGTTTTGTTAGACTAGCTTATATAATTATACTGTGTAAGATAAGATTTTGCACTGCCATCTTTTCAAGCTAACCTAAAGCATACCACCGAAACAGAAACATTTTGTTAGTGTTTAACCCTCTCAGTTGAACACAAGGGGAAGCTATTGTTTGACCAGAGGATGTGAATAGTAAAAAGCATTGCTTTCATAGGGAATAACAACATGATTAGATTTTTGTCCTTTTAATTATCTAGTGAAGACCAGTTTGGCCCTCCCCCCAAACCAGTGATGGCTGAGAAATGAGAACTCACTTCGTAGATACGTATCATCAGAAGAGTGTCAGTCTTCAGTACTGTCAGTCACGATTTAAGTCTATCTTAATTATTATTTTTTGAACTCTAGAAACGTGAGAAGCGGAAGCATGAAAACATCCTGAGTGAAGAGCTTTATCCTGCCGTGACGTACCTCAACCAGTTTCTGCCTCCGGAGCACCACATCGATTACATTGCCTGGGACATGGCCAGATACACAAAGAGGTACAGAAATCCAACAGATCCAAAAACTGATAAGAATTGGTTTAATCTATTTATAATGCTGTGCATCCACTTGTCCAATCAAGCAGAAGTTACAGCAATGAAAGCAATGCAATTTTAACATATTCATTAATTTTAATAGTCGGTAGCTTTGAGCATATTTTAGTTTATTTTGTTTCCTTAGTTATAACGTCAGCATTCAGAGAGAAAATAATGTTTTAATGATCTGAACTATGAATAAAGAATTACAGCATATTTAATCACCCTCATTAAATATTCATGTTAATGGTAACCCACATTCATAACATTTTCTGATTGATGTTACATGGTGTCTTAATGTGGGAGCTCAGCGCCAAGTTTTCACAGTAATATTGACTCTTTTTTTTTTTTTTTTTACTTTCACAAGCAAACTGTGCAATGTGCTGGATCGTCTCAGCTTAATAGCAGAAAATGTAGTAAAAAGAACAGGGTTCTTTGTAAATCGCCCAGATTTCTACTGTAACACAGCAAGGCCTGATGAAAGGTAAGCACCAATCTTTTATGCTTTATTTCTTCTATAAAAGGTCTTAAAAAGATGGCTCAGGGCAATCTGGGAAGCTTCTGCTGTCCATATTTGTGGATAAAATGGCCCTTGGTCTCCTATGCTGCCAATAAGGGCCCCTTTTTCATGAGAACCAAAAATCATTACATACAAAGTTCTGTTGGTTAATAGATCTCAAACTGAAATCTGGATGAAACATATTTGATATCGTCTTTTAGGTGGTATTCATTCTCTGAGCCATGTTTGGGAATGTTGGTGCAACAAAAGATACAAGAGATTAAAAATTGCAAACTTCACAGAGAATGAAACCACAAAATACTAGTTATACGTTTTTGTGTTCCAAGCATTTTCTTTTAGGCAGATACTTTGAAAATATCCAGTCAGAAACTGCTGGTACATAACAGATGTAAATAAGATGCTGCATCCCAAAGTACTGTTTATACATACAAATATAGACTTTTGGCATTTTCCAGAAATATATTGAAATATTGTTTACCTTTTCAGGCTTGGTGCATGCTCTGTTTATCAGTTTTAAATAAACATTCACCTGCAGTATATTTGGCATTTTAAAGTGGGCAATAATATTTAAGCAATTTCTCAAAATCTTTTCACACAAATCGCTTCAGTCATTAGTGTGAGTGGGATGAGCAAGTGAGTTGTGTGCCTTAAGCAGCAGGAAATGTGTTAAGAATATATTAGCATCACTTATTGCACATGTTTTTGTTGTTGTATTTTGGCGTATGCAGTGCCTGAATCTAACAAGCTGCCAAAAGTAAAGAGATTGTAAAAATAGATCCAGGAGTAGTCTGTCATACAAACAATGGTATGTTTGGCATAAGCAGCATCGAAGTGGTATTGCTCAGTGTAGTAATACAGGAGGAAACAAGTATCTTTATTTTACCTGATGATTTTTTGGTAACTAATTAGTCCATGTCTTCCTCTTTATAATTATGCCCTCATTTTAGGCTGCCTTGTAGTGTTCCCAATCAGTGTTTTTCCATGATGACTCCTTGTTTCATTTTGTCTATCTTGTAGGTGGGGTGACCTTGGGGGTTATTCTACAGCCAGCGGTCGTATGCAGGTACAGACAAACAAGTGTTTCAACCTAATGGATAGAGTTTGCCAATAGTGGCCAGGTGCCAGACAAGGACAGATGAAAACCTCAAGGTTGAACTCCTTTCCTCAGGGTTGAGTAGCTTGGCAACACTATCCTCACATCTGCTGGTTAAAAAGATGTGATTGGCCAGACAGGGGGAACAGCTGTGAGGTAACATTGGAATATGCCATTTCAAATTGGGGAAAAAAATCTGCATAAAATACCATCAGTCATTATTCAGTAATGGCCCCCGATTGACTGAGCTGTTCAAGGCTACGTACCGGTATCTTGGGGTCCACTTGCCAAAATCTTTCTATATTCTTAAAATACCTAATGTATTACCTGTTTAATATCCTATCATGATTGCTGTATTTCATTCTCTACTGTATTTCTATGCTTACTAACTATTCCACCAAAAATGTCCTTTTGCCAGAGCTCCTGAGTGACGCATCCAGTAAAGACGCTCCGCGTGGAGTGCAGGATGCGCCCTATAGCCTGGAGATTGCAGGTTCAAATCCAGGCTATGTCATTGCCGACCATGACCGGGAGTTCCCAGGGGGCGGCGCACAATTGGCCGAGCGTGGGAGGGCTTAAGTCGGCAGCGCAATCCACGGTTCACTGCGCACCAGTGACCCCTGTGGCTTATAGGGCGCCTGCGGGTCTGCAGTGGAGCCATTCAGATCTGTGTTGTCCTCCAGCACTATAGGTCTGATGGCCTCGCTGTGGATTCGCAGTGCGGAAAAAGACAGCTAGGCAGGGACACGTTTTGGAGGATGCGTGTGTTAGCCGCCGTTTCCCGAGTCGCCAGGGGGTTGCAGCGGTGAACCGGGATTAATAATAACACAATTGGCAGTTCTAAATTGGGGAGGAAAATGGGGTAAAAATCATTGGCAACGACTAAATTTAAATAAAAAATAAAATGTCCTTTTGCACACAGATTTTTGGTGACGTGATTTTAGAATTAATCTCTAGGGATGTACAAATGTAATTATTTATCTAATTAGAAAATCTGGGCAGCAGTCTGGAGTAGTGGTTAGGGCTCTGGACTACGGAGGGTTGTGGGTTCAATCCCTGGTGGGGGACACTGCTGCTGTACCCTTGAGCAAGGTACTTTACCTAGATTGCTCCAGTAAAAACCCAACTGTATAAATGGGTAATTGTATGTAAAAATAATGTGTAAAAAAATAATGTAATTGTATGTAAAAATAATGTGATATCTTGTAACAATTGTAAGTCGCCCTGGATAAGGGCGTCTGCTAAGAAATAAATAATAATAATAATAATAATAATAATATCTAGTTATAAAAGAGTGTATCCAAGATCCATCACCTAACTATCTCTTTTTTGTATTATATGGTAGACTGGTGTTTTGCGGACTAATTGTGTGGACTGTCTGGATCGTACCAATACTGCCCAGTTCATGGTTGGGAAGTGTGCTTTGGCATACCAGCTTTATACCCTGGGCATGATCGACAAGCCTAGGTTACAGTTTGATACGGACTGTGTCAGGTAACTAATGTCTATACGGTACTTCATTTGTTTTGTTACTGTTTTATAGCAGATTTTGTGCTCTGCCTGATTTTCATAATTTGCGTTGACCTGTAACTGAATGCAACAAAATGATGCTCGAAATTAGTATTTGTGATTGGAGAGTGACTCTTTTTTTTCCTATTAAAATAAATACATCTCTGTAAGCATATACCTGCTGAATATACACATGCCACACTAGAGATAAAACACACTTTGAAGCTGTTCTTTATGCACTGGAAACAAACAGGCTAGTATACCAGCAATTTCTGTGCCGTGTATTTTCATATTTACACGACTAGAGTGGACTGCAGGTACCTGATTTTCTTTCCTTTGGGGGGAGAGGGGTGTCCCTGCATATCTTGCTTTTTAACTGAAGTTTTTCAAAGTTGACTGTTTCAGCTAGTGCAATGTTGATCATACATTGCATGATGAAGGCATTCTATGTACTGTGTAATACACTAGCTGAAATGTGCGTCTAGCTGCATCTGCACTGTCATTGCCTATGTATATCTGAACTGAAAGTAATTGTATAACACATTAATTCTGTAAATATTACCCATTTTGCACTACCGTTAGCTACATAGGTCTCAAATGTGCAATTTTGAAAGAAACATGTTATAGACGACATGTATTCTCATTTTAAAACTGACACCCGCCACTATACTAGGTTAAAGAAAGCTGTCATTTGCCTGCCTGGCCTTCCAGGAAGTATGTAATACTTTATCTCCTTTGTCATTTTACCTCAGTAGCGTCTTCAGGGCCAAAGCCTGTTACTGGCTGAAAGTATGCCAGTCTATAGGAGAAGCAGCTGATTGGTTATTGACAGGAAAGAAACAAATGCAAGGGATGGGGAAAATTTCAACCTCTACGAAAAACAACCCAAGAAATACAAGACAGCATGGCTTGCAGATTTTCTAATACTTTGAAACTGCTCGTTTTGAGATCTTTATAATGATTGGATGTGTATATGATGGAGCATAATTATACATAGCGTGTTCTAGCATGCTACATAATATTTAGTGATGTGTCCTTTGTCCAGACTGTTTGAAGAGCTGTATGAAGACCACGGGGACACACTGTCTCTGCAGTATGGGGGCTCTCAGCTCGTCCACAGAGTGAAAACCTACAGAAAGATTGCACCCTGGACCCAGCATTCGAAAGACATCATGCAGACCCTCTCCCGATACTACAGCAATGCATTCTCAGGTAAAGTCACTGATTATGGGGAATGTCTTATTGTAAGTAATTAATTATTGCATTAAAGAATCCCTTATCAGTTACAGGTCAAGCAGGAGCAAAAAGTATAACAAATTAGATGTACAATGTAACATATCATGGATGAAAATAAGACTCCTATTGCATAGCAGTTTTACCCATTCCAGGTGTTACTATGAGCTTGATTAGCCACAGTGTATAGGTAACAACCCCAGGCATGTCTTATTCAACTCATAGTAAAACCAGATATGGATCAAACTGCTATGCAACGGGAGTCTTATTTCCATCCCTGCATGTTAATGGCACAATTGTAACTGCTTTGGCTTTCATTGTTGTCGGATAAGCTACATTGCCATTTGTTATAATGATCTGAAATAGCACCTATTTCTGTTTTGTTGTTTTTGGGATAAATATATACATATGCTGTGTTTGGAAAGGGCCACTTATTATTTCATCTCTTTCATCTCAGGTCATCTTGGTGGGTGTTCTTTCAGTTTTCCAACCTAATTTATTTTCATAACATTGATCTTCAAGTGCAAATGGCATTTCAAATTGACAGTGTTTTTAATGGAATTTGGAATACTAACGCAGTAGGCATGTATGATGAACTGAATGCAAGAGATGGCATGCATATAATCATACAGTGCTTTTCTACATTTCTTACACTCTTGAAATGAAAGCAGTCCCCCTCAATGGTAATATAATACGAGCTGTAGGCTTGAGGAAGACTAGTTTTATTATTTTACCAGGATAAAACGGCTCAGCGGAAAGGCCTATTATTCCCCGGTGGTGTCCTGACTGTCCTTATAAGACCGAAGCACAAGTACTGCAGTTGACTTTAAAAAGCAATTTGGTGCATTTGTTCAATGTGGTGTTTCTTGCATCCACTAGAGGCAGAGTGTTGCAGGGAACAGGTTAATGGTTGCAGGGCCGGCGTTAGGGGTAGGCGACATAGGCGGCTGCCTAGAGCGCCATCCAGTGGGGGGCTGTGGCAAAGTGGTGAGTGGTTACAGATGTGTGCAGTGCAGAACGGATACAAAACAGACAGACAATGATGCAAGGTTGTTTATTGATTTATACAATGTCCAGAGCCTTAGGGCAAACACCTGTAAATAATAAATGATGGAAGTGATACAACGGCATGTATCACTTTGTTTGTAATCCTCGTGTTTGACCTGAAACCATAAAACACTTGTTGTTGAAGACACAACAGTTAGTGGTCTTACAGAATAATTTCTGCAAAAACTGGAGAGGCTTGGTTTAAACATTGACGACTGTAGAGGTCAGGGACAATATGAAAGGAAAGAATTTGGGTTTTCAACATAGAATCCTGGACCTGAATCCTTTGGCTTTCTATGTTCCTTGTGGATGCCACAGTTGGAATCTTGTCATTGGTGATGCAGCTATGAGCTTGACCGAAGCAGTAATTTTTTTTGGTGTTTTGCAGAGAATATACACTATATTCTCTGTATCGACTCACTGCTGGAAATTTACTGACCACGTATGGGGTCTAATGTTGAAACCACTGTCTCAAACACGATGGGAGTGCAGAGTGGAAAGTGTCAAAGAGGTGCGGTTTCAGATTGCAGAGGTTCATGATGCTCTCATTGCTATTGCCGAAGAGCAGGGTGCTGACGCAGGAGTGTGACATGAGGCTTGCAGGAGTATACATTCCAGGTATTACTCGTTGTGTGGTATGATATACTGTTTCGCATTAATCAAGTCAGTAAAATCATGCAAAGCAAACCATTCTACATCAGTGTGGCAGTTTGAGTTGCCGAGGCGAAACAGGACTCAATGATGCCAAAACCACAGCAAGGGACCTTGCTGAAGGAATGGGAAATACACCAGAGTTCTCAGCAGAAAATGTGAACAACCACGTCGCAAGAGAAAACAGTTTGATTGTGAGTGTGATGACCAAGCTGCACTAGATCCAGAACAGCGATTTCGTGTTCAGTGCTTCAATACGCTTGTCGACACTGCCTTGCAATCCGTTGAGCATCGCTTTGAGCACAGGAACACTGCAGATACTTCAGTGTACTGTACGACATCCACAGTGTTAAAGATCTGGAAAAAGAGGAGTTACGCAGTAAGTGTAACAATCTTCAGATACACTTGACATATTGAGGAAAGTCCGACAGCGATGGAAATGAGTTATGTGAAGAATTCTTCAGCTTGGCCGACCACCTGCCACAGAAATCATCACCAGTGGATGCTTTGCAGCTCATTTTATCACATGGATTTACTGATGTCTTTCACAATACCTGGATTGCACTCTGAATACTGTTACTGATCCCTGTCAGCGTGGCGTCAGGAGAGAGAAGTTTCTCCAAAGTGAAACTAATAAAAACGTATCTTTGTTCAACTATGAGCAAATGCTGCCTAGGGCACTACTTAACCCAGCACTGGTCGTGAATGGTTGTATGGAGGATAGAGATGATTCCGAGAACTCTAGTGAGTTCAACAGAGGTGCTTTAAGCTGAATGTTAAAAAGTCACCAAGATGTGATGACTGAAACCTAAAAGTGATACAAACTGAACATAAAGAACAAGCAAGGTACATTAGTTAAGATAACTCTTGATAGTTCACACCCACAGGAAGTTGCTCTGTCAACAGGTTTCAAAGACCCTGGATAGCAGTAGCACTAATCTTAATACTACCTAATGTTACCTTAGATAAGGTAGTCCATATTTAACGCCAATAGTGGCCTGTGAAACCAGCCGTTGAAGTTTCTTCAGCTGGGATTTTAAACCTGGATCTTCTTGCTCAGATACCTTTTTTCTTTATCCACTGTCTGAAACTACATGGTTGACCTAGCTAATGGTGGTGGTAGGGGGTGCAGTGGGGATTGAGGCTTGATCTACTACAGAAACACTCAGTATGTAGCAAGTTAAATGAAAGGTGGATGCTTGTGATGAAAACTGAAGAATGGAAGACTGTAAGGTTGTTGGCCACCTGGTGAGCTGTGTGATGTCATCTACAGCAGACATCAAGGGCGATGAAAATGCCATCAGCTTGGACTGTTGTGTTCCATAACTTTTAAACTCTCAAGCATCAGATATTTTGTAAAACGAAAGAAAGTCTAAACAAGTTAAATATATAAGTTAACAACCAAGTAGTTTTTTCTTTTTTTTCTAATTTTCTTTTTTTTTTTTTTTCTTATTTCACTGCTGGAAATACCCTAAATTAAGAGATATTAAACCGGATATAGTATGTACATGATATTTAAAATAAAAAAGCAGGTGGGAAGCAGTAAATCATTAAATACCTTACTTTTAGAATTGCTGTGTTTGGTGAAAGGGACATGTACTGGAAATTGGGTAAAAATTTGGGAGTAAATCGCTTTGAGAATTTGGCCTGGCCCACTGCCATATAACTAAAGTAGATTTAGTTATATATGTCAATGCACACTACTTACATTAACTTAACCTGTCTGTATGACTGTTTGATTAATATGTAAACCAGTGCTTCCGTCATCTTCTTGGAATGCTTTGACAAGAAGGCTCCTATGATTGATTGTAAAATCAATGATTTAAGTAGCTTAGGTACTCCTCTACAGTGTGTACTGGCCAAATCCAGATTATTCCAGTGTGACTTCCAACATGGCCAACAGTAGTTTGTATGTGCTAGGAAAAGTCTGGGTTAAAAATGAATGGGTGATTTAGAATCTTCCTTTGTATTGTCTCCTTTGCTGCCTGATGAGTGCATGTATAGGAGAGAGGAGCTCTAGATCAAAATATCCCTGAAGCCACCATCTAATTGACTGTGAGACCTTCTAATGCCCTCAACAGCATGCAGAGGAGGCCATGCATATCTTATAATAAAGTAGGACATCTTGCTTCATAGGAAGAAGAGATTCCTACTTGCATAGTACACCGATCCTGAGCACAAGTGCTAAAAATAAAAATGAGTTGACACATGAGAAACTGCTCCCTCCGTATCATTTAATAAGACTTCATATATTTTTATTACGTGAATAAATATTTAAGTAATCAAGTGTTTATTTTTCTTCTGTATTCCCGGTGTGCTTGGATCTAACTTGCATATGTCTGGCAGGCAACTGAAACAATGTGCCCTTGAGAAAAAGAGCAAAGGGGTCAAGTAGGATGGGGGAAATGTCAATATGGTAGTGAAATGGCATGTTTCCCATCTCATCATATGTAACAGTTGCAGTGTAGTTATTTAAAAAATCCCAACAGTACTATTTCAATGTTTCTTGAAGGAATGATACTTGACTTAGTCACTGCTGCATTAAAAACATTTGCATGAATCTTATCACACTCTTATCAAGAGAAGAATTCACATTTTAAAACTTTCCTCCAAAGACTATTTAACACGGCCACATCTTTAGTGAGTCAATAAAGAATGTAAGGTAAGCTGCTTTGGATGTATCTTTTTTTTTTGTATTCCTTATTTCTTAAATACCCAAACGTTGATGCAACTTCAGAAACCTGCTCACTCATGTATATGCTCCTGAATTCTCTGTACAAAAGGTTAAAAAACAAAAAAAAGCCTACAGCTGAATAAACACAGACATCAATGAATACCTCTTTCTAGTATAAACCGGCTTTTCTAATTACAGTGGGTGTTCACTTTGTTTTGGCATGATGACTAAGGGAGCCAATTCACCTTTTTGTGTACCTGCCTTTACCATTAACCTCCTATTGTTGGTTTCACTCTTGGTAAGGATATGTACAAAATGACTGAATGTGTTGCCTACAAACTGAGATTTTTCACTAGAACTTATTGACTTATCCCTAAAGGTGTGCTGATTAGTGGGGGAGGGGGCTGTCTCATTTGAAATCCGGTTCACTGTATGAACACACTTGTAAGTAGTGATAGCAACAAAACCAAAGCAATACAAAATAAAGCTGGAAGATGAAAGTACTGAGAGAGTAAGATAGAGATTGATCGATCAATCTCCTATTTAAGCTTTTTGCATCCTGTAATATACAGTACAGTAAATAAATAAGCAAACCTGTCAATGGAAATATGACACCTTTTATATTCATTTCACTGGGTGCTTTCAGTTATCAGCCTGTTCTCCTTGATAAATGATACATGTTCACTGAATTTAATGTTAAAATATAAGTATGTAATTAATTTGCAGAGTCAGTGTGATTCCTCGAAAAAAAATGCGCTGTGCTAATAAAGAACCTTGTAGATCACACGCATGGTTGTAAAGTAGTTCAAAGTAAAATTGCAGTTAAAATGGAAGGCTCTGTTTTAATGCTAACCTCATTACCATTATCGAGATTAAAATACATTTTACTCTCTCAGTGTTAAAATGAGAGGGCAAGTTACTCCCAGACCCAAAACCTTATCTGGAGCGCTTTATACAGGTCATGCTGATCAATGTTTCATATTAGATGCGAGTCCATCTTTCTGACTGTGTGACATACTGAATGCTATGTGCTGAGCTCAGCATTACACTGATCTCGCATTAAAAATCATTTTACTTGAAACCAGAACGAAAGGCAGCAGCAGTTTATAACAACTTCTCTATGTTCCTGTTTTTGTAAACAGATGCTGACAGACAGGACGCCATAAATCTATTTCTGCAAGTGTTTCAGCCTTCTGAATCTAAACCTCACCTCTGGGAGCTCCCCACTGATTTCTATCTGCATCACAAGAACACCATGGTGCTTCCTCTTGAAAGACGAAGGTACATACATAGCTGGTGGCTCCATAGTGCCTGAGAATCATTCCCATGAATAATGTAAGCATGTTCCAACTACCACTGTACTTACTTTTTCACTTCCTAGGTCACTTCAGCAACATTACATAGCCAGAAGTAGCTATTTGATAATTATCGATTTTGAACATAAAAATTCAACATTTTGCCTGGAGTTCATATTCTGGTAAATGTTTATGTAACATCTTCTGCCTTGGATTTTAATTCTGTGTTTCTTATTTTGTAGTTACACTTACTGGTGGACAGGAGGGATATTATCATATCTCCCATTACCCTTTGATGAAGGTATTTTGTTTTTTAATGTTCTGACAGACTTTCATAACATTTCCTGCAAAACACCAGCTGCAGCACACTATGCTGTAACAATTACATAATGGGGTCTAGCTAAACAAGATTCACTGGTAATTGATTAGGCCAACTGATTACACAATTTGAAAAGCCCTGCTCTGAGAGAATGCTAGATTATTTTTTATATGAAAGTTAATTTAGTAAGTAAAAGGGAATAAAACATTCACAACAAAATCAACCATTTGATAAAGAAATGAAAGAGCCCCCTAAGTCAATCCTCAGCGCCCAGCGGAAGCTGTTTACTTTTTCGTTTTTATATGGCGTATACTGCAGGATTTGTATCTAAATAATATGTTGAAGAGATCAGTTGTAAGCAAATTGAATTCTGGGGCTCAGAAGAATAGCATATGCAGAAATTCTTCAGACTTAATTATGTTTCCTGTTATTTAACTTTGTATTCCAACTGTACTATGAATGGTTTGTTCAAGTGGATCAAAAAGGAGCGGTGAATGAGGGTCCACATAATAATGAGAAAGGAGTCAATAATACTCTGGATCGTATGTGTAGTAAAATGCAAAGGCCATTCACAGAAAATGTTTCATTTGTTTGGTACATCTGGCACATTGGTTTAAACCTTTTGTGAATTTAATATAGACCCATCACTACAAAAATCTTGTGCTTGTCTGACATTAATGATTTACCAGTGTAACAAATTACCCATATTCATGGAATGGCTCAACAGCTGCCGATTTTAGTGCATTCTGGTACAAACAGTGAACTCATAAATATAAATCTAAAACCTACTCCTTATGATCAAACACTTTCTCAGCATCATTGTGGCTGTTTCCTTTTCAAAAGAGTATAAAATAAAGTATTTTAAAGGCATTTTCAGTGTTGGTTGAGGGTGTCAGTTATTATAAGCAGATTTTGCTGATTTAGTCCTAATAATAAATCTATATTTAAAGCATGTCTTTTTTTTTTTTTTTTTTGTCAATATGCAGTCCCATGTGAGGAGAACAAAAAGAAGTTGACTGTAAGGAGACTCAACAAATACGATGAAAGCATTGATACCTATACAGAATTCTTTAGACCCTATGAGCTGAGTTGTTTTGATGACACCTTCTGCCTGGCTATGACTAATTCAGCACGGTATGTTGCTTTCTTTTGCATAAACACCCAAATAGCTTTTCAACTGATGCTAACGTACCTTTCCAGAAACCTAAATACTGCTGTCATTGAAATCATTAAAAGAAGGGGCATTTGTGAAAATCAACATATCTAAGGCCTTGTCAACATATCTATGCCTTTAAAATATATCTTGCAGGGTTTTTTTTATCACTGAAATGGATACAGCAGTGTTTATTAAGAATATTAGCATTATTATTTAAAAAAAAAAAAAAAAAAGATTGTCCTCTAAAATGTGATTAATGTGGATCACGGACCACTAAAAAAAAAAAAACGATAATAGTAATAATAATATTCACCAAAATAATTTTGTCGTTTGTGGCACGCACGTTCTCGACCGTGACTATCTGGAGGGCGACTTGCTTGGGATTTGGAAGCACTTTTTTTTTTTTTTTTATATAAATATATCATTGAGGTTTTATAGGAAACCACCATGAACACACACACACAAAGGTGTGTGTATACATATATACCCATGTGGTAGTGTCCTGGTATACTTGCCTCAGGCGGCCGAGGAGAACACAGTAGACAGTGAGGTGGAGAGACTGACGTTATTACGCTGACACAGGCGCACGGGATTTAATCAGTAAACACCAACAAAAATTAAACAATAATGTCATGTGACACTACCAGCAATGGTAGCGCACAGAGGATGATACATGACTGTACAAACACAATACAACAAACTATAAATCAAAGGTGCCGTGAAAACGGCAGGCCTTGCAGCAGCCCCGATCACAGTGATCGCTATGTTTTTATACTGACGCTCTGCTGAGACACGCCCACCTGCCTGCTGGAACAGCTCATTGCTTTCAGCTGCTGCTCCACGCAGGCAGGTAATCGTCTCCGGCGGAGCGCAACATCAGTTAAACAATTAATTAAATCAATCTATTTACAACAATTAACCCAAAAATATACAACAAAACTACATATTTCCCATGTGTAGGGCTTCCTCCCTGCCACACCATATTAGCCCAAATATAAGGCAAGGTTGTTTTTTTGGGTTTTTTTGTAATGAAAATAAGATTTGAAAAATACAACTCGCCTTCAAGTCAAGGCTGTTGTGAAAGTGCGTATTGAGTACAGTACACAGTAATGAAAATGGATAAAACTAGCTGCAGTGATCATATGGAAGAGAGTGGATTGAAAGGGGTCAAGTATCAAAGGGATTACGAAGAAGTTATGATGCAGTTTTTAAGATCATGAGAAAAGCTGATTCATCCAGCAATTATTGTGCTGCTGAAAAATTAATGTCACCTAAAACACAGGTGAGGACAAAATAACTGCTATTGAACGCCCACGCAATCGTTTTGTGGACTGTGGGTTGTCAGTTTCTTAATTTCCTTGCTTACCTAACGAGTAAGTAAGTTACAGTATTTCAGTTACATTACTATTTTTGACAAACTTATGGTCATAATATCAGCACTCACTTTTAAAATTATATAGAGACTTTAATTATTGTGTGTGCATCATCAGGATACAAAACATGTAAATAGTTGTTATAGCATTACCATATTGGAATGTAAACCTGTATTTCTGAATTACAAACAACTATCCGAACTTTACTGCATCAGAAAATTTGTACCACTGACGTAATGGTAAAGAAACAGTGAGTAAAGAAACGTTTATTTTTCCATATTCATTGCTGAAGTTGTCTTATCTGCTTTATATAATGCCATCTTATCAATCCTTGTGTACTGTACATTATTGTAATGTTTGTAATTTATCGTCTTTGAAAAGATTTCACTTTGTCACTGTCAGTGGTCTGCTGTTCTGTGACAGTCTGTGCCCTGTGATCACAGACAAAATATGACAAAAATGGGTATTATAGGCCATAACAGACAATCGCTAAACTAATAAAAACTAATTACAGAGTATAGATAGTGAAGTGTATACTATTGGTAATCAAACACATTACAATTTTGGAAACTCCACTCACCATGCAGTGTTGCCGGTCCGCCACAGGTTTTGGATGGTCCACAACTCTATTTCTTGTCGATCCCCATGTAGTCGCTGCCTCTGTTGATCAGTGGGATCCCACTGCCTCGCCAGCGGTTCAAAAATGTAGGGTTGTGGCACCTGTTCCCTAAAATGAATTGGGTCTTCGTCGTCATCTTCGATGTTTTCAGTGGCGGTCCCCATGTGTGTTTACCTTTTCGTACGTAACTTCCGCTTTTATTCCGGCCAGCACGATTTTTGAGTGGGTGTGGCCATACACCACACAAAATCCATCATATCTTTGTTTATTAATATTTTTTAACCGCATAAAAACTATTTTATTTCTATTGATGAAATCTATACAGAAATTTATTGGTGTGTTTGACCTGCAAGGTACACTTTAAACTGTATTAGTTGTCTTTTAAACCAGCTTAAAAGTGCTAAATACGGTTAACGTCTACACTACACGGCGTTTAATGCCATACTCGAGAACCGGACTCAAGACCACCTCAGGAGGTAGTCTCGAGTCCGGTTATAAATTTGAGCGCATCAGGTAGTGTGGTTTGTCAGAAGTATGGACGCTATAATACCGAACTACATTTTTTGTGTATCCTCCAGTATCCCAAAATGCTTTGTGATATGTTTTGGTGTGTGGACATTACAAATAAAGTACTTACTCAGAACAGGCACCTGAAGGAGTTGAGAATGACTATCAATACTGCTGTACCTTATACAGTTTCTGAGGCTTGTTGTAAAACGGTGGATCATGGAGTGACGTGATCAGATGCCAAAGGCACATTGATATCTGGAGTGATTAAATCAGTCAAGGAGAACTTCAGAGTTCAAAACGAAATGTACACATTATGATAAAATGTGCCTTGTGTTTTTTTTATGAAACAAAGCCGTAACGTTCATGCTAAGAAGCGCTTTGTCTTCCGTGTGCACGGTCTCCATATTTGCCGGGTTGTAAACATAATGCAGTGCATGGTGGGATAATGTCATATTAAGTCCCACAGTCCATTGCGCTGCTAGGAACTGCAACCGGACTATATTAATAGTGTTTGTATGCATTAAGCCCGACTAAACATGAAACGGTACTTTAGTGTGGACGCTTTGAGCTGGTTCTCGAGATGTAGTGAGGATAGGGCCTAACAGTGTGTGTGTGAGTCTCTTCAGTGCATTTTTATCTTTAAAAGATAACTAAAGAAAAATTGCAAAGTTTTTCTTATAAACAGTAAAGAGTGAATTATCCAAACTAATTGAGACTAATAATAGTTCAGTGGTGACCACAAGTGGGAACCACTGAACTAGAGTAATATTGGTGCAAAATGGGAAAATACTGTGCATCATCCAATTCACCAAGTGAAATATCTTGAGTTGCCCATATTGAACCTAGATAGATACATATTTATGTATGTATACTTACAGTAGATGTTATATTGTAAACTGCATAATGGGGTTGGATAAGAAATAGAGACACATGGCATAACACTCTGCAGCAGTGTGTAGTAGTGGTTAGGGCTCTGGACTCTTGACCGGAGGGTCGTGGGTTCAATCCCAGGTGGGGGACATTGCTGCTGTACCCTTGAGCAAGATACTTTACCTGCTCAGTAAAAACCCAACTGTATAAATGGATAATTGTATGTAAAAATAATGTGTAAAAAAGAATGTAATTGTATGTAAAAAATAATGCGATATCTTGTAACAATTGTAAGTCGCCCTGGATAAGGGCGTCTGCTAAGAAATAAATAAATAAATAAACAAATAAATAAATAAATAAAAATAACACTGAAAGACTTGGAACAAGGAGATGCTATATCTTTTTAATACTAATCTTCATTCATTATATAGGATTTCATTCTTGATTTCACAAGATCACAGATGCTTTCTTAGTGTGTCATTGAATCAGTCTCTGTATAGCATGTGTGCTGTTTATATCTATTAAAACGATTTTATATCTGCTTACCAAACTTTAGAAAATTTAGAGTGCAAAAACAACTTTGGCCCTGAGACTGGTGCACCCTCAGAAACAGAAGGCTAGTGTGGGGTGCAACTGCTTTTCAGCACTACATTTTTTTTCCAACAATAATGTCCAGATGTCCATCTTTTTATCTTTTCACCTTCTGTGCTAATCTTGGGCATTGTCCTCAGGCAGAAATGCTGTTTGCTTAACACATTTAGAGATGATTAACAGTTACCACAAAAATACCACAAGTTCTTGGAAAGTACTAAGGTGTTTTTTTGTCCATTCTGAATACAACTTCATTCCATTTTAAAATGATTATATTCTTTCTTTCAGGGAGTTCATGCCGAAGACTGTTGGAATTGACCCAAGCCCATTCACTGTTCGCAAACCCGAGGAGACTGGGAAATCAGTGTTAGGGTAGGGTATGATGCATTTGGCTCTGCATTGTTTTAGTGTTTTATTGCTTTATAGTGGTTTTAATGCAGTCTGTAACCTTTGCCTTTAAAACTAAAGAGTGTGCCAATCTTGCTCTCTCAGCTCTGGGTAGCACGTGGAGATCAGACACGTGGAACACGTCTGTGTATTTCTGGTTTTTTCATACTCAGTTGACACTTTGTATTTAAATATAATATTCTCATGCAATTTGTTTTAAACTGAATCCTCAGTAAACATCACATGGTTTTATTTTCAGTAACCTTTTTTGTCATGAAAAATTCAGCATTGAGTGTCGGTTTCACTTGTGTGATTTAATATTCAGAATGCCTTCTGTGCTTTTAGATTTAAAAACAGAGGGTTCTGATGGGCTTTTTATGCCCGCACACTAAGACAGGAAAGTGCAGTGGTTTGGTTATTAAGGCTGCATTCACACTGGATCCGTTTCAAACTGACTTATTCTGGTTTGTTTAGTGTATCAATGTGCTTGCTGTTCACACTTATCTTCGTTCAAAGAGACTGCGTTCGTTTGGATGCAAACTAAAGTTTTTTTTCTTTTTCAGGACCGAGTCTATTTGTGTTCACAATGCAGTTTAAGTGAACTCAGTTCGTTTATATGGTGTGTGAACCGGATGTATACAATATCCTGTAAGGCATATTGAAAGATGGCAGCTATTGATGTATTGCTCTGGTTTTTAATATAGTGTGTTTTAGATTATTACTTATTGCTGTGAAAGAAATCACTGGGGGAGCACTTTGCTAAATTAATTGATAGATCTACATGTATTGAATGCCTACAGTAGGAGAGTAATGCAGTTTACGCAAATTCAGCACAGTTCTCCTACTGTCATCATTAAACAAATTAATTTAAAAAAAGATACAAGATATAATAGTAAAATATGTATTTTACTATTTTTGTGAGTTTTGTCCAGTTCGGCTTGGATTTTGGTGCCTGATGAATTTATATCGGAGCTTCAGTTTCTTCCAATGTCCAGATTTCCACAGTAAAAAACCGGGAAAATATATATATATTTTTTCTTCAGTTCACTGACGTCATAGCAACTCTGAAGCCATTAAAATAAGTGTAACACAATAATAGTTTAAAAATTAAACATCAGGTGAATTTATTGGAGATCATTACAATTAATTTGTTAATTTTATATTGTCATCTAGTCAACACGTGTTAAATGTACAAAAAGCCAGTTTTAAAAAATAGATCAGCTATTACCATTTCAACATATGGTATACACATAATCAGAACGGTTAAACAAATAATCCATATAATTGTTTATTTTATTTTTGAATGGCGCTAACACAACATAATACATTACTCTGCTATTAACTTGTAGAGCACACTGATGCAGTTTTATACTTAAAAAATACAAATAAAATACAATAGCAAAACCAGGGCGATTTTAGCAGTTTTACTGTTTCCGACCGGGACAACAAATTAATTCTGAAACTGTGACAATCTCAGTTTTCACGGGATGTCTGGTAACCCTCATGTAGTTCTCAAAGACATTTTTTGTTTTTTGCTCTACTTGTTTCCTCAACTAAACTATGTGCAACATGTTTACTTCCGAGTTTACCTTATATTGTTCGTTTTCTGTGTGCAAAAGGACCGTCCAGTATTGTTCACATTGACTCTTTAATAATAATAATAATAATAATAATATGCCAGAGTTAACTTGAGACATGATCAGAATTCTACCTGACAATGGCAGCAGGTGTCTCGGACTCAAGATTGGCTTCCTCAGACACTTTGAAGTGCTCCCAATGTTCTCAAGCAAACTCATAAACCCTTAATTGCTAAAAGAAAGGATAGAACTCGAGTTCTATTAATTCCCTGACTTGTCTGCCTGCCTGAGATCCATAATTTTGCAGTAAACCTCAAGGGATGCTGCTTTTAAAAGTGAGAGATATAACCCATAAATATTTTTTTACAATATCTTGAGTTTTCATAAGAACAACATAAGAACAACATAAGAAAGTTTACAAATGAGAGGAGGCCATTCGGCCCATCTTGCTCGTTTGGTTGTTAGTAGCTTATTGATCCCAGAATCTCATCAAGCAGCTTCTTGAAGGATCCCAGGGTGTCAGCTTCAACAACATTACTGGGGTGTTGGTTCCAGACCCTCACAATTGTGTAAAAAAGTGCCTCCTATTTTCTGTTCTGAATGCCCCTTTATTAATCTCCACTTGTGACCCCTGGTCCTTGTTTCTTTGATCAGGTCGGAAAAGTCCCCTGGTCGACATTGTCAATACCTTTTAGCGTGGTCTTCTTTGTTCAAGACTGAATAGATTCAATTCTTTTAGCCTGTCTGCATACGGCATGCCTTTTAAACCCGGGATAATTCTGGTCGCTCGTCTTTGCACTCTTTCTAGAGCAGCAATATCCTTTTTGTAGCAATGTGAACAGAACTGAACACAGTATTCTAGATGAGGTCTTACTAATGCATTGTAAAGTTTTAACATTACTTCCCTTGATTTAAATTCAACACTTTTCACTATATATCTGAGCATCTTTTTTGCCTTTTTAATAGCTTCCACACATTGTCTAGATGAAGACATATCTGAGACAACATAAACTCCTAGGTCTTTTTCATAGATTCCTTCTTCAATTTCAGTATCTCCCATATTGTATTTATAATGCACATTTTTATTGCCTGCGTGCAGTACCTTACACTTTTCTCTATTAAATGTCATTTGCCATGTGTCTGCCCAGTTCTGAATGCTGCTGAGATCATTTTGGATGACCTTTGCTGCCATAGAAACACTACTTCGGTTTTTATAAAACACAGAATTATTAAAAAATATAGAATTGTTATGACTGCATACTCCTTCTTGGACAATGGGAAGGTTGATTGAATTATAAGGGAGTACCCATTATAAAATAAACAAAGACTTTTAAAAAGTAAAATCTTTGGAACCCTCCTTGTAAAACATTAATTTCGCAGCTGCTAGAGCATCTTTTGAAGTAGGTAAAGTTTGAGAATCACAAAAAAGGATGATTATGATGTATTTTATAGTAGAAATTGTGAAAGGTCTGAGATGGGGATCAATATTGGTAGTTGCAGGAGTACCATTGATCAATGATAAAAATAGAGACACATTTCAAGCAGTGTAAATAGCATGCAATCGCATTTAGAGACTTCCACTATAATGGAAATACATTGCAGTCAGCTAAACCTTGCATACGTTGACGCTGTGCTGTCTGCTGTTGCAGTAACAAGAGCAACAAGGAGGAAACGATTTTGCAGCGCAAGACAGCAGCCAGTGCCCCGCCCCCGCCCAGTGAGGAGGCCATCTCGAGCAGCTCTGATGACGACTCTGGAACCGACAAGGAGGAAGAGGGAGCTCCATCCCAGCGATCCACTCCAGTCAAACTCACAGAGGTGGGAGACAGCGCCAGAATGCAGGAGGTATGCAATCTGTTAATGTGGTCAGGAGCAGCTACAATTGCCAACTTCTTTAGACCTGTGTGGCGTGGCATGTTGCACCTAAATGGAAATCAAAGAGTGCTTTCTTATTTAAAAAATAAATTAATATGTGCGTATTAAAAGGTGTACTATTCACATGACCTTAAAACAGTAACAAATCCCCTGGGGTGCACAATTCCAGCCCTCAAGGTCTGAAGACCTATACCTTAAATCACTTAATCGAACCCATAACCTCTTTCCAGGTCTCAATCAGTTAATTATTTATTGATATCTGTCAAATCCGGATTTGTGGACCCCTCAAGTACACCTTTACTATAGGAAAGAGTTTATGGGGGGAAAAATAATAAATTAATAATTTCGTCATATATATATATTTAAGTTACTATCCACATTGCGGGTTGTATGTTTGCTCTGCCGTAATGTAATGCCCTTTTTTATTATGTAGACAATTCAATGATTCTTTCAAAAAATGTGGATGATTTTTGTTCCCAGCATTGAAATCTGAAAGTGACAATTAGCCAGAAAAAATTTAAAAGGATACTTATCTGTAACATGGTGTTAGTTGCTATTATGTAGTATGGTTATATCAGCCGTTCTTAACGTGAAAACAATCACATTTGATTGAGCAATGTATTTTTCATTTTTGAATACATTTTATATCATTAAGATGTAAATGCTTTGACCTTTGAAACTGTGCTCTAAAAATTGAACAAAAAAAGTCTGCTTTTTTGCAGGAACATGTCTTTGTTATGTAGAAGGTGATGTTGTTTAGAAATATACAGCATTGACCATGCTTGTAAAGTGTCTGCCAAAATGTATGTAATGCAACAACCGTAATACAAAGTAGTTTGATTTTGATGATGCTTATAAAAGTGCATGGATGATCATGACATACATGTAGATGCTGTATACACTTAACATTTAGGTAATGACTTTTGTAATTTAATAACAGAAAGTAATGTTGAGCCTCTATCCAGGCTCCATGCTTCTGCAGACACATACAGCTGGTTTCACAGACTACCTTCCCAAATGTAAGTGATAATTAGGGTCTGAAACAAGATCATTTTGTAACAGTGCATGAGTGCATTGAAGATTATAATTTTGTGTCTATTCTCAAATTACTTTTAGTGACTAATTTTAGAGATGGCACTTAAGAGTTCTGCCAATATTTAATAATTGTTCCTTTCCATACTCAGCAGGTGATCAGAATGTCATTATAAAACACCTGTCTTAGGAACTCAATCAGTACCAGAAAAAAAAGAAAAGGATATTTCAGGTACTTAAAAAGGTAGAATAATTGATTACAAATCAATTATCAGGACGTTTCAGACTATAAGTCCTTCATCGGCTGAATACAAAAAACAAAACAAACAAGTAGTCTTTTAAACAAAATTCCAGAATGTTGATGATGATGATGATGATGATGACCTCAGAATAGAATGTTCATTCCAAATGGCTCCAAAGTGCCTAGTTTGAAAATAAGTTCACATTCCTTTTGTTTCCTGGTGGCATTAGTTCCATAGCAATGAACCATCCCACAAATTGTGATGTCTTCTATAGTGTGGTCATGTCTGTTAAAATGTGTGGTGACAGGAAAGGTAGAGGTGTTAATTCGTATACTTCTCAGATGTTCCATGAAGCGATCAGCCAAGCATCGTTTTGTTTGACCAATACATAGCTTGTAACATTTGATGCAGCCAATGCAATATACTATTCCTTTACTAATGCAAGTAAAAGTATCATGGATAGTAAATGAGGATTTTGCTCCCTTAACTACTGTGTTGCTGTGAATGTATTTACAAGTTGCAGATTGGGTCGAATGTTACTGTGGACCAGATGCTCTCTTAGATTTTTGTCTCCTCTGTATGACATTAGAGGAGGGCTATTGAAAATAGGAGCTTGAAGAATGCTAAAATTTCTTTGTATGATGTGTTGTACTTTTCTGGTCATAGGATGATATGTAAGAACAAGGGGAATACGGTTGTTGGTATTCTGTGTTTTGGTTTTGTACAAGGCATCCTTTCTGTTTATTGTCGATACTCTTAACTGAGCTTCTCTAAGTATAGTGTCTGGAAAACCACAATTTCTGAAAAATGCACACATGTCATTTGTTTTATTCAAAAAATCACTATCATCACTGCAAATGCGTCTCGGTCTTAGTAATTGGGAGTATGGAATGGAGTTGCGACAAGCTTTGGGATGTGAGGAGTCGTATCTTGGATATGAATGAGAGTCTGTTTCTTTGTAGAAAATTGTAGTATTGATGGTACAATTAGAAACCGTGATTGTAATTTCTAAGAAAGAAATTCGTTTAGAAATGTTCCATGTATACTTTAGAGCTGGATGAAACTGGTCAATAAAATGTATGAAATCCATTAAATCTTCATTAGTGTTATCTGATATGCCAAATATGTCGTCAGTGTATCTAAGATATAACATTGGTGTATGTCCCTTGTACTGTTGAAAAACTTTATTTTCGATCCATCCCATAAAAAGACAGGCATAAGAGGGCCCCATTTTTGTTCCCATACTGACACCTCTAACTTGTTTATAAGTCTCCAATAATAAAATAATAATAAAATAAATGTTTAGGATCAGTGAGAGGGTTATTCTAGCGTGGCTATTGACTAAAGTCCATATCAGCACCTGAAATCAGAAAACATTTATAGAATAACTACCTTGTATCTTTATTCTGTAAAATAATTGATTATTTAAAGGTAGTTTTCTCTCTGTTTCTGTGTGTGCCTTAACTGGTCTGAGTGGCATGTTGGCCAGTTATCAGTGCACAGCTTGCTATTGAGTATTATTTCTGGTGAGGAATATCGCAGCGCTGGGGGCTGCCCGGAGGGGACAAAGCATCTTTGTTTGATGCTCAGTTTGCACCAGGGCACACGTTCGGGCCCACTGTGGATGAGCTGCTGCAGCCTTTTCACCAGGCACAGGAGTCCACCAAGGAGCTGACTCGCAGCCTTCCTAAACAGAGGACCACAGCTCTTAAGCCTCCAATGATGCACAAGGGGCCTAGGCCCCCACAGCTCCCAAAACCGGCACATTCTGCCACTGCATCCACAAAGGCAACTGCGTCAAACTGTTTCCCGGACAACGGTCATGAATCCACAAGATGCTATCTTAGTGTCTTGGGAGGTCAGCCCTGGCCATCTCCATCATACACCCTCTCGACGATAGAGGGTTTTTACTCTATGTACTTTCTGGTGCTGAAATGAGGTTGCTGCCTCAGGCCAATCCTCGACCTCAGACAGCTCAACCTGTTCGTAAGGCGACGGAAATTCAAAATGCTGACAACGCAACAGCTGTCGCAGGCAGTGAGGCCAGGCGACTGGTTCACCACGGTAGGCCTCAGGTACACCTATTTCCACATCCCCATAAGTCCCGACCACAGGAAGTATGTGCGGTTCGCTTTTCATTTAACCTCCTATGAGTTCTGTGTCCTGCCATTTGGTCTCTCCCTGGCGCCTCGCACGTTTTCCAAGTGCATGGACACTACACTGGTCCCTCTGACACTCAAAGGTACTCCAACACAGCAGGCCTGAATAAAAATTGGGGCTGATCCCTTCTGCTTTCGCCGAGCAGCTTTGACATCCGTGCTCAGGAAAATTGGACAACACAGAGGTATATCCAAATCGGTAATGGATACCATTTGTATTTCAGGTGTAGCGGACAGTGCAGTCAAATCAGGTTATTGCTGTAATATACACTGTTTAAACTTGTTTGAGAAAGTTGCAAGTTAATGTTTTTTCTCTTCCCCCATCTCTCGGTCAAAGTAGATAAATGCAGCTTTGTGAAGCTGAGTTGTAAAGATTCCTTTGCGTAATCACGAGCTGAGACCTCTGCAAACAGGCAGTTCTGGACATTGACATGAACCAGGCAGGGGAGCATCAATCACGCTTGACAAGACAAAGAAACTTTGAGTGAACTGTCAATCATGAGCTGTGGGCAAGGCCAAGCATTTGGCCAGAGACGAATTAACCAGTGTTTAGGCACGTTGCATGATGTTAAACCCCACCTATGAATTCAACGATCCAAACAAAACGGGTAAAGCTTTAATTAAAAAAGACTGGAACAAGGTCTGAAGTTATGTGCTGAGTGTGGTCAAGAAATGGAAGCTGACTGAAAAAGAAAAGTGACTGGTGAAGAAATATTCTGAAAGAGGTCAGAACATGGGACAAGAGTTTGGAAAATGGGACAGAGATGGTTCTGAAATGTGCTTTTGAAAGTGCCTGAGATCTGTTCTAAAATCTGCTCTGAAGTGGGAATAGAATCAGATACGTCAAAAAAAAAAACTGACCAGCTCTAAAGGGTGCTCTGCTCTCTGCCCTGCGAGAGACTGAACCAGGAAACGGAAAGCTGCATGGGTCCGATAGCGTGTCTTTGTTCTTATTTCGCTGCTTGAAATTAACCAAACGAATTGAAGCAACTAGTCAGCAGCTGTGTAACTGGAAGGTCCTGTGGCCCGTACGAAACGGTTGCAAAGGGGACACTTTCACAACCTACATAACTTTTCAATTGCAACGCATTCTTTGAACTCAGACTTGCGTCCGATCGATGGAACCCATTCCAGTTGGAGACCTTTCGGCAAATCAAAGATAATGTTGCAGGACTGTTGGAGATAAGGACCTACCTCCCTTTGAAAAGACCTATTGTTTATTGCCAGCCAACGCAATACAATGCAAAGTACCGTCTTCTTTCGTTGGAACGTCAAACTGAGAGAGATGGGAGAAGCTGCTGTGTTCATCACCAAAGAAGATTGACTTATTTGTTGAAAATCGATAAGTATTCAGTATATCAAATATTAAACATTTTATGACTCGAGAAATTAACTGTAGATAATGCTATCAAGTTAGTGGATAAATTGTTCTAGGAATAGAATATAACTTCCTGTTTTAGAGTGTGCAAGAAATGTATTTTGTTTGTTGAAATGTGTAACTCAAAGGAGTTACCTAATAAATGCAGAGAATTTGATCATTGCCCCATTTCTGAGTTAATTTGAATTAGGGATGTGCATGACAAATATTTTGACTATCGATAATTCCACAGCTGTTGAGGTCGACTAATCGAATAGTCGCCGCACCATCCCCCATCCCACCCCCCCCCCCCCCGTCTTTCAAAATGAGACGTACATTAAATGCGGAGTAATGCAATGTGACACAATTATTGCAATTGCAATAAATTCTGAACTTTATTTGAAAATACTTAGCTAACACAACAACTTTAACAACTTTGTTAAATAAACATTAGGCTATGTAAAAAATACCTTCCTATTAGGAAACATACGGAAATGCCATAGTAACAGCAGTAACATAAGCACACCTGTCAACTCTCGTGTGAGACTCTTGTATTTTGCAAGCGTTATTTTTTTTTTTACCGATATTGTCACAGCCTTTTCCGTTAATTACAATTTCAAATGAATTATAAAGGTTGTGACAATTTAAAAAAAAAAAGTAACAATTGCTTATAAAATATGGGCGTCTCCCGTATAATTTGCATTCAATTATTAATTTAATTTTCATTCAATAATAGTTTAGCAATGTGAGCTGCGAGGCAAATGCCTTAACATTAGCGTCCTTGTGGCAATAATGTTTTCCGGTCATAACAGCGAAATACAAAATGCATTAGACTATCTAGCTAGCTAATTTATACAGTCCACTTAACTAAACGATTTACTTTTCCCACGTTTTCAAACCACACTCAACATATAGACTACCGGTCTATGTTAAATCAAATCGGAAACATACCTGTGCGTTCGAGTTCAATGAATAAAAAAAAAAAAAAAAAGCTTGCTATGTATGTATGTAGCTAGCTTAATAACATTAATAAATAAATGAATGAACAAAAAGACCTGAGTGGAATTAACGCACTAGCTTTCCATGGAAGCAAAAAAAAACAATCCTAACAAAAACTTTAGGAATAATTAGGCTATCAATGTCCATTATTATTATCATGTTCAGTTATTCTTGTTTAAAAAAATCAGCATGTCCACATGGTCCAGGAGAAGACGAGTGCGCAGTCTGTTGACTATCAGGCCCGCAGCCAAGAAAACTCTCTCAGCTGGTACAGAAGTTGCTGGGATGCACAGGTAGGCTTTCGCAAGCCGTGATAACTTCCTGTACCTGTTTTCATTCACCTTCCACCATGCCAAAGGGTCTTCATAGGGAGGAATGCACTCATCTTGTGTGTACTTTTCCAGTTCCGTTTGCAGAGAGGTTGTGGCGTCTGTGTAGTACTCATCTCCGAATAAAGTAGCCACAGTAGAATCCTTGTCAGATCGTTGTTTCTTTGCGGGTGGTCCACTTGCCTCTGATGTACCTGGTTCCTCTTCTGCGATATCAGTGTTCTCCGGGAGACTTGAAAGTAATTCCACAACTTTATCTTTGACTGCATTCCTGACAGCATCCTCTGTAAACTTCAGGTGTTTGTGTCTGGGGTCTAGAAATGAAGCGATGAGCGCCACCTTCTGCGCTGTTTCTGTATCTTCGGGTGCCAAGCGGCGCTTAAGTGACTCGGATACAGTTGTTTTAAACTGTGAGACTTTTGTGGACTCTTCTGTGGTAGAAATCAGATGCTTGGACAGCAGAGTGGACGTGACAGGGTACATCATAGAGAACGATACCTCCGACTCACCGCACAAAGCAGTTGTAGCGCATTTCAAGGAGCGTAACACTGGCAGTAGCTCCTCGATAACGTCCCAACTGTCGTCAGCCAGGTCAAGTGTGCGGGCATCTGAATGCTTTGTGTACACCCTGTCAGACAGGACTGCGACAACTGCCCATCTCTGTTCCTGTAAGCGCTCATACATGTCATAGATTGAATTCCATCGGGTCCGGCAATACTGCACCAGACGGTGCTCAGGCAGAGTTTGTTTCCCCAGTAAACCCCAATGGTCTACAGCAGTGTTCAACACATCTGGGAGATTCTCTGCTGTATGCCTCTCTGGCATGGCACGAGTCTGTAGAACTACGCTTTTCATTTCCCAATCCTCTATGAAATGACAGGTTATTGTGACGTACGACTCGGTATTCAGTGCAGTCCACGCATCTGTAGTAATCGCCACCTTCTCAGCCTTTGACACGTTTCTGCGGACAGAAGCTGCTGAAACAGCATGCATTTTTTCGAGTCGAGTGGTAATTGTTTTTCGTGCAGGGACTGTGTATTCCGGTTCCACAAATTTCATCAACTCCCGAAAGCCCTCACCTTCAACAAAACTTATGGGAAGCATGTCCTTTGCCACCATATTAGCAATAAGGGCTGATGATTTTTCAGCACGTACGTTGTCACACTGACGAGGCCTCACTGCAAAGGATGCAATGGCGGTTTGTTGCGGTCCTCTTTCCTTTTCTGTCGTTGCTAGCGTCGCAGAAGGGTGTTTGGCTTTTAGGTGGGTTAACATACCAGTTGTAGATTTGTGGTAATTTAATTGCACTGCACATATTTTACACTTAACAGTGTTTTCATTTACTTTGTCGAAGTATTTCCATGCTGAACTTTTCTGTGAGGAAGCCATCGTTAGCCGAGGTACGTTCTAGTTTAGCCAATCACAGACAAGAAATAACAAATCCCACCCTCCAGTCAATCTTCATTACCGCTACATAGAGCCAAACAGCAGTACAGGCTTTAAAATAAACTCAAAATATACTTTTTTTTTTTTTAGCTTTCGAATGTTGGATTAACTTGTCGATAGGTGCCATCGTTATCGAATAGTCGAATGTTCGACTATTCGGTCTCACCCCTAATTTGAATATAGAATCAATTGAGATTGATAACATATTATCAGTTTGGTAGATCACGTCTAAACTAAATTAACACGGTAAAACGAATTTGAAAAATTGGAGTGTTGGATTCCATTCTAAATGGGAAGTTGAATTAATTATTACTAATAATACTTAGTAATAATTACTAGTATTAAAATTACTAATGCAAAGTAGATACTGTGTGGGACCAGCCATAATTACTATTAGTATTAGCCATGTATGCTAATAATGTTGTGATAGTTGTAATCGTTTGACTAAGAAATCAATTAGTTGTATACTATTCAAGCATATCTCTAACAAATCGCCTTTCCTTTCTGTAATATTAGATTATTTGTGCACCCTTTTTATTCTTAAATAAAATTTTGTTTTATATTTCTGATAAGTTTTGTGACTACTGATTTATTGTCAAGGGAATTCTTGTTATACATGAAGCGGAACTCTTAAGGTGTGTGTGTGTGTGTGTGTGTGTGTGTGTGTGTATCTCTCTCTCTCTCTATATATATATATATATATATATATATACAGACGTGCTCAAATTTGTTGGTACCCTTACAGCTCATTGAAATAATGCTTCATTCCTCCTGAAAAGTGATGAAATTAAAAGCTATTTTATCATGTATACTTGCATGCCTTTGGTATGTCATAGAATAAAGCAAAGAAGCTGTGAAAAGAGATGAATTATTGCTTATTCTACAAAGATATTCTAAAATGGCCTGGACACATTTGTTGGTACCCCTTAGAAAAATAATAAATAATTGGATTATAGTGATATTTCAAACTAATTAGTTTCTTTAATTAGTATCACACATGTCTCCAATCTTGTAATCAGTCATTCAGCCTATTTAAATTGAGAAAAGTAGTCACTGTGCTGTTTGGTACCATTGTGTGCACCACACTGAACATGGACCAGAGAAAGCAAAGGAGAGAGTTGTCTGAGGAGATCAGAAAGAAAATAATAGACAAGCATGGTAAAGGTAAAGGCTACAAGACCATCTCCAAGCAGCTTGATGTTTCTGTGACAACAGTTGCAAATATTAAGAAGTTTAAGGTCCATGGAACTGTAGCCAACCTCCCTGGGCGCGGCCGCAAGAGGAAAATGGACCCCAGATTGAACAGAAGGATAGTGCGAATGGTAGAAAAAGAACCAAGGATAACTGCCAAAGAGATACAAGCTGAACTCCAAGGTGAAGGTACGTCAGTTTCTGATCGCACCATCCGTCGCTTTTTGAGTGAAAGTGGGCTCCATGGAAGAAGACCCAGGAGGACTCCACTTTTGAAAGAAAAACATAAAAAAGCCTCCAACAGGATAATGACCCAAAACACACAGCTAAAAGCACCCAAGAATGGATAAGAACAAAACATTGGACTAGTCTGAAGTGGCCTTCTATGAGTCCTGATCTGAATCCTATCGAACATCTATGGAAAGAGCTGAAACTTGCAGTCTGGAGAAGGCACCCATCAAACCTGAGACAGCTGGAGCAGTTTGCTCAGGAAGAGTGGGCCAAACTACCTGTTAACAGGTGCAGAAGTCTCATTGAGAGCTACAGAAAACGTTTGATTGCAGAGATTGCCTCTAAAGGTTGTGCAACAAAATATTAGGTTAGCGGTCCCATCATTCTTATCCATGCCATTTTCATTTGATTTCTTATTTACAATATTATGTTGAATAAAAAATCAAAAGCAAAGTCTCATTTCTATTAAATATGGAATAAACAATGGTGGATGCCAATTACTTTTGTCAGTTTCAAGTTATTTCAGAGAAAACTGTGCATTCTTCGTTTTTTGTGGAGGGGTACCAACAAATTTGAGCACGTCTGTGTGTGTGTGTATATATATATATATATATATATATATATATATATATATAGATAGATAGATAGATCTCAATCTCACTACATTTTGGCATCCCTGGGTGGGTGACTAGAGACTTATTAACTTTTTAAATAGTTTGTATACCTAATTCACTATGCAGGGAACAAACTATGCGAATGTATCACATCAGAGGTTGATTCAACCATTGTATAAGTTGCGTTATTATCCTCTTGGGGAGAATAAAGAGAAGACCTTTTTGAGATTAATTAGAGATATTGCAGGAGTGGGATGTAAACATTGGTGTGGAAATGAAAGTCATTTATTCTGTTCTTAAGCTTTGCCAAACAACACATTTTATTATTTTTTAATTACTTTTACAGGAAATATAACGCAATTCTTCCCATAACATTTTGAAAAAAAAACACACAATGACTAATTAGATGACATTTTATTAAATGGATTCCAGTTATTGTCAAAGTGCCTTTTGAAAAACAAAATTACAACGTACATTATTGCTTATTTATAGTGTCTTGTTTCTTTGTTGTGAACACAGGAATGTCTTAATAGGCAGTTGATATATTTTAATAAAAATAAATGATTTGTTTTTGAAGAGCAACGCTTTATTTATAGGTCTCATTTAGGAGTGGTTAGCGACTGATTTAAATACTGTATTTGACTAAAAGGAATTAACTAAACCAGCAAATTTTGATTTAATTTGTAACCAGTGGCTAACTGATGATGACAAATAGTTTAGCAGTAAACACTTTATGACCTAGGTTTGATATCTCTTGTGTTTTCTTTCCTTCTAATTTTTTTTGTAATGTTTTTAGAACCTTAGCAGCACCACTTTTATCTTATTTTCCATCATGATGTATAAATTACAACTTTGTGCAGCCTATACATTATAATTAATAATAATAATAATAATAATAATAATAAATAATAATAATAATAATAATAATAATAATAATAATAATAATAACTGTATGCATCTTTCAAGCAAGGGTCAAAAACAGTGAAAGAAAATGAGGTATATGCGGTAAAAACAAAACTTAATTTGTTAAGAATCAGTTTAATGAATTTGATTCTAATGTGTTTATTTTTATATCAAAACATAAATCAGCTATCTGAAGTTTCTGCATTTCTTGGAGTGTAGTTAGAATGTTCTTGCAGTCATCAATACAGTGCAAGTGGTCTAAAGAGTCAGCAACTGCTATTTTTCTCAAACCAAAAAAAGAATGTGTTGGGATTGTACTTTCCAGTAGGTTGTTTAAAGGTATCTGCAGTAAAAAGACATTTTGCACCTTCTGTTTCACGTATAACATTTATTTAAACTGTTTGTCCTCAGATTTAACAAGTGTAAATTCCACTGTTTGGCTGTGGAATGGATCCATCTTTTATTGTGAGCATCATGTGTAAACAACTTAAGCATTTTTTTTTTTTTTTTTTACAGTCATTCAAACTAAACAGGTAAAAACATGAAAGTATGTTTTTCGTTGTCTGAGTAACACAATGCAAAACAGTAAACCTAATTTATGCTGTACATCTCTTTAGCTTAAATAAAGCACATACGTATCATGGAAAGAGGTATTTACTGTGGCAGTGTCATTCATTTTAATGCCGCTTAACTTACTGTAAAGGCAAAGAAGTTTTTTCAGTATTCATGGGGGTATGGTAATCGCAGGGGGGAATTGGAGACTCGTGTAATGGTGATGCAGATTGTTTTTTGTGATAGTACATTGTGAACCTGTTTTCACCTGTATTGCAAGGCAGAATGGTGTCTTAATGTTTTTTATTATATTTCAGTCCATTTATAAAGCTCTTACCCCCGCCCCCACAGCTTATTAACTGTAATCATTAAAGGTCAGAAATTGATGCATGTGATGCGAGATGTATTTGTGGTGAGAGGTTTAATATATATATATATATATAGAGTGTGTGTTTTTTTTTTCAGGACTTTATACATCAACCCATGAGGGAAGCGTACGGGCTAAATCTCTTGGAGTTCCCTTCAGAAGACGATTTATTGATCTACAAGCGGTAAGATTGTGTTTATTTTAAATTGCTAAAAAAACTAGTGCTGTGACGAACACTGGATTTTCATGTTTGAATATTCGTGCATAATTTAACTATTAGTTCGGCTATTCGTTTGTTTTCCAAAAGTAATAAAAGCCATTATATCGCTCTGAACGGAGGCAGAGACCGCATAGCAGGGGGTGTGGTCCCTGTGTGTGCGTGTGTGTTTTTTGTGCCTTTATTTTACACATTTAAAGTAGAAAAATATCTCAGGAGTAAAGAATACATTGTGTAGGCCTTGCATTACCCCAGTGAATTAACAAAAAGGATGCCAAATAACAGTTCAGGATAAGTTCAAGATAAGTGTTGTTTTGTTTATTCCTGAAAAAAATTGTACATAATGTTGACACTGCATTTTATTTATTTTTTTACTTATTTTTTCATTCCTTGTCATTGCCATTTCTTCACTATAAACTGTGGCCATATACAAGTTTTCATTCAAATTCCGAGGACTTCTCTTGTGCACAGCTGCCTTAAACTCATAACAAAAATTCTCAATTGGATTTAGATCTGGACTTTGACTAGGTCAAGTAGATTTTGATGTGTGCTTTGGATCGTTGTTGTGTTGGAACGTCCAGTTGCGCTTTAAACCAAGTTTTGTAGTGGAGGGTTTCAGATGATTGGCCAATATCTTTTGGTATGCTATGGAATCCATTTTACCATGTTACCTGTGCCATTAGAGGAAAAACAGCCCCATAGAAGGATATTACCACCTCCATGCTTGACAGTGGGTATGGTGTTCTTTTCTTTGTACGCCTCACCAGACTTTTTCCAAACGTAATGACTATCAGCGTGACCAAATAGTTGTTTCATCACTCCACAAAACCTGTCACCAGACCATCATTCAAATGCCGTTTTGCAAACTCCTTGTGACGTTTTCCTAAGAGTGGCTTTTTCCTTGGCCTGCGAACATTGAGACAGACCTTCACCTTGCAATACTTGACCTATGGTTGAAATGGAAACCTTAGTCCCACTTTCAGCTAGTTCACTTTGAATATCTTCGGCAGACAATTTCAGGTTGTTATTAACATTGCTCACAATTCTTCTACTTGTTCTTGGTGAAAGAACCTTCTTCAAGACCATGAGTCTTGTACTTCTTGATAGCAGAAACAATCACTGAAATTGGGATACTGAAATGCTTGGAAAACTTCTTGTATCCTTCTCCAGCTTTATGACAATAAATCATTTTCTGCCTAAGGTCTTCAGATAGCTTTTTACTTTTTCCCATATTGATTTCTTGGTAATGACAGCAATCATCCTATGCCTAACCCTTTTATACTCGCCTACAATCCAGCATTTTCTAGAATTAGGTTCTGCATTATCATATTGGAATTTCTAGCACCTTGTAGACAAAACTATCATAGCATCAAAGGGTGTGAATTTCTTGTAACTTTTTTTTTTCCTCATCCACAAAAGCAAAACCTTTGTACAAAAGATTTTTCCTAAAATTCTTTGTTTGAGACATTTCTAGATAGATAGAGAGATAGGTAGTTGTAATACTCATTCATAAAACAACAAAAAAGAAATAGAGAGCCTATTATGTTGATGAAAGTGTAATTCAGACAAACACAAATCAATGTTTCTGAGTGATTCACACACTAATTTTTACAAAAATAAAATATAGGTCACTTTTCCGTTGTATAAATAAAATAGTATAAAAATAATCCAATTTCAAAACAAACACAGTCATAGTGAGCTCAGTCTAACAGCGTCCCTCTCTCTTGTTTGCCCTTCATTAACCAAAGATACAGTATGTCTTTCTCATGGCTTGGTGCTGGGCGGTGCACAGTAAAAATAATGGCAACAATAGTAGATTATGATAATGAGTCATTTTCTCGCAGGACGAGATTAGACAGAGAACGGGCCAGCTGATGCTGAGCAAGTTTGTGAATGGGTTGAGGGACTGAGGGACACCGGTGGCAATGACAGGCAGGCTTACAGGTAATTTTTTCTGTAAGTTTTTAAAAAAAATTTATTTGAGAGGTATTGCAGCAAGCAGCTTGGAAATTGCTACAATTGCCGCCGGTGCCATAGGTTATTTCGTGCCCTATATATATATATATATATATATATATATATATATATATATAATATATATATATATAGTAATCTGTCACATTTTTTTTTATTTGAGGATGCAACATCGACAATGGATAATTGCAAAGCATACGGCATGGTTTATTTAGATTTCCAGAAAGCTTTTGACAAAGTCCTGCATAAAAGATTAATTCTCAAACTGAATGCAGTAGGGATTCAAGGAAATGCATGCACATGGATTAGGGAGTGGTTAACATGTAGAAAACAGAAAGTGCTGATTAGAGAAGAAACCTCAAAATGGAGCGACGTAACCAGTGGTGTACCACAGGGATCAGTATTAGGTCCTCTGCTATTCTTAATCTGCATTAATGATTTAGATTCTGGTATAGTAAGCAAACTTGTTAAATTTGCAGACAACACAAAAATAGGAGGAGTGGCAAACACTGTTGCAGCAGCAAAGGTCATTCAAAATGATCTAGACAGCATTCAGAACTGGGCAGACACATGGCAAATGACATTTAATAGAGAAAAGTGTAAGGTACTCCACGCAGGCAATAAAAATGTGCATTATAAATATCATATGGGAGATACTGAAATTGAAGAAGGAATTTATGAAAAAGACCTAGGAGTTTATGTTGACTCAGAAATGTCTTCATCCAGACAATGTGGGGAAGCTATAAAAAAGGCCAACAAGATGCTCGGATATATTGTGAGAAGTGTTGAATTTAAATCAAGGGAAGTAATGTTAAAACTTTACAATGCATTAGTAAGACCTCACCTAGAATACTGTGTTCAGTTCTGGTCACCTTGTTACAAAAAGGATATTGCTGCTCTAGAAAGAGTGCAAAGAAGAGCGACCAGAATTATCCTGGGTTTAAATGGCATGTCGTATGCAGACAGGCTAAAGGAATTGAATCTATTCAGTCTTGAACAAAGAAGACTATGCGGCGATCTGATTCAGGCATTCAAAATCCTAAAAGGTATTGACAATGTCGACCCAGGGGACTTTTTTGACCTGAAAAAATAAACAAGAACCAGGGGGCACAAATGGAGATTAGATAAAGGGGCATTCAGAACAGAAAATAGGAGGCACTTTTTTACACAGAGAATTGTGAGGGTCTGGAACCAACTCCCCAGTAATGTTGTTGAAGCTGACACCCTGGGATCCTTCAAGAAGCTGCTTGATGAGATTCTGGGATCAATAAGCTACTAACAACCAAACGAGCAAGATGGGCTGAATGACCTCCTCTTGTTTGTAAACTTTCTTATGTTCTTATATCTGCCCTAACCGTTTATCCGCCATGATCAACCTCTTCAGCAATGTTAGTTGCAATGTTATTATTGAACAGAGAAGATTAGTTCAGATATTGTAGATCCTACCAGAGTTTTTGTACACTGTGTTGTATGTGCTCCGTGCACTGCCATTGCTTGTAGTGTCATGTGAGCTGTTCAGTGTGTTGATATGTAAATAAATCCTGTTCGCCTGCGGGGTGTATCAGCTTCAACCTTCGTCTCAATCTCCTGCCTGTGACTCAGCAGTGAATGCACACACAGACACGGCAGACAGCTACTCTGTCACAAGCATTAATACCCAGTACCTTTCGAAAACAAGGGATTTAGGGGAGCACCCTAATAAAAGCTGAATCTCAAAACAATAATTGTGAGCATATAGTAATTGTTACAGCTGTGTATAATGGTATTTAAAACAGGATTCATTTATCCGCCTTTTTACATATCCGCCCTCACTCTGGTCCCACCACACTCGGATATGCGGCATATTACTCTGTGTGTGTGTGTGTGTGTGTGTGTGATATATATATATATATATATATATATATATATATATATATATATATATATATATATATATATATATATATATATATATATATATATATATATATGTATAGTTAGTTACATGAGTCATGATGAATTTGTACAAACATGTACAGTACCTACTTCACACCAGTACAAGCAACCCTGCCAAAAAAATGACAAAAAAGTTATATAGTATACTGTAGTAGTAGTATTTTTTGGCAGGGAAGTGCTGAAGTTTAAACTCCTTACAGGTCTGCAGTTTTTACAATATCTGTAATTTTGAGAGAATGTCATGATTACAGATTGCTTGATCTGTCACAATAATATTAAGAAATCCTGATTACAGAGCACGGTACAGTGCACTCCTAGTGATTGATTTATTAATGTGTCCCTTCGCTTGTGTTCACTACAGGTTCGTTCACCTCGGTCAAAATCAGCATAAAGTAGAGAGGAGCAGCCAGCAGAAGACTGATTCAAGATACTTTGAGAATGTCATTAGCCTGTGAGTAGTCAATCACAATTATTTATTTCCATTCTACCTAATGGTTATTTAGAAAAAGCATTTTTTATTGTTTAGCCCTTTGCAGTCCATTTATTAAGTGCGCGTCAGGCGCGTCAGGTCCAATTTATTTTCACACGCGCAGTTAATTTTAGACGCGCTGTTTAAAAGTATTTTTTTTCCACAGTCAAACGGGAATATCAACAAAGCCCTGCATATCAACAAAGCACTCACTAGGCATCTCCAGCCCCGCCCCACCCTTTCGTTCGCTATCGCTTTCATATATGCTAATAAATAATTATTAATAATAATCATAATAATAGTCGTACATACCGATCAATCATCTCCTGATCACTCGTTTTATCACCAAACTCCTCAATAATGCAATCCAAGTCATTATTTTATTATTATAACATCTCAAAAAAGCTCTGCAAATGTCCGTGATAGTCTCTGTGCGCTGATTCAGTAATAGCCAGCTTGTTTCCTTATGACCACTGCCCCTATGTAATGCCAGGGGCATGTATGACTAATCATGAGATACGCTTTTTTTTTTTAAAAAAAATTTATTTTTATCGGCTTGTCTCGGCTCCTGTCTCTCCCACTTGGCCATTGAATGGTTTTCTCGGCTTTTTCCGGAGAAAAAACGACTAGAAACCCGTTTTTTGCATTTTTTTGATGATGTCGGACAGGGTCCAACAATGGACCGGATAGGAAAAATTGCAATGTCGGACCAGGTCCGACAATGGACCGCAAAGGGTCGGACCAGGTCCGACAATGGACCGCAAAGGGTTAGTACAGTACTACTTGTTGGTTCCATGATAATCCTGTTTTCTTAAGCCCCTTTCACACTGGCGCTCCTTCCCGCATCCCGATCTGGGTTTTGGCTACCCGGATCACAATCCCAAGTAGTGTGAAACCTGCGACCCTCCGGATGTGAGTCGACACGCTTTGACACGGGTTGAGCGACACAAAATGCACGATGGCCGTTAGTAAGCTGACGAAGTAACTAACAGCCACTCCTGCGTGAGTACTCGCATTGTGTACTTGCTTCTGTCGTCCAGGTTGACACTGCTTCTTCAAAAAGCAGTGTGAAATCGCATAGCCAACCCACATGACACCGGGTCGCGACCTGGGTAGAGCATGCCAGTGTAAAAGAGGCTATAGTGTATCAAAACATGTTGGTAATTTCTGCTCATTCTGCTTAAGGGGTACTGTAGCATTCAGGGAGCCACTAACGGCAGAACAACTGCTGTTGCATCCCAGATATACATATGTTAGTAGCATACATCCCCTGCCTTGGCTGTAAATTCAGAATTAAACTGAATGAAAATGTTGATGACCATGACGTATATCAAAAAAGAATGTACAGAATTGTACAGAATAAGAAATAACAATGAATAGGTTCATGAAAGTTGCATAACAGTGGTATTATGTCATTAGGTAAGATTCTCAAGATACATGCCAAAATGTAAGTGTGACAATCAGATGGACAAATGCATGGACAGACAGATACCCCCATGTGTCCCCAAACACGAATACTCTCAATAGCTTATGCTACATAATGCTAAAACCTAGTTTCATTACAATTGGATGAGCAGTTTTCCAGATATATGTAGGAATGTAAAGTGTCTTGTATGTATGACTGCTTCCACTGTATCCCTGTCAGCTGGGATTTCATCGTCTGCGAGGGATAGAACAGTCTTCTTGGATTGAAAGACATTGGTTTCATTTGGATAAACAGTTCTGCATTTTTCATCCCTTTTAATCCATATAATGTTCTACATTGCCTACCTCACGTTTCCACAGCGTTGGCAATAAGCCTCTGTGCTATTAGGATAAACACAAGCTGTCTTGTATAGTAGTAGTAGTAGTATAGTATCTTTATTTTTACAAAGCGCCTTTCATAGTGGACCACCATCACTAAGCACTTTACAGAGGTAGGCTGTGAACTGTGCATTATATGCATAGTCACTTATAATAGGACATTGATTTAACATCTCATCCACAGGATGGAGCACAAGGAGGTTAAGTGACTTGCTCAGGGTCACACAGTGAGTGGTAGAGGTGGGATTTGAACCGGTGACCTTCTGGACTTTAACCACTGGACCACACTGCCTCCTTAATATTGTATACTTATATTTAAAGTATTGAATAACCAGAAGCCACATAGAAGTATCAACTTGCAATACTTAGTTTGACCTCCCAAAATATAGACTCTTCTCTTCTTTCATACATGTTTACTTTCTACTGCGTCCAAGTAAAACACTGTGAGGGAGAAATTTACACAAAATCGACTGTGACCGGGAGCGGTAGTTCCCCCTTGGAAATATTTGTGGGGATCCTGGAATTCCACACCTTTACCAAATCCTTCCAAAATGGTCACAATGCTGGTAGTTACTTTCATTGCAAATCTGAAAGTGTGCAAAATAATTTGCTTCAAATGTAATCTTTTTATGATGTTTACATCATTCAGGTTCTGAGCTCTGTTGCTCCAACATTGAACTTGAATATTTTTTCCCTGGATCAGAATCCGTTTGGCATTGTCTGTGTCTGTACAATCCTAGCTGATGGCTCTTTTGAGTACTTTCTGATTCCAAAGAAATCACATGAGTGGGTCACCACATCAGGAATCGGGCAAATCGTATTTTGTAGTTATTAAAGAATCCTCCCGTGGTGTATCATCACAATAATGCTAACAAATCATGTTTGGGAACGTACAAAATTAGGTCAGTGAAAACACACACGGGAAAAAAAATGACGACCCTTATTCTAAACGTTGACCCTTATTGATTGATTCTGTCTGTCTGTCCTTCCTTCTATCTGTCTTAATAATAATAATAATAATAATAATGATGATAATAATAATAATAATAATAATAATAATAATAATAATAATAATAATACAGTAATAAAAACAACATTCATGAGGTAAAAAAAGCAAGCTCTCAGTTAGACAGTAATTGCCAGAAACAAAACGATCATGAAAAGTGATGCCAAGGACAAAGTAATAACCTTCACAAACTATGACAATGGTGTCAGTCAAGAGAACACAATCATATAATATCCAGAATCAGTAAGACTAGACAAGCCTTAAATTACCTGAAGGCAGTGTGGGAATCAAACATGTCCATAACAAAGTCAAACCAATTTGGGTGGAAAGTGCTGAAAAATAACAAAAGGCCTAATAAAAAAGAACTCACAGACTCCCCCTAGATCAGTGTTTTGAGATTTATGAGAATAAGATATTGTAGTTCTACAGCATTTCCAGTAGGAAACTGGACAGCATGAGGCTGGAGTAGGAATGCCAAAATAAATTGGATATATTTTCAGAAAATATTAAGTTACTGATGTGTTATTTAAGTTTCTACCATGTGAAGACTGTACAATTTTAGTTATTTTCTTAATATTTTGTCGTCATCCATTCTGGTTTTGTCAAGTGAAAATTTACTGCCACACTAGTTTAACCTCAGGCTGCATCAGTAATACAGACTACACACTTTGTTCCCCCTGTGGTGAGCAATCTTAAAACCGTTTCTCAACATCACATTTTCTGAAAATTCGAAAATATTTATTATAATTATTTAAAAAAAAAAAAAAAAAATTAAAACATTTTCTAAAACAACTTTTAAAGCTTTGTTAGTTCCAAGATACAAAAACATTATTATAAATTAACTACAATTTATGTAAAGTATCAGTAATTGTGAAAAGTAATTGGGCATTTCCTTACCGAAAAGGTTTACTTTGTTGTTATTATTATTATTATTATTATTATTATTATTATTATTATTATTATTATTATTATTATTTGTTTATTTAGCAGACGCCTTTATCCAAGGTGACTTGCAGAGACTAGGGTGTGTGAACGATGCATCAGCTGCAGAGTCACTTACAACTACGTCTCATCCGAAAGACAGAGCACAAGGAGGTTAAGTGACTTGCTCAGGGTCACACAATGAGTCAGTGGCTGAGGAGGGATTTGAACCGGGGACCTCCTGGTTACAAGCCCTTTTCTTTAACCACTGGACCACACACATTATACAAAATAAATACTATAAATAACAAGAGCGTGGGATCTAATAAAAAGAAGGTTCACCTATTAACTGGTGTATAGCAATGCAGTATACACACGAAGCACGACAAACCTTTAACAGCATAGATTTTTGGTTTTTTTTATGTAAAACGATGATGCATTTAACAACTTTGTACAGTATTTAGAATCTTGCCATGTCCTATCTGAACCTAAACGTAATTAAAATACTGTAAATAAACAGATTCCACGTGTAACCCAACAATCCCTATTCAATAGAACATACCAACAAGAACATTTCTCTCAACCTATTAGATTGCACACTTTCTTACTGTATATAAAGACCCACCTTATCAATGTTTCCTTCTTTGTTCATTTGCTTTCTGTTGTGAATATGACTGGGATGAAGTGTGTGAAGTGACTTGCACGAGATTGGGATTTTACTTGTCTGATTCTTTGCCAGTTATGTAACATGTTTTGAAAGCTGCTTCCCTAACCCTCATATACAAATCCTTAGCAGCAGGTTGTCATGGCAGCTTCTTTATTTGGTCTGGATGTTATGGTAATGGACTGCATGCTTTCCAGCTGGATTCAGAAATACTTGTATATTCAAATCAATATCATTTAAGGTTTTCAATATAATATGTTTAATACTGGAGAAGTGTGGTATCAAATGTCTGTGCAGTATGTTTGTCACTACTACAGTATAAAGCACTCTTTTTAAAAGACAGTGTATAAGACAATATATATATATTTATTATCCCCTGCCAGGGAAAATAGTGGAAGTACCCTTCCGAAGAAGCTTAGAAAATGAGAACAAGGTGCCCTTTTGGTTTTAGCATCTCACAGTATTTCTATACATCTTGACTGAATCATGTTTAAAAGGTTAGCATGTTATTCTCAGTCTCACCAGCTTATAGTAAGCAAACCTACTTCTGTTTCAACAGCATGGATATGTGTATAGTTTTTGTCTAAACATAATGCACCATCTGATAGCTTTGAAATGTGCTACCTGAGCAGCAAAAGCAAGTACAAGGTGATTTATTACATATTCTTAAACAGTGTTGCATTTATACCAACCATCACCAGATGATTGTCTTGCTTTATGCAAGAGATAACTATAAATACACTTCCACCTCTAAATGTCAATGTACTAACACATTATAATGAAGTTTTAATTATAAGAGGATTTGGGCTTCCATTATTTAGCTTCCTAAAGAAACCATTACAATAAAAAAAGTACCTTTTGAAACCTTGCTTCAAAATGTGTGAATATGTTTACTACCATTTTTTGGAAACTGTGATTGAAAAACTTTGTTTATAGCGTCACCTCTGTAGTTTTAACTATCGTGCTCTGAAGCTGTTGAATAAATAGAAATAGCCAACTTACTTGCATAAAAACATAAGAAAAGTTGTGCGCAAGAGGAGGCCATTCAGCCCATCAATGCTTGTCTGATCTCTAATAGCTCACTAATGCTGATTTTCATATCTGATATAAACAAACGGAAAAGGAAAAGAACACAGAACAGCGACAGGAAAAAGGTAGAATTTTTTTTTTTCAAATGAAGATTTATAACTAATCTCCATACAACCAATACTAATATATTATTGTTGATTTTATATATATATTCTGCATTTTTGCACATTTTTCACATTGTATTTGGTCAGATTTTTTGTGGGTTGTAGTAGTATATAGAGGGAGTCTGAGAGAAAAAATGACACCAAAGTTTGGTGCTTTTGTTTGGTGTGCAATGTAATCAAACATGCAATCTTCAGGTATGAAAAAGTTATGTTAACTCTACCCAATTAAAGGGATAATTAGGGTCAGCTGTTTGAGTACTTGGGTTAACATCCAGGCCTGATTTGGGCCAGCCCTGCCCAATATAAATCTGACTAACTTTGGCCCTTACCATCAGAGTGAAGTTGTCAGCACACAGGTTCTAGAGGCACATCATGCCATGAACAAAAGAAATTCCTGAAGACCTCCGGAAAAAAGTTGTTGATGCCTATCAGTCTGGAAAGGGTTACAAAGCCATTTCTAAGGCTCTGGGGCTCCACCAAACCACAGTCAGAGCCATATTGTCCAAATGGAGAAAGTTTGGGACAGTAGTGAAGAGCAAGGACGTAAAATCGTCCAGGAAGTCACAAAGAACCCTAGAACAACATCAAGGGATCTGCAGGCCTCTCTCACCTCAGCTAAGGTCAGTGTTCATGACTTCACCATCAGAAAGACACTGGGCAAAAATGGGATTCATGGCAGAGTAGCAAGGCGGAAACCATTGCTCACTAAGAAGAACATGAATGCTCATCTCAAGTTTGCCAAAAAGCACCTGGATGATCCTCAAGAGTTCTGGAGCAATGTTCTATGGACAGATGAGTCAAAAGTGGAACTTTTTGGCCGACATGGGCCCCGTTATGTCTGGCGAAAACCAAACACTGCGTTCCACAGTAAGAACCTCATACCAACGGTCAAGCATGCTGGTGGTAGTGTCGTGGTTCGGGGATGCTTTGCTGCATCAGGACCTGGACGCCTTGCCATCATTGAAGGAACCATGAATTCTGCTCTGTATCAGAGAATTCTACAGGAGAATGTCAGACCATCCGTCCGTGTGCTGAAGCTGAAGCAAGTCTACATCAGAATGGTTGAAGAACAAGAAATTTAAAGTTTTGGAATGGCCTAGTCAAAGTCCAGACCTAAACCCCATTGAAATATCAACTAAATTAGCTTCTCTTTTGAATGCTACAACTGGAGCCTTAAGAAATACTTTTTTTCAATTTTTCTGAATTATGTAGAATCCGCAAGGGTTTCCAAACTATCTTAGAAATATTGGGCAAAAGTTTAGAGTAAGTCATTACTCTTGACCTTTTTAGCTCTATTTTTATAATCTAGTAGATCATCTCTTTTTAGTTGATCCACTTTTCTTAACTCCATCTCTATAATTCTTTCTTTGTATCATATATATATATATATATATATATATATATATATATATATATATATATATATATATATAAAATAAAATAGATGGAGGCCCATCTATTATTTTTTTATAATACATGTATACCCTTGTGATGCTAATATTAAAGAAGACTAGGTTCAACAGTACAGTTGTTTTTTTTAAACATAGTATTTCAGTGCTGTACAGACGTTCTGTGTCGTTATCTGTTAGTGCTTCAGCTTTATTTGGATGATTGCCTTTACCTTGTTTTAATTTCCCGTTCCTCTCCAGTTTCTCTGAGATACGAATGTACTAGCTTTACATCTTTACACTTAAAAAATCTTATTTTCAGGACGTTTTGGGCAAAAGCCCTTCAGCTGTTTTAAAAAGAATAGTAAACACAATGCAGTAAACTTGTTGTTATGATTGGTAATTATACAACAATTCTGTGGATGGTGTCATGATTATTAGAATAGAATGTTCATTCCCAGAAGTTCCAAAGTTCCCAGTTTGACGATAAACTCTCGCTCCTTTTGTTTCTTAGCAACATTTGTTCCATAGCACTGATTGATCACACAGACTGTGATGTCTTCAGCAGTGTGATCATCACTGTTGAAGTGACGGACTACTGGAAATGCAGTGGTATTAAGTGTTCTACAAACCAGTCTGCTAAACGCCTTTTAGTTTCCCCAATATACAATTTGTTGCATTTCTTGCAGATAATGCAGTAGACTATTCCTTTAGAGGAAATTGTGGCTTTCCGGACAAGATCATCACTAAAGCTAAATCCCGCATTTCAAATATAAATAGAAAAAAATGTTTTATATAATAATAAAATACAACACACAGATGATAGAATCCCTCTGGTCCTCACTTACCACCCGACCAACAAAAAGATACAGACAGTTGTGCAAAGAAACTTTAACATTTTACAACAAGACCCATCTACAGCACCTATTTTCCAGGCTCCCCCTTTGATGTCATATAGAAGAGACAAGATCACAAGAGAATATGTGGTACACGTCCTTCTGGGGAACCACTGAAAGGCACATATCCATGTAATAGACCACAATGTAATACCTGTAAATACATTCATTCTGAAACAGAGATTAGAGGCATTAAATCTTCATTCAACATTCATGAACATTTGACATGTACCTCTAAAGGAGTAGTCTACTGCATTATCTGCAAGAAATGCAACAAATAGGAGAGTCAAAGATCTGCCTTTTATTATACAGGTGTCCAATAATTGGGAATTTAACCAATGGGTAAGTCAAAGATCTGCCCTGGTTTTACAGCTGTCCAATCATTAGTGAGCAGAGGCGGGACATAAATATGCTAGAGTAGGGAGTAAGAATAACTGAATTTTGCACGATATTTCTTATTATAGAGACCATTATTGAGAATTATATTGAAAACTTCTAAGTAATATTTCAAATTGCTTTTTACAAATGAAAAAACAAATGTCATAAGACAACAGAGACATTGTAGTCGATTTTGTTACAATTCAATTTTCAAGAAGAACTTTCTCAGGAAAAATTGAGGTATACACCACAAATACCTGAACTGACACAGAAAGGTATACTCGCCACTTCCAAAATTGAAATTATGAAAGATATTGTTTATCGGTAGCTGTCAATTAAAAAAAAGGGTACTGCTTGAACTGTATTTTCTTCAGTACAGAAAATGTGATATTGAACAGCACTGGCTACAACAATCTAGAATGTCTATGCGTTCCCAAAGTCACTTGCGAGCCACTGTTACACTCAAAACTTTTGGACAAACCCAGATTGATGTTCAACTGGATGAAGGCACCAATTCCTCACATAGAGGTAATTATGTGGGATTACTTTCTCTGATTTCTGACTACGACAGCATGTTAAGCAGTCACTTGTCAATAGCCACAGTATTCTCTGGTACCTCTAACAAGATTCGGAATGAGTAAAAGCAAAAGTACAGGAAGCCAAATACGTAGCTGTAATGGTAAACAACTGATGATGGAAACACAGCTCAGCTGTCTTGTGTTTTCAGGTACTAGTATATGACTGACAATGGCCCAAAAGAACGGTTGTTCTGTGAAAATGTGTTACATTTACTAAAATAAAAATAATAATAAAAATGCTTTTAAAAAGACCAAATTGCCATTGGGCTTTTTTTATATTTTTTTAGATTCTACTGATTTTTTAGTATTACTGTGCAGGACAGCCGCTATAATATTGTTACCTTTATTAAAAATGTGCAAAGGTCAATCTACCGATTTTAATCTACTGATTTAATCAACTAATGCCCATAAATTAACCGATCAGAAATTAAGCGCTTGACAGCCCTAATATATATATATATATATATATATATATATATATATATATATATATAAAATCCCAATCTAAAGCTTTGATAAATGTTTTTTTTGTTAAGTGAGAAAGAATGGAAATAAAAAATAAAAAAAAACATTCAGAAAAGGCATCCTGTGGAAATGTTATGTGACCACACACACACATTCTCTAATGCTTGTTTGAGACTAGAGTCTGAAAGTACTTTGCAGTTGGGGATAATGCACTTTTTACCTCTAATTGGATTAGTGGTTTCCTTTCAGTGAGAACAAATCACAAGATCCTTTACCAGGAGTGACCACACCAAATTCATGTGTTTCTTTATTCGTCCAAAAACAAACGAGTACCCACAAATACTAGTATATAATCCTTGTGTGTGTGTGTGTGTACTGTTTGACACAGGAGTTCATCAGATGACTAAGGGTCAGAAACCCACTGAAGTAAAGTAAAGATGAAGTGGCATATTTTTTAAATGGCATTTCATGATCCATGTCTGCTGGCATGCTGTGTTTCATGTCTAAGTTCGAGACTTGAATTCATAGGCTATGTAAGTAAGATACTGTACAGGGGGGCTCCCGAGTGGCGCATCCAGTAAAGGCGCTCCTCACAAGATGTGCCCTATAGCCTGGAGATCGCTGGTTCGAATCCAGGCTATGTCACAGCTGACCGTGACCGAGAGTTCCTAGGGGGCGGCGCACAATTGGCTGAGCGCTGCCCAGGTAGGGAGGGCTTAGGTCGGCAGGGGAATCCACGGCTCACCGCGCATCAGCGACCCCTGTGGCCGATCGGGCGCCTGTGGCTCTGCAGCCGAGCCGCCAGATCTGTGTTGTCCTCCGGCACTATAGGTCTGGTAGCATTGCTGTGGATCTGCAGTGCGAAAAATGACGGCTTGGAAGGAGCATGTTTCGGAGGACGCGTGTTTCAGCCTCCGTTTCCTGAGTCGGCGGGGGGGTTGCGAGCGGTGAGCCGGGGATACAGATAATAATTGGGCATGCTAAATTGGGGTGAAAACCGGGGTAAAAATAATTGGCGACGACTAAATTTAAAAAAAAAGATACTGTACAGAACTGCTTTCAAGGATATAAATAATGCACGACAGATGTCGATCACCATGTCCGGTTATTCACTGCATGTGGAATAAAATCTTGTTGCAAAATAGTGGTTAAGTTAGACAGGATAGAATGATGTGACATACTTTGCTGGTACTCTATATAAAGAACCAAACTCTTTGGGGGAAAGTTGACAGGAATATCATTATCCCGATGATTGTGGACACTGAGTATGATATTATCTTTGGAATGGAGTTTTTGTGAACTCTGTACATGACCTCTTTGATACCGACTGCAGATAGACGTAAACCGACTCCCCTGCTAAAGACTGTATTGCTTGACATATAAAGTTCCTGATGCTGAAGTTTTCTCATTAGTATAGCAAGCTGGAGGACACTACACAACAGACGCAATGTGATTTGTTTTAGGGCAACATGATACTTTTGCTACGATAATAAATGGTCCGTAGAATAATAAGCAATTGAATTTTTATATGGGCTTCATTGTACAGAAATTGATATTTGCTATTGATACATACTAACAGTTACCACTCACATATTTATTAATATTTGCCTGTCATGTGAATTTGACCAGTACAGGTTTAAAAAAAAAAAAAAAACACTTAAAATATCTTTACTATCTGTACAAAATATTAAAATATTAAACAGCAAATGATCACCGGCGATATCTACAAAAAGGGCCAAGTTAAGAGTCAGCTCCAAATATAAAAATGAGAGACTGGGCCCAAGCAGCTAATTTGCCGCACATGGTTTTTATTGTCAGTGAAGAGGTGCTCTGTGGATTCTCTGGTTCCATTGTGTATTTTTTAACTTCATCAAGTCCAGTGTTTTCTTCTTTTTGTTGTTATGTACTGTAGGTTAGCACTGCCATTTTTAATTTTGCTTTTCAGAAACTATATGGAAGTCATGCAGGTGAAATAATTGCTGTGAATATAGTTAGGGCTCACAAAAATACCACTCAGCAGCAGAGTAGCTCAAGCGTTTCTACAATGTTGATCGTATCTAATTGAAGTTCACGGACACAAACCAGATTCCTGCTTTTTATTAACTAGCGTGTCTAATTAGGAGTTTTTAATACTATTTGTTTTTGCTATTGCTATTGTTACTACTGTATACCTAATATAACTTGTTTACCAAGAACATTTATATTAAAATGAGTTTTCTATAGTTTTTACTTATAGGTGTTTTCCCTGGGCCATCCCAATCAGGAAAGGGTCTGGTTAAATTGCACAATTGTGCTTACATTTCTAAGCCTTGCCAATGTTTATGTAAACAGACATTAATAAAAGAGTTGAATTGCCTCAGCAAATCAAGCAAAGCTTTTGGTGGCAATTCAGAGTAATCAGATAATGAAAGTATGATGCTCTGCCCAACAGTTTAACAACTGTTTTATAAGACACAAAAGAGCCTTCACAATACTAGGTTAGGCGTGTTAGGTCCATTGCTTCTTATTAGTAATGGACCTACATCTGTTAACAAGAGCACAGATAGAAAACATACAGAGTTACAAATATGATACTGTAGAAATAATTTAAATAGTATTCCAGTTATTAAAGTACACAAGTACAGAATTTTTTCTCAACAATCAAATTCAAATTAAAAGCAGCAGCATAGCTATTGTACACACTAAAAAACTGCAGCTGTCCTTATAAAACACCTTTTTCTATGTTGATGTATGTTGGAGTCAACAGATACAACCCAAAAAAGCCAACTTCTAAGTTAGAATCTTCTGAGGGATCTTGGGATGCAACACTGTATAGCATACGTGGTGCTGCATTCAACAACGTTGCTTGAAAGTATGGAATACTTATATTTCATATTGCTTGTCCAATAAAACTACCAATCACGTGAGGAGAGAATCATGTGATAATGGCAAAATGGTGACCCCCACGGTGCGGTGTGACATCAGGTTACAAAGAGTTTTGAACTTGTATCAATAATATAGTGTAATATATGGACATGAAATGGTGTCTTGTCATCTATTGACATTTGCTGTTTTGTTTTGCACTGATATTGCTAGTACAATACAACTTAGATAAACATAAGACAATAATATAATTTAGATGTTCACAGTGCAATGCAAAAGGATATAAAAAAAAGAAGTTCAACCTTTTTGTACAATGATACAATTAAATAAAAAAAAAAAATAACTCAATTAAAAAAAAAAAAATAGTACATTTTGTAACTGAAAAAGACAGCATGGCAAATATGACCAGCTTAATGGGATGACATCATTTTAACCACTCCTTAAACCCTGACATCATTTGAACCACTCCTCTTAAACCCTGACATCATTTTAACCACGCCTCTTAAACTCTGACATCATTTTTACCACTCCTCTTAAACCCTGACATCATTTTAACTACTCCTCTTAAACTCTGACATCATTTTAACCACTCCTCTTAAACCCTGACATCATTTTAACCACGCCTCTTAAACGCTGACATCATTTTAACCACTCCTCTTAAACCCTGACATCATTTTAACCACTCCTCTTAAACCCTGACATTCCTCTTTTGCAGGTTTAATGAAAGTGAAATGGGTACTGGCCTGCAACAGTTGTTTTATGTTTTTCTTAGGGATCTTTTATTCTCCTTTAAACATTTGCCAGACCCAGATTTTGTCAAGTGGTAAGTAGACAACAACTTAACGTTAACTATGTACTTAGTAAATTGAGCCAATGAGGTACTTAGCTTCTTCTGTTGGGCATGTATTTGGTCATCTTGTACAGGATAGTAGCTCACAAACACAGCAGGGTCCCCCCCGTGGGTCTCCATATCAATATTTTGGAGCTGCAGGCAGTTTCTAGCCTTGCAAATTTTTTTTACAGGAGGTTCAAGTGAGACATGTGCTTGTCTAGATGCACAACAATACCGTGGTGGCTTATATAAACTACCAGGACAGCCTCAGGACCTATTCTCAAAGGGAGTTCCCAATGCCTCAGAATGGAGGCTTCATCCGGAGGTGGTCAGCCTCATTTGGTAATGGTTTGGGAGAGCAGAGGTAGACCACTTTGTCTCCCAGGAATCGACCCATTGTCCCCTCTGGTTCTCCATAACAGGAGCCGGGGACCCGCTGGCAATAGATGCTATGGCACACCAGTGGCCGAGGCAGCTGCTGTATGCCTTTCCACCATTTGCCATGCTCCCGCTGTGCCTGGAGAAAATCAGGCAGGACTGGGCCAGGGTGCTGTCAGTAGCCCCTTGTGGGGACTCGCTGCGGTGAGGAGAAAAAAAGCATAACCAGACATTCCAAATTGGGGGAAAAATAAAAAAAAATAGTATTGGTTATCAATTTAATAAATAAATAAATAAATAAATAAAGCGGCTTTCTTGCTTGCAATCGCATCCGCTAAGTGGGTGAGTGAGATTCAAGCATTTTTGATTGCGAAAGCCTGCTTAATTTTTGCACAAGCCAGGACAAAGGTTACGCTTCGTACCAGTCCTGCTTTTTTGCCGAAAACCATCTTGGCATTTCACATCAACCAGTCTGTGGAACTGGAGGCTTTCCATCCACCTCTTTTCCGGTCTGATAGGGAGCAGCAGCTCCATATGCTTTGTCTTGTGCAGGCACAAGCATATCATGTGGACAGAATACAGTGTTGGAGGCAGTCTGAAGAATTTTGTGTATGTTATAGGGCTAAGTCCCATGGTAAATCGTTGTCTAAGCAGTGGCTGCCTACATGGATTACAGACAGTCAAAACTGCCTATGAGTGAGCAAACTTGCCCCCTCCAGAAAAGCTCACTGCTCATTCCACCAGGGGCATGGCAACTTTCGTGGGCTTTGTTCCAAGGTGCATCTGTCAGGGACATTTGCAATGCAGTGATGTGGGCCACTCCCCATACTTTTACACAGGTCTATCGACTGAATGTCGTAGATCCACAAAACCCAGGCTTTGGAACAAGACTGTTAAGGGTGGCTTCAGGGTCCACCCTTACAACATAAACATAGAAGTGAGTGCTCCCTCAGTTTTTTAGCCCTAGCTACTTTTACTGGGGTTCCTAATGGTAACAGGCAGGGTAGCCTTGCTTAGCCTTGTGGCATTCCCATTTGGTCTGCAATATTGCCTTGCGTTCAGCTTTGGTATTTCTACCCATTAGGTAATGGTTACATTTCGTACTTGATAGGGGATGTTAGGTTATTGTCATAACCCTGGTTCCCTAAAATAGAAATGTAACCATTAACCTTCAAGGTCGCTGCATCCATGATTGCAGCAACCTTGAAGGAAAAATGATGACGATGTCTGTGTCTGCAGTCCAGTTATGCCCTCGGGGATGGGCATGACTGCGGCACAGGCTCAGACGTGCAGCTTTGATATATCTTATTCAGGTTATCAGGGTCTTTAGGGTAAATACGTCTTTTAGGTAATGGTTACATCTCTATTTCAGGGAATCAATGGTTTCTTCATAGGATGAAGAACTCCACACACCTATATTCCACCCTCCATTCCCCCTTTTTACTGTTTCGAAATTTGGACAACAATGAACGGGAACGATACCGACTTTGGCACCAAAAAGGACTGTATTGCAATGATCTCTGGTTTAGAGATCTGTTTGTTCTCCTGACCCAAGCAAAATGGAGACCGGGAGTTCACTGTATGTGGACTTCATCCTACGAAGAAACCATAACAGGTGATCTTCGTAATCGTGTTGTTGTGGGTGGTGGTGGTGGTGGTGGTGTTGTTGTGGGTAATGATTAGATCTTTCCAGCAAATACTGTAGCACAGCTGTCTTTCTGTTACTGCAGTAAAATATTAACTACAGTCAGTGTTTTTATTTTGACAACCTAATACACATCAGTGTTCAGATGTCAGGTCTTTTTTGTCACTTTACATGTAATCTGAGTTCCTGTGTTTTTCTCCTGCTGATTTTCATTTATGGTACTACAGTACTGAGCTGTTATCTCAGTTTCTGAAAAGGACCCCTGGTTAGAACACCTGTTGGTGTCTGGCAGAGCCACACTCTAGCAGCTCTGCATTGGCCCACCATGTTTGATAAAATCAGATGCAAACATTAGGAGATGAATATGGCATTTTCCTGCTGCGATTGCAATGCACTCAGTAACAGCTGAAGACTATTTTAAGTGTCTTGCAAAAAGAAGTAATAATAAATTAATACTCAGATTTGCTTAGTGAAAACAATGACTCTCAAACTTGACATATCCTGATCTCATGCAAGTACTCCTGCATTTTGTGAAATGTAAAAAACAAGAGCCTGGGAAGTAATACATAGCTGCAGAATATATAATTATGAGATACAAGAGCTGGATTCAAGTTGAAGAAAAACTGAGTGACCTAATGTACTGCTTTCATCATAGGACGAAAAAAAACAAAACTGTGATTGAGTAAATACAGTAGTTCAATAATAGTCATGTTTAAAATCCTTATTTATAGCCTTTAATGGGTTTGGTATTTTAATGAAAATAAACTGTCATAGCTCATGGGCTACTTTACGTATATTTTAAGACTGTGTATATTCATGACTTTAAGAAGAAGCCAATAAACACAATTAGAGTAATTAGATTCTAAATACCTAATAATAAAACAGCATTCATGATTCAGAAAGGTTAAGAAAATGGGATTTTGAGTCTGTAATTAATGAAATCTGATAATTGTAAAGCCATATCTGGTTATTTAACATTATTGCATTCTATAATATTAACTATTAACTATTTTAATTGTGTTAAATAGGGGCGTGCTTATAACAACATATTGAGCCTTGCTCTTTTGTAGTTTTGCAGTTTGGAGTAGTGGTTAGGGCTCTGGACTCTTGACCAGAAGGTTGTGGGTTCAATCCCCAGTGGGGGACACTGCTGTTGTACCCTTGAGCAAGGTACTTTACCTAGATTGCTCCAGTAAAACCCAACTGTATAAATGGGTAATTGCATGTAAAAATAATGTGATATCTTGTAACAATTGTAAGTCGCCCTGGATAAGGGCGTCTGCTAAGAAATAAATAAATAATAAATAAATGTTATAGGGCAGCAGTGTGGAGTAGTGGTTAGGGCTCTGGACTCTTGACCGGAGGGTTGTGGGTTCAATCCCCAGTAGGGGACACTGCTGTTGTACCCTTGAGCAAGGTACTTTACCTAGATTGCTCCAGTAAAAACCCAACTGTATAAATGGGTAATTGTATGTAAAAATGATGTGATATCTGTATAATGTGAAATAATGTAACAATTGTAAGTCGCCCTGGATAAGGGCGTCTGCTAAGAAATAAATAATAATAATAATAATTTTGTGATTCCAATGGTCTGACACTGACAAGACCATACCTGTGTTATATGGTATCCCACTGAATCATGCTGACGCCAGCGTACTAGCAAACTCATCTACACTAAAACAGATCTATTGAGAGTTATAAATCAAGCTATGGTTTAAAATACAAATCCCTGGCAACAGGCGCCCATACGTGGTAGAAATATCTTGAGAACCTCTCAATTATGATTAAACTTGATATTATTAATAGTAATCAATTATTGGTCATAGAACCATATACATAGTCAATGCTCACTTAAATGTTCTTTCCCAATGTTAAAAACCATTAACTTATCACACTTAATTGAGCACCAACAACAGTTAGTGACTGTAATAGGGATGTGCGTATCCGCTGACAAACAGGGAGAGACGATGGTCTATCCCAAGTGTGGCGTTGCTCCAGTAGAAACACATGGCTATGTCAAAAATGGTACACCACACAGGAGTAAATATACAAATGGATTTTATACAAAAAGGCAAACAAAATATAAAAAACACAGCTTGCCTGTAGTCGGCCAAGTGCTGCTGTCACTAAAAAGGGAGGTCCTGCTGTAGGAATCTACACTGACACGCACGCCCTCCGTATACTTTCAATTGGAAATCCCCTAACTAATCCCTATGCTAAGCTACATCGACTCGGTTAAACAGATGGTGGCCATGTAGCTAGTAGTACTTTAGTTACACAAACCCAAGACTCCTGTTCCACATATGGCTGTCGAATAGTTTGTATGGATTACTCACAATACTGTTGCAAAACCCGTGAACCGCCATGATCTGGCTTATCTGCCTTGAGGGTGTGTCAGCGGCTCATTTTGATAGCGAAACGCTCTGCCAAGACACACGCCTACCAAGCGGTCGGGGATCCACACCAATCCAATCCCGGCCGCTGTTCCCTGTCACCACGCACAAGATTTTAAGAAAATCTGCCTGTTTCAGGAGCACGATCCCTAGTAGGAGCACTCCACTCCAACAAGGAAATGTTTACACAAACGAGGGACCTAACAAGCCTACCTCATTAAGCTAAACAGAAGGTTTAATGCATTTATTTATTTTTATTTATCTATTACAGGAACCATATATCATATTTCCCCAACGACAGTATATACGAGACTCAGGAGCCGAAAGTGGACAGGAAATCCAGGGAGATCTTTGAAAGCCACGTTCAAGCTGGAAGAGGTCTGGTGCAGTCACTTTGCAAGGATGATATCCTGATGTACAGGGAGTACATCCGGAACAGATGCATGTAGAACAAAAAACTTTCCGTGGGACTAGCTGCACACTGTCATCATGCAACCTTGATACAGTTTCTCAATGTCTGCTCATCGCAGTCCTTCAGCACCAACTGTTTCTGAATGTGTTAATCTTGTTTTACTAAACTCATTTTTCAGAATGTGTGGTTGTGGATTTTGCTTGCAAATAAACTTATGTTAATCTGTGCCATTTATATCTTAATTGCAAACCTACACGCACTGATATGCACTCATTTCCTTGAGGCTTTTATCTTAGTTACTGAATTGCCTTTTGAATGTTTCCTAGGTGACATGAAGCTGGTAGACTGGGGGCAGGTGTAAATCAGTGTGAGGGATTTGACCTTTCCACACACATGGCGCTGGTAATAATCCAGCATTGCAGAGGCTTTCACGTGAGCCGCGTGAGCTGTGTGGAGCAGGCAGGCTCCTGCAGATCCTGTCATTGCCCTTATGAAAACTGCATTTTATGAATGAACTGGTAAAATGCTTCTCAGTAAATTCAGTTGATGGATGCCGACTGCCAGCTTGAATAGAGGAGCAACAGCAGCTGCTAGCAATATAAATTGGAATTACTTTAGATGTGGGATGAAGTGATGCATCACTTAGTGCTGTGGGATGATATCAAGTGTCTGTGGTTAATTGTGCACCTATTATTTGTTTACAAAGCAAAGACCAGTCCTCTGTTTATGTAGTCTTAGTTGAAGCACAGTACCATAGTAATAGAATTGTAATTGTCTTAAATGCAAATGGAATGTTCAGTTCCCACTTCCTATGTATCAAGTAAAGATTTATTTAATAAATTCCTTTTTTTCATACAAAACCACTAATATTTTAAAGGCTTACCATTGCTACCTTGTGTAACATGTTGCATGACTGCATGCATCTTTTTCAACATAATCGCGAGATAGTTTTCAAAACATAGCAGCTTATGAAAACTTGTTATGTCACAGCTTCTACAAACATAAGAAAGTTTACAAACGAGAGGAGACCATTCGGCCCATCTTGCTCGTTTGGTTCTTAGCTTATTGATCCCAGAATCTCATCAAGCAGCTTCTTGAAGGATCCCAGGGTGTCGGCTTCAACAACATTTTTTCTTTTTCTTTTTTCAGGTCAAAAAAGACCCCTGGGTCGACATTGTCTATACCTTTTAGGATTTTGAATGCTTGAATCAGATCACCGCATAGTCTTCTTTGTTCAAGACTGAATAGATTCGATTCTTTTAGCCTGTCTGCACAGAACATGCCTTTTAAACATGGGATAATTCTGGTTGCTCTTCTCTGCACTCTTTCTAGAGCAGCAATATCCTTTTTGTAACAAGGTGATCAGAACTGAACACAATATTCTAGGTGAGGTCTTACTAATGCATTGTAAACAGCGGATGTGACGGTCACAAACATTACCAAAAGAAATAAGAAGTAAAAAAGATGTATACCTTTTTAGTGTCAGCCATACTTTTTAATTAACCTGACATTTTTTGTCACAAAAAAATCATTCAATGATTTGATCATGTATTTTTTCTGCCGTAACTTTGGTGATGAATAGTTGGAAATTCTACCGAATTATATAATGGCCTTTTGGCAAACGGAATGTAACATTAAACACAATGGGGTAGGTCATTTGAGGCCACAGTAAAAAGCTCTTTCCATATCTATCTATCTATCTATCTATCTATCTATCCATCCATCCATCCATCCATCCATCCATCCATTTAGAGGAAACCAGGCTTCTATTACCAATATCAACTGCTCATTGTGAATGTGGGTTTTCTGCACAAACTTTAATTGGATCCCAGGTTTCTCTACTGTTGAGAATCAGTGCAAAGGGTCCTTGCTTTTAATGTTTGACCCAGAGCTTTCACCAGGTAAAAGGAAACTTAGACAAAATTGTATGCTCTGACTGAGGGATGCAAAAGTGAACCGTTGATGTCATTGGCTCATCCAACATTTTAGATCTTGGTGGCAAAGTACTGAATATGAATCCCTGCTATGTGTAGTAACATATTTTAAGAAAAATCATCATATACTGTCATATAAAGTCACACGACTGCGATACAGTTTGGCATGTGATTAACACTTTTATTCTTCGTATTCCCGAGCCACAGCATCTTACCTGCTGCAACATGGATGTTTGTCACCATGGAAACAGCTTTTGTATTGATAGACTCATTCATTGCTATAAATAAATAGCGTACGTGTGGAGACCACCAGTTTGGAACATAACAAGAATCACTTGGTTACTAAATGTTGAAATAAAATTTGACAGCTCTGTTGCTCATGTTTCTAGCATACAAAAACAAACACAACTTGGTCAAAGGGTTTTGTTCTTTATTGTGTACTGGGTGTGCTGATTGGATTTGATAAGGTCTGTTGAAAATATGCATGAACAAAAAAAAGCTACGTTTACCATATGTTCTTCAATGACTAATCCGTTTTTTTATGCAATGGATTAGGACAAGGGCAGCTGTACCTCAGTGGTAACATTTTCATATCAATACACACCCATTGTAAGAACCAATAAGCCATGGTAATCCAGTGCAGCACCCATGTGATACTGTGTCTTTACAACCAATTATGTTGCAATGGTATGGGCAATGGATGCTTCAAGGTAATATATTTGTATTTTAATGGTATCCCAATTGTAATTTGTAAAGCTTTCTGTAAGTGAATATGCAAAAGAAACAAATAGAGTTCAGTAAAATTGAATTTGTGTAATTTAAAAAAAAAAAAAAAATGATAGTAGATTTGATTCTTGTGATAAAGATCTACTTGCAATACTCAACTGCTCTTGTACTGCCACTGCAGCACTTGTTTTGTGGACCAATAAAATGAATTGATCATTGTGTTCCTAATCATGATTATAATATTACAACGATCATTAGTTTGTTTGGAGTGCATTAGGAACCAGTAAAACAAACATTGGGTGCTGGTGTTCTTGGTTCGTGCTAGTCACACTTAGCTGTAATATTACCCAGTTATACAACAGCTGCTATTGTTAATGAATAAGTCAGGTTTTTTTTACTTAAGAAGTATTATTGGAAATTCCTTTTGAGAATGGACAGGCAGGGATGAACCAGGTTGCTATGCTACCAGGGTAGAGACAAGCCCTTATCTTTATTGAAAGTTGCCTGCTGCTCTTCACATATAGAAATATATAAATGTGTCAGTCTAGATCTGCAGTAAACGCAGTAAATTGTAGTGTATGGTATTTACATAACACATGCTGGAAGCTTATCCCCTGTGGTGAATAAAACCGATATTTATGGACATATGCAATGTTCTCTTTGTGCTTTATACATAAATGAAGCTCACAAGTTTAATGAGAAATATTTTGAATGTTTTTGTGTTTAAAAAGTGTATGCAATAAATCATTTTATTTGAGCTATGTTAATGAAGTATTAACTTATATTTAAACTGGTGTTTTATTTTTGACTGACTATTGAGTATATAGTCTTGGATAAAGGTGTCTGCTAAATAAATAAATAATAATAGTGATGAAAAGCATTGCGAGTGGATATTATGAGCCTGATAGTTGCTGGGCTATCTGTATTGGCCAAACATTTTGGTGTTCATTTCTCCACAATATCTAGACTGCAAGGGCTTAGCAGTCTGGCTTTGCTGTATGTGCCTGAGAAGATATGCCCATGAGAAACAGCCCCTAGTGTGATCATTTTGTGATCAATCACAGCTAACTGAACCAAATCCAATCCCCAGTGGCCCATCTCTAGTGTGTGATCCTGAAGTACAGTTTGCATTGAAGCCGTGCTGATTGCATAAATCCTTCAGGGGAAAATCAGGTCTATTTTAATTATCTTACAGCAATGGATCCATGTACATTTGTTCATTAATCGTGCTGGAGATTTATTGACCCTCCTATAAACAACACTAAATACAAGGTTCAGTGAAAGTGCTGGTTTCATAATTTTAGGTGCTCTTGTATTGAGATCTGCCACTCTTAATTAAAACAGACCCCTACGTATTAAAGAAAACATTAACAGGTGCTAACATGATTGCATAACCTAACATCGTAAACACAGCTGTTCCTTTTACAGTAACCATTACCGAATGTTTATTTCCCTCCTAAAGAACCAAAACCTGAATAAATATATCAAAGGTGCTCAGCCGAGCCTCAGTGACGCAGTCATGCCCGCCCCTGTGGGTATAAAGGACTAGGCGCACAAATCTCAGTGTCATTTTTCCTTTCAAGAACTGACCTGACAGGAGAGCCTATTCACATAAGTACTCCGATTGCGCTGGGCAGTGTCACCAGAAAGGAGGCCATCACCACGGACGCATTCCAGCCTGGGCTGGGGTGCTGTGTGGAATGGCAGGGGGGCACAGGGTGTGGAAATTATATGTGGTATTACAAATAATCACTGTATTAGTTTTATTAATTACACGTATTTGTGCACTACAGCCTATTGTTTGTTACATCCCGAGTTGCCCCTTCCCAGGGATCAAGCAAAGTAAGTCGGCTGACTTTGTGTTCTCCTCCTAGGTTGCTCCGGATGGAGTTATTTTATATTTGTTTTGGCTCCAGCCAATATTATGAGACGGTTTATATAATTTAAGTAGTTGTATTACTGTATTATTGTATGAAAAAAATATTTTCTTTTCTCATTATATTTTTCTGTTTTCACTGAGAATACGCGCAGGATTTTCTGCATTGAATGTTGCGGGGTCCTCACACCATGGCTGTGTGCCAAGGGAGAGCGGTGACACACATGGGAAAGCCCATGCAGGAAGCCATCTCCACAGTCTTCCTCATCTTCTGCCTCTCCTTCACCTTCTCTCCAAAGAAGAAGAGTCACCGTCCAAGTGATTGGCAGACAGAGCAAATGGAGAAGCTCTGGGCAGCAGTTTCCCACCAAGGAAGAGTTGCATGAATGTTTGGCCCCGGCTATCCTTTTGGGCACCTAAGGGGCTACGAGTGCAGATCGGCAACAGGATGACACACTCTCCACCGCCTCTGAGGAGGTGGGTGAACAGGAGCTGGCGTTCCCGTCTGAGGACGTGGAGTCAGATAGCACGTCCCCTACGCTTAAGCTCTCCCTTTCAGCAGAGCTTCTGCCATTGATCAAGAGGGTCACTGCAGTCTTGCAGGTGCCCTGGTCTACAGAAGGTGAGGCAACGCAGTCAGTCTTTCATGACGAGCCTGCCACCTCTCCCATGCCCCCCCCACCCCCCCAGTGCACCCAGATTGAGATCCAGTCATCCTGGGGTCACCCAGCTACAGCTCCTGCTGTTTACCGGTCTATGAACACTGTAGAGTTGCCAAGTGGCCATAATCAGGAAGCAGAAGGGTATTGTAATCAAACTTTGAAATAAAGATATGTTTATAAAAATATCTTCCAGCAAACATTTGGACAGTTTTGCATTTTTTTCCTTTAAACTACCAAAAAATTACACCCTCAATATCTAGGTCAATGCAGACCGCCTACCTCAGACCTCTAGCCATTCTCCCAACTAACACATTTTCCCTCTTATATAGCTGGTACTAGTTAACACCTCCTCCAGGATCTACCAACAAGTACCAAACTAATTTAGACATGTCTAAAATTTCCACCTTATTAAATTACCATTTAAATATTTTCCTTTTTCCATTCATTTAATCACACCAGAATAATTAGTAAAAAATATTTACCTTAGTTTATTTCATTTTACACCCCTTCTGTCCAACAATGAACTGCCCCTTACCAAAAGTGCTCATAAATACAGTAAGAAACTGCTACCCCTGCCCTTACAAACATGGCATCACCTGACAACTACTCTATCCAAGATGGTGTTCCAGAGAATCTCCCTAATGTGGTCCGTTCGTTTTTTTAAAACAGCAGGCATACAAATAGTTAAGAAATCAATTTCCTCAGTAACCCCAATTCCATTCTTTCCCCTTATTAAATGGGTCTCCCAGTTAATTATGAAATAAGTGATTCACAAGATGTAATCATTCGGGTAACTAGGAAACGCATTTCGCAGCAGATGTGCACCTCTCCATTGAACTAGCGTTTAGGCCAATGCATATCAAAGATCAGTAATGAGATTTTTATTATTAACTTTGTTTCTTTTACCAAACCTGATCTGCACCTTTTAACCCAAACCATGCAACAGGTAACATTTTCTTTTTCTCACGTACAAGCTCTTTCATTTTAAACAATACAGTTCATTTAATAGCGCCCATGTAATGGGGATGGTACTTAATCCATTACAGACACCCTATATATGGGCACGATGTGGAGTGGAAGCTTCTATTGCTGCATTGGTACAGGCGCCTAATTTAGCGGGTCTCTGAGGTGATCCTTAACCTTGCCTATTCAGCTGGTGCGTTCGCCACACGGCTGGGCAACTTGAACAGCATTTTGGTAAGAAAATAAGAAAGTTTACAAATGAGAGGAGGCCATTCTACCCATCTTGCTCGTTTGGTTGTTAGTAGCTTATTGATCCCAGAATCTCATCAAGCAGCTTCTTGAAGGATCCCAGGGTGTCAGCTTCAACAACATTACTGGGGAGTTGGTTCCAGACCCTCACAATTCTCTGTGTAAAAAAGTGCCTCCTATTTTCTGTTCTGAATGCCCCTTTATCTAATCTCCATTTGTGACCCTTGGTTCTTGTTTATTTTTTCAGGTCGAAAAAGTCCCCTGGGTCGACATTGTCAATACCTTTTGGAATTTTGAATGCTTGAATCAGATCACTGCGTAGTCTTCTTTGTTCAAGACTGAATAGATTCAATTCTTTTAACCTGTCTGCATACGACATGCCTTTTAAACCCGGGATAATTCTGGTTGCTTTTCTTTTCACTCTTTCTAGAACAGCAATATCATTTTTGTAGCGATGTGACCAGAACTGAACACAGTATTCTAGGTGAGGTCTTACTAATGCATTGTAAAGTTTTAACATTACTTCCCTTGATTTAAATTCAACACTTTTCACAATATATCCGAGCATCTTGTTGGCCTTTTTTATAGCTTCCCCACATTGTATAGATGAAGACATTTCTGAGTCAACATAAACTCCTAGGTTTTTTTCATAGATTCCTTCTTCAAATTCAGTATCTCCCATATGATATTTATAATGCACATTTATGCACAGTTCTGAATGCCATCTAGATCATTTTGAATGATCTTTGCTGCTGCAACAGTGTTTGCCACTCCTCCTATTTTTGTGTCGTCTGCAAATTTAACAAGTTTGCTTACTATACCAGAATCTAAATCATTAATGTAGATTAGTAATAGCAGAGGACCTAATACTGATCCCTGTGGTACACCACTGGTTACCTCGCTCCATTTTGAGGTTTCTCCTCTAATCAGTACTTTCTGTTTTCTACATGTTAACCACTCCCTAATCCATGTGCATGCATTTCCTTGAATCCCTACTGTGTTCACTTTGAGAATTAATCTTTTATGCAGGACGTTGTCAAAAGCTTTCTGGAAAAATAAACCGGGCTGGAGATGCCTAGTGAGTGCTTTGTTGATATGCAGGGCCATTTAAACCCGTTTGACTGTGAAAAAAATACTTTTAAACAGCGCGTATAAAATTAACTGCGCGTGTGAAAATTAATTAGACCTGACTTGGCTGACGCACATTTAATAAATGGACCGCAAAGGGTTAAGAGGTACAGTGCTCCTTCGCTATAACGCGGGTCTCGGGGGACACACAATATGAGCATTGTAACCAAAGAGCGTTATAAATGGGGGAGGCTGTGAGGGGTGCCGCGGGACACATAACATACATCTGACTAAAATACAAAATAGAATAACTCCCTTTCTATAATGCATATATAGTGAAGCAAAAATGTAACTTTTCGTGAATTAACCATGCATAAAGCACTATGTAATCAACGCTATATTTTTTTACAAAAAAAAGCTAACATTCCCACTTGTGGATCATTATAATTAGCAGTTTTTAATCTATAAATAGCCTGACTAAATGGCGGTCGAGATTCAATTCGAAGCGACAGACAAGCAAACCAAGTGCGAGAAGAAGATCGGGTCGGGAGAGAGGAAGAAGGAATGGGCTCGCCCCAGGTTCGGCTGACGGAGCGGGGCTGAAGCGTCTCGTCTCCCGGAGAAAGCTGCAGGTTCTCTCGCAGCAAAAAAGTAACTACATTAGGAAAGATAACCACGTAATAGGCCTAATATTTATTTAGTTATATAAAAGTAATGCTGAATAAGATGTCTGTGTTATAAAGTGCCAGCGCAGCTTTTCTTCAGTTTAGATACTGTATCAAAAGGGAGAGACAGAAATGGAAGTTGGACTGAGAAGTTGTTTATAGTTTGAACACCAGTACTGTATTTACTGTAGAAATATTGCATGAATCAATAGGGAATTGGGGGACATGCTGCAGGAGCGTTATATCCGAGCCGCGTTATAACCGAGAGCCTTATCGTGAGGGAGCACTGTAAATACCCATTTTGTAATGGTTACATTTGTATTTCAGGGAACAAGCGTTGTGATAATACCCTAACATACAATTGTAGAGCCATTTGTATCACTGCATTTGTAGTTTATCATTATTAGAGCATTTAGAGTTGGTATAATTTGTATGGGGAAATGGGTTTATTGTGTGTCGTTTTGGAGTCGATTTGTTTAATTGAATTATTGTTTTACAGACGGGCGCTCGATTGAGACTTGCTGCCTGCTAGGCTTGATTGAGGGGAAGGGCAGCAAGTGATTGGCTGTGCTGGACCTCAATCAGCAGGTGGGCGGGTCTTGATCGAGTGTCCCTCAGTTCAAAAGCATCTGCGGGAGATGGTTCGAGGCGACTGCAACGCCATGCCAGAGGGGAGCGGTGTATACTCGGGAGGAGAGGGTCCGCGCTGCAGGAACGACAGCTACGCAACCCTGAGACTGCAAGCGGTGCTTGTGAAGGCAATGCCCAGCCAAGGCCGTATGAAGCAGCAGGAGTCGTTGTATGAATACCGGCTCATGAGTAGGTTAGTTAGGGGATTGTGATCCCATGTGATGTATAGCGAGGGTTACATAGTGTAGCCGGTTCCTGGAGTGGGACGCCTCGTTTTAAGGCTAGCGCTCGCCCTCTGGGGCACCTTTTATTTGTAGTTTTTGTACTGTGTTTTATTTTGCCTTTTGTACAGCTTGCTGTATGTGTCCTCTGTGCGTTACCATGGCTGGTAACGTCACATGACCACCTTTACTTTCATTTCCGTTTGTATTAATAAATCCTGTGCGTCTGTGCCGGCGTTTCAAATCCACCCCCAGTTGTCTCTCTGTATTGCTTAAACAGCGGTGACCCACGCACGTGACGTAAGACCCGGTCACAAGCACACATGGACGACAAGCCTGCCAAATCGAGGAACATCACCATCATCGAAGGCAAAGTAGTAGAAAAAGTGTTATATATTTGATGGCAGAAATGCCTGTAAAGATTCTTAGGAGGTGGTACGATAAGGATTTAAAGGATACAGTCCGAGTGGGAGTGGTGAGACAGCAGCTAGTGCAAGGGCTGAAGAGGATCGATAGTGGTGTGCTACCTGGCAACAGTAGAGAGACTAGAAACCTTGATTTGTTCATACATTATGACATGGCTGGGAGTTCAACAAGGCCTTCGCAGGGTAGCACTCTGTGGTAAAGGGGAAACAGCAGCTACCAGTCTCGGCTATGAGGAATTCAAGTGCAGTAAGCTTCGGCTGGAAGTGACACTGATGGAATCGCGTGAGGAGTGAAAACTGAGAGAAAGTGGGCAGCAAAGGACACCCTTCGTATCAGTGACATCATGGGGCAAGTACAACAGGGAGGAGGAGGCCTTGGTCTCAGTTCGACTCCCCCGAGAGGCACAAAGCAACTCCAGCTCCAAGGATGAAGTTGGTAGTTACTGAAGGAGGAGAGGATGAGGTGTGTCAAGGCTTTGTCCCAGGATAAGCAGGGAGAATGGATGAGATTGAAGAATGTGGAACAGCATAAGATTGACTGGCGAGACCTGTGGACAATGGAACAGAGGAGGATTAGCTTCCTAATCAGGCCCACATATGATGTTATTCCATCACAGCAGAGCCTGAATGTGTGGGTAAGTGAGAAACCTGCATGTCCTTTGTGTTCGTCACCAGCTACACTGAAGCACATTATGTAAGGTGTCTTGGAGCCAGGGACACTTGACCAGGTACTGCGATGCTAGGCATTAGCACTGGAAGAACGACGTAATAAGAGCAGCAATAGCTGGCACACAGAGAACAACATTCCTCCATTCAGGAAAGCAACCAACAGTAAAGGTTATTAGAACTAACATTCGCCTGGGACAATTGGAAGCTGCTAGTGCCTTTTCCCCCTGAGATGGCTACATCTACCCTTGAACCTGACAGTGTCCTGTGGTCAGTCTCAGCATGCCATGTCCCCCTGGTGGAGCTAACAGTGCCATGAGAGGATTCTACGGATGAGGCATATGAGAGGAAGAAACTCCAGCTTGCTGAGTTAGCTACTGAGGTGTGCGCATATATTTTTCTCATTACATGTGGGCTGGTTTGAGAAGTTGTCCTCAACGCAATTACGGCATGATGCAACCGTTTTGTGAAATGGGCCTCAGACGTGTACAGTTGCTGGGAATCTAATCTCGGATGCTGCTGTCCCTCTGGGAATTCTAGTACACCTCATTGATGTTTTTATTTGTTTTTTGCAAAAATTGATTCTGAAGAACTCTTCCAGGAAAAATCATTATCACCTTCATGGGCTCCATGTTACAGTTTATGGACCCACTAGGGTTTCTAAATCACCAAGACCACAGGGCTGAAGGGTTTTAGCTAACAGTTCAAAAACATGTTATCAGCAGTGTTGATTACTAGCTTACAAATTATAAACCTCCTCAGTAAATATTTTTCAACTTATATGTATATAATAAAAGATTATTGATTATTAGGATTGTGGGGACACTAGTAAGCAGTGACAAAGCTGTGAAAGATTTTTATACCAGGAAAAGGTAGCTTGTTGCGTCTCTGTTTTTGCCTTTGCATTTTCTACTTCAAACATGGAAACAATTGCCACCTTATACAGTAGTTTTACCTTCATTTCCCTACAAAAAGCCCCACTATCCAGGGTTTCCTCCTTGGCCATTGAAATGCCCACATGCTGGTTAATGATCTTTACTGTGTCCAAGGGGCTCCCATCTGAAACAGCGATTTTTAAACGTTGACCAGCCAGCCCTGTGCCTGCACATTCAACAGCAACTTGGCATGGGAATGAAACATCACAGTAATCTCAGCTGAGATATTCTTACTTAGAGTCACTTAGAGTATATGATTTTCTGCTTCAGTCATCACCACTTTTTAAAATTCTAAAATTTAAAGCACCCTTTTTGCCTCATAAGAGCCCTTAAGCATGTCTTCTCTTGATGTACAGTTGGTACACAATAACCATTACCCTGTCCGCCTCCAACACCCCAGTGGATGTTAGGAATGCATCAGTAAGAAATTCAACATTGAACAAACGTGGTATTAATTACAACCACTGGATGTAGAATGCTGCAGGGGGCAGGTTAATGATTACACTGTAGGGGTGCGTTTAGCTTTTAAAATGTCACAGGATGTGATGACTGAAAAACAAAATAATATACAATATGAATCTAAACAAGAAAATTGCATTAGTTAAGATAGCTGGTGTATCACAGTCATTTTGCTCTTTTAACGTTACCATTTGTAAGTGGTGGGACTTGTCCTGCCTGAATAAATACAAATTGAACACTGATTTAGTAGAGCCTTCATATTTAACACCTATCAACTGAATTGGGCTTCTCTGGGGTTACCATGGTTCCAGAAATGCCTTGTTAATGCTTCCATGGATCTATGCAGCAGGAATTTCAAATAACTGGTGATGTTTTTTGAATGTGTTCCAGATAGAATCATCAATCAAGCCACCTCTGGGTGACTAGATGTAAACAAGAAGTGCTCTCACACATTTTTCTTTTAATATTACATGAACATTCTGTTTCCTAATGCTTACTATTAATAAATCTCCACCTAGAACATGTTTTTTTTTTATTAGCAAATTAATTCTGAATCAAGAATCTCTTTTGTTTTCATATAATAAATGAACACACTGCCGTTACAGATTCTGATCCATGCACGTAAGTTAATGCAAATGTGCCTGGCTAATATTTATAAAAAAAACTCAAGTAATTTAAAAAATGACACATTCACTTTTAAAGTCTGTAACATTTTTTTATAGAACTAATTATATTATATTCTATATTATATTCAGTGATTGAAAACACCGTGTAACAATTTTTTTTTGTTGTTTTTTGTTCCTGGGCAGTAAGTGTTATTTCCTAATTGCTTATGCCTCAAAAGTATAGAAAATGGCTATTATTCCCCACAAACTTTGCTTTTGTGACCAGGACAGTGATATTTTGAAATTTACCTATTTTCCAGAACATTCCAGATAGATTCAGTGCTGAGTAAACTTGGAGTAACTTCTAGAACTTTCTAGAACTTTCCAGTAATATAAATAGTAGTATAAATACAGGGGCCTTAAGCCCACCAGTTCAATTTAGTTCCAGCTGCCTAAGTGGATACATATCTGCATTTTTCTGAGATGGCATCAAGAGGCTGCAAGCATCCGGCAGAAACATTTTGCTATGTCTGCGGCCAATTTATCAAGACAAGAGCGAAAAAGTACTCCGTGGAAGCATCTGCTAAGATGTGTGAGGCCTACAAGGCATATTTCGGCATGCCTGTCGGGGATCAAGACAAACCCTGGGCACCTCATTTCACCTGCGAGCACTGCAAAAAAATCTCTGGAAGGTAAGATGGACAATTGTTGCTCGGAATTTTATGTTATAAAATTTGTTAATTTTTTAAATTGTAAAAGTTTTTAATTTTAAAATGTTTTACAATTTTCAATGTTATTGAAAAAATATATCATATATGAAAAATGTTGCGAGAATCTCTTACACATTAGTCATGGGTGAAATAAATGTATTTTTGTAGGATGGTACAGAGGGGAAAAGAGAGCCATGAAGCTATTCCAAGAATTTGGCGGGAACCCAGTGACCACTCAAGCAACTGCTACTTCTGCATGGTGGACCCTTCCAAGTGGACCGAGTTCTCTGTGGGGAGGAACAACGTCAAGTGGGAGCCACTGGTGAACCCCCGGAAGGTGCTGATGCCACCACTGCACATCCAATTGGGCCTTATGAAACAATTTGTCAGAGCTCTAGATAAGGAGTCGGCAGCCTTCAAGTACCTTCAAGACTTCTTCCCTAAGCTGTCTGAGGCAAAGGTCAAAGCCGGTGTCTTCGTCGGACCACAGATAAAGAAGATCCTGGAGTGCAATGAATTCCCCAAGAAGCTCACTAGTAAGGAGAAAGCGGCTTGGAACAGCTTTGTCGCAGTGGTTCGGGGCTTCCTGGGCAATCACAAGGCCGAAAACTATGTGGAGCTGGTTGAGACTCTGGTGAAGAACTACGGCACAATGGGCTGTAGGATGTCCCTCAAAGTCCATATCCTTGATGCTCATCTTGATAAATTCAAGGAGAACATGGGAGCGTACTCGGAGGAGCAAGGCGAGCGCTTCCACCAGGATATACTGGACTTTGAATGCCGCTACCAAGGACAGTATAACGAGAACATGATGGGAGACTACATTTGGGGGCTGATTCGTGAAAGTGATTTACAGTTTAATCGAAATTCTCGAAAAACTACTTACTTCTAAATCTTTTGTAGTCATTTTTGTATTACTTTAGTATAAATACATGTTAATTTGGATTCATATGTTGTTTTTTTCTGACTTTATGTGAACGAAAAGACACAAATTCGCCCGTTTTCTCACTGGAAATAGGTACATTTCAAAATATCACTGTCCTGGTCACAAAAGCAAAGTTTGTGGGGAATAATAGCCATTTTCTATACTTTTGAGGCATAAGCAATTATGAAATAACACTTACTACCCAGGAACAAAAATTGTGTTACATAGTGAAACCATTACACAATAATGAAGCTGCATTCATCCAGAAAAGAGGGAATTGTTTCCAAAAGCTGTTGGGAAGAAGAATTGTTTGGCAACACAGCTGATGATGGTCAAGACAAAGGAATTAGGCTCACGTTTCAGAAAAGCACTAGTAGCAAACTACAACAAAAGAAATTGCTGCAGAGCCGTATCAGAGAAATACGGAATACCAAAATCCACAATCGGAGCAATAATCAAGAAGTACCACTGAACAAATTCAACTGAAGCTCTTGAAAGACATGGACCGCAAAAGAAAACGACAGGTACAGCAGGTAGGAGAATCGTACGAGAAGCTAAAAAAGTCCAAACTTAACAGCCGAGGACATAGAAAGATTTAGAAGCATCAGACATTAGTGCACTGTATAAAGGCACCTGAACACAGAAGAGTTGTATGCAGGCAGACCTCGCTGCAAACCACTTCATAAAAGAAACCATCTAAAATGTACCACGAAATATGAACAGGAATCTGAAGCAGTCTTCAACTAAATGTTCTGGTCCGATGAGACTAAAACAGAACTTTCTGCCAGAATGGACCACAGTATGTCTGAAGAATAAAGGGAAAGCCTTCAATGAAGAAAACCATGTACCTACAGTTAAACATGGAGGTGGTTCGATCATAATATGGGGGTGTTTTATCAGTTCAGGGATAAAGACATGCATGTGATTGATGATCGAATTAATGCAGCCATGTATTAAAACATTATACAATTATGCCATCTGCTCGTAGGCTTATTGGCAGACAGTTCAACTTCCAACAAGATGACTCAAAGCATACGGCTGAGTCAACTGAAATTATTGAAGGAAACAAAGATAAAAGTTCTTAAATGGCCTTTGCAATCACCATGGGCTTGTTTCTATACTGCGAGATAGTAAGTCAAATAAAATAGGTCTTTCGACTAGTTATCATTTGCTGTTTCGATCAGCTATCATCTGCTGTTTCGATCAGCTATCACCTGCTGTTTCGATCAGCTATCACTATTTCAATCAGTTATCACCTGCTATTTCGATCAGTTATCACCTGCTGTTTCGATCAGCTATCACTATTTCAATCAGTTATCACCTGCTATTTCGATCAGTTATCACCTGCTGTTTCGATCAGTTATCACCTGCTGTTTCGATCAGCTATCACTATTTCAATCAGTTATCATCTGCTGTTTCGATCAGCTATCACCTGCTGTTTCGATCAGCTATCACTATTTCAATCAGTTATCACCTGCTATTTCGATCAGTTATCATCTGCTATTTCGATCAGCTATCGCTATTTCGATCAGCTATCACCTGCTATTTCAATCAGTTATCACCTGCTATTTCAATCAGTTATCACCTGCTATTTCGATCAGCTATCACTAATTCGATCAGCTATCACTATTTCGATCAGCTATCACCTGCTATTTCGATCAGTTATCATCTGCTATTTCGATCAGTTATCACCTGCTGTTTCGATCAGCTATCACTATTTCAATCAGTTATCACCTGCTGTTTCGATCAGTTATCACCTGCTGTTTCGATCAGTTATCACCTGCTGTTTCGATCAGCTATCACTATTTCAATCAGTTATCACCTGCTATTTCAATCAGTTATCATCTGCTATTTCAATCAGTTATCACCTGCTATTTCAATCAGTTATCACCTGCTATTTCGATCAGTTATCACCTGCTGTTTCGATCAGCTATCACTATTTCGATCAGCTATCACCTGCTATTTCAATCAGTTATCACCTGCTATTTCGATCAGTTATCACCTGCTGTTTCGATCAGCTATCACCTGCTATTTCAATCAGTTATCACCTGCTATTTCAATCAGTTATCACCTGCTATTTCGATCAGTTATCACCTGCTGTTTCGATCAGCTATCACTATTTCAATCAGTTATCACCTGCTATTTCGATCAGCTATCACCTGCTATTTCAATCAGTTATCACCTGCTATTTCGATCAGCTATCACCTGCTATTTCGATCAGCTATCACTATTTCAATCAGTTATCACCTGCTATTTCGATCAGCTATCACCTGCTATTTCTATCAGTTAACACCTGTTTCTATATTCTAGTTGGTATCGTATTTCAATACCACAGGTAGGTTAGCAAATTGTACCCGCATGTCTGAAAACACATGAACCACGCGATACAAGGAATGTACTTGTCTTGGAAATTACATTTGCTTAATCATTAATCATGTACAAGACAGGAACTGTAGGTTTAAGTTACCTAACACCCAATTTTCTATCTAATTTATGCTGTATATGTAATTGTATATATTCCCATGTAATATACACGTCTGGAACGGCACCATAAACACTGCATTGTGCTAATAGGCTAATAAGTAGTTATTTAATACGTCTAATTTAATATTGAACTATATACTGTATATATATAGTAGAGTTTTCGGGTTCTCCTGGGACAGAATTGAAACTGCAACCGTGAGTAGATAAAGGCTCAAGCCGTTTATTATTTACAATTATTAAATTTATCATGAGTCGAAAATGAAAATAAATGATTACAATTAGTAGTAGTATTGGTTTATTTTGATCATTTTCCTCCCTATCTCTAACTCTCTCCACACACACCCCTCTCTGTCACTCTTGCTTTCCCCAATCTCCCGTTCTTTTTCCTGCACTCCTATATATACCCACGCTATATAAGCCACCGTCTACTGGTATTAAATCAGAAAAAAAATGCTGGAGGGTGACTCTATAGTTCACACAGTGACAGAGTGGTCGGAAAGCCAGAAGGCAGGAGAAAGCTTGCGTGCTTTCAGCTCAAACGATACCTTAGGTAATATAGTCTAATGTAGCCAACGGTGCCTGGTTTCTGGTGAATCAGAGTGCACCTAAACTATAATAAACTGTAATGTATTAAACATTTACACAGAAATCATACAAGAGTCTAGAATTGAACAGGATTTTTTTTTAATAATTATAAAACAATGTTGGGTTTCTGCAATTTAATAAAAAAATGTATTATTTACTTTAAGCTATATATTTGGTAGTATTATTTCTGATATATGGTTTCACAGTGCATAGCGCTGTTTTAAAGTCACAGATTAAATTGTTTAGTTTGAACACAACACTAACTAGAATAAGACATGGAAGTGGCGCGTACACCAAGTGGTCTCTTCATGTTGGAAATGGATTTGTACACAAACCTTATGAGACCTATTATAAGTTCAAAGACTTCACATTTGTGATGAAGAGGATCGGTTTTCAGAATGGCTCACACTGCTACAGGTATTTTTTCTATAATTTTCGAGAGCCATGTGACCGAAAAGGGCTTCCCATAGTGCCACTCAGTATTGCATCTGACGTCACTGGGCTTTATTAGCAGGCAGAGCAGAGCCACCATCACCAGTTACACTCCAGTCTCCCATCTATTGAGTCGAACTCTCCCTCGTCTTGTAGTTCCACTCTGCCTTATCTCATGCAAGGAGATACATCGTGACTCTGGATGCTTAAATAATCCAAAGAGAGACCACTGAAGACCCTAACGAACACCAGTGTCAAAATAATCAAAGGAGACGGCTGCCTATGAATTTCTTCATTTCCACCAACAATACCAGGTAAGAATTCGATCAAATCAACCATTGAATACAGAACAACTGGATTTTTTTGTTTTGTTTTCGGAGATAGCTAATTCACACGAAACCACTGCTCAAACTGTTCGATATGTTTTGTGAATTCTTGAAACTAACGCGTTTACTGCACTGTGTTTACTTTTTTTTCTACCCAGCTGAATTGGGTCTAGTTTAGTTTAGTATATGGTTTAGTTTTCATATACATATCTGACCAGACAACAGTGCAATGATTACTAGTGGGGGAATTTATGTTTCAGCACCATGGAGAGCGCAGATAATGCCCTGTTAAAGATCTGCCGAAGTTAGGCATGCCTTTATCTGTTTATTTTCTTATTACGTACAGTACACCCTCGCTATAACGAACCTGTTTGGGTCCAAGCCTTTGGTTCGTTAAATAGTAAATTAATGAGATTATATTGTGAATAAAAGTAGAATTACATGTAGCTGTTCCTCTCATGTATGCAGTATTCTGCCTTTGCGTTATCATATGTTAGAATTAAAACGCAGTACAAAAAGCAAAAATGTCGAATTTCAATCTGACATGAATCGTTTCAAAGTGCACCATATCTTAATCCAACATGCAAGGATCACAAATTGATCTTTTATTCCAAATCAACCCGACATGAAAAGTTAATCAGATCCTCTTTTTTTTGTTGTTTATTTTTAAATCAATTTTGCTTTGCCTCATGGTTGCTGAACAAGCCAAAAAGTGCTTTTTAACAACCTATATTCATGACAGAGATGCCTGCGTTACTACTTTTTTCAAACGATCAATATAGTTTCCAGCTTTGTTGCAACATAAAATGATTTTCGTTTTGGAGGCAGTTACACAGCTAGCGTTTCTGAAAGAGTTGACTTCATTGCAGAGGTGGCATGATCCCGTGAGTACAGACCAGGATGTTGACAGTGTGTGTATATTGTAACAAAAAATCCTTAAAACTATAAGAATGATTCAGGGCCAAACTCGATCTTATTACACTAATAAATGATCAAAGACAATCTGCCAATTGTTAACTAACAATTAACAGGCAGCTGTGAGCCACGACCTACGGCACTAAAACTAATACATGTTTTAAAGGAATCTCAGGGTGGAACTATTCTGTCTCTGTTTATTCGCTTCTCCTATTGAGACTAATTTTTCCATTTTTTTCTTTTTCCAGAGTAATCTAATTTAGAAGAGATGAATGAAACCCTCCTTGTGAATGAAACGGCAGTTCCAGCCCCCTGGATTGAAGCCAGCGATGGCAATTCATCCTTGGAGCTTTCCTCCAAACTTGTGGAGTTTGCCATTAACCCCTGGGACATCATGTTGTGTGTATCTGGGACTATTATTGCCTGTGAGAACGCGATTGTTGTGGCCATCATAATTTACACACCAGCCTTGAGAGCACCTATGTTTGTGTTGATTGGGAGCCTTGCAACAGCAGATCTCCTGGCCGGCATGGGACTAATACTGAACTTTGTATTCCAATATTTAATTCCATCTGAGACTATCAGCCTTGTTACTGTGGGGTTCCTGGTTGCCTCATTCACTGCTTCAATTAGCAGCCTGCTAGCCATTACTGTTGACCGGTATCTTTCACTTTACAATGCCCTGACTTATTTCTCAGAAAGGACTATGTTCTGTATCCACATGATGTTGGTCATTACATGGGGTGTCTCCATTTGCTTGGGTCTTTTGCCTATATTGGGTTGGAACTGCCTGAATGATCTGTCAGCTTGCAGTATTGTCAAACCCTTGACCAGAAGCAATGTGACTTTACTGGCTATATCATTCTTTGTGATATTTATGGTCATGTTAAACCTCTACTTCAAAATCTGCAAGATAGTATGCAGGCACGCCCACCAGATTGCTCTCCAGCAGCACTTCTTCACAACATCACACTACGTGGCCACCAAGAAGGGTGTCTCGACTCTTGCCATAATCCTGGGAACCTTTGGGGCGAGTTGGCTACCCTTTGCCATCTACTGCTTAGTTGGCGAACACGAGTATCCCTCAGTGTACACTTACGCCACTCTTTTGCCAGCGACCTATAACTCCATGATCAATCCCATCATTTATGCCTTCAGGAACCAGGAGATCCAAAGGTCAATTTTCGTCTTATTCTGTGGATGTTTCCAGACAAACGTGTCTTATCGTTCAAGATCTCCAAGTGACGTTTAAGTGATTCATGTTGACTTGTAACTTTTGCAAAGTGACAATCTGCATTTGAAATTATTGTGCCTGCTAGATAAAAAATGTATTGAAACGGTGTAGTGGATTAGCACTTTATTTATTTGTAGCTCTGGGAGAACTGAATGGTGAATTCAATTTACTGTGAACAAGGATAAACAATGCTTTTAAGCAGGCAATAATTACCACTGAAAATGATTATTATCGTTAAGATAATAAACCCACTGTGTTGTGTCATTTGTTACCCCAAAGCTGGGTTCATCACACTGTAAACAACATGTTTAAAAACACATTTTAGTATTTGTATGCGTAACACTGTAATGTATACATTGTGCGTCTAAATTATATTCTCAGATAATTAAAACAAACACTAAAGTGTTACAAATATGTTGCATAATGTTTGTTAAATTCTTAAACATTTGGTTTTACACTGCACAGACTAGTTATTATGGCAAAACAGAGGCAAATACAGATAATTACAGAAAATGAGAATTACTCTTGAATCATTTGTGTACATTATTGCTTGGTTAGTGTGACCCAAATTTGTTTTATGGACCTTGTATTACATGTAATGTGGAAACATTTCAAATGCTGCTATAAAAAAGCACTTTTTTCTTTATTTAACTGCCAAAGCAGTGTTTCATATTTGTAAAAAATGCATACCTGCAAGTACTGATGGTCTGTTGTGTATTATGTTGTGTTACATGGTGTATATTTTACACTGGAAGAATACAAAAATAAATACAAATATTCATGATTTCCTACCTCATGTTTGATTCATTCATGTATATTTCTAAATATGGAAAATAAACTGGGTTCGACCTCAGTGACTGGACAATTAAAGACAATTGCTATTTAGCGTTCTGCTCTGACATCCATTGATTATTCATGTTCCTTTACAGGAGGATTACTGTAAATATACCACAAATGAAAGGTAACACTCACCCTGTAAATAACCCTACAGTAGATAATCAATCCTGCAAGAAAGTAAAATGACCTGCACCGTCTTAGACTTTATTTATATAAATATGTATTTCTACAACCGGTGTAGGGCCAGAAAGTGGTACATCGTCAGAATGTGGTACGCATACCTGTTTAACGCCAGAAAATGGTATGCTGTCAATACTGTGATGACTGCACAAATCACTATGCACGATAAACTATAGTTCACCCACAAAATTGTATATGTTTACAATTTCATATACTCCAATTTGATCGCTCATCAGTTAAAGTCACATACATTTGCTGAATTGTGAAAAAAATTACATCAAAATGAACTTTAAGGGCCAAACTCAGTAAATCGTAACCCTATCAGATAGTTGTTTCCTTTTTTTCTGAGCTAAAATCATTTGCACATGCCCTGGCAAGTGCAGTAAAAGGTGTACCATGTTTTAAAACGCGTACCACAAAATAACACCACACCTGCACTGCATTTAAAAAATTGCTAATGTATTATGCACAAATCAACCTAATAAAACTGAATATTGTACAGTCCTATTTGTGTTATATTTGTTCATACAAAAACTGTTAGTAAACAAATACAAATAAAAAAATGTGTTATTATATATACTTTGCTTACATTTGTTAACTATAGCCTTATATTCTGTAACATAATTTGCAGCTGATGAAATAAATAAATAAATCAATAAATGAAAGACTGATCAAGTCAATAGACAAGAAATTGTCTTTAGTAAGGCTCCTATGGTTGTAGCTGCTGCTTCATTATCCCCTGGATTGGAATTGGCTTCAGAGAAGTCGAGTACATGCAGCCTTTGATTTGAAAATACTGTTCTGATCTGTAGGGATACCTGAGCAGAATACAATTAACAGGAAGGCATTTTTTTAACAGTATCAACTGAGCTTTTGGTAATACAAAGCTCCTGAAGTAATAACCTATAGTTTAGCAATGACAATAAAGAAAAGGACAGAGCGGTATGGTGCATTACAAGTCTTAACATGATGATGGGATATGTTTTGTGTGTCCCTTTAACTACAGTAAGCTGCTGTGTATCCGACAGTCACATATCCACCCTAACCATGTATCCGCAATTGAAGATTTGTCCAGATATTGTAGATCCTACCAGAGTTTTTGTACACTGTGTTGTATGTGCTCCGTGCACGGCCATTGCTGGTAGTGTCACATGAGCTGTTCAGTGTGTTGATATGTAAATAAATCCTGTACGCCTGCGGGGCATGTCAACTTCAACCTCCGTCCCGATCTCCTGCCTGTCACTCAGCAGCAAATGCACGCACCCACATGGCAGACAGCTACTCTGTCACAATTAATACCCTGTATCTTTGTAAACAAGGAATTTAGAGGAGCTCCCGAATAAAAGCTGAATCTCAAAACAATAATTGTGTGGATATAGTAATTGTTCCAGCTGTGTATAATGGTATTTAAAACAGGATTCATTCATCCGACTTTTTACATATCCGCCCCACCACGGATACGCGACAGATTACTGTATTTGACTATTATAAACAAGAAAGACAAAATAATTGCATGTGCATTCAAACTCGTTTTGACATATTATTGGGTTGGTATAAAATGCCAGAACACTATGGAGTCAATGGGGACCAGCTCCTGATAATACGTTGGTTACTATCACACTCTGGGTAATGTGAATCGCATCTATCACTCCTACAACTCAATTGCACCACACCTAATATTATTTTGGGAATAAACACATTCAATTAAAGGTATGCAACTGAGGACAGAACTTTGGATGAGACTTCTGTTTTTATACTTTTTAAGTAACTGGGTGTCCCACTGGACTGTCATGAGAATTAAGAGGAGCGGATATTTTGTCAAGGTGTATAATGAAAAGCATATCCAGTAGCAAATTTAAGCAAACAAGAGTTTCTATTAAATAACTCATTCCTTACCTCAGGTGTGCTTCCATTCATTGTATTGGTCACAAATCTGCAATTTAAAAAAAAAAAGATTGATTAAGCTATGAAAGAAGACATCAAAGGGGTGGAGACAATTTTATTTTCTAAGTGACCACACATATTGCGTTCCTCCAAGTTAACAAATAGAAATGTTGAGTACATTTAACCCAGTCCTTTCATTAACAGAGGACTCTGAGAGTTTCCTTTTTGGTTACTGCCATCAGTATTGACATCACTCAGCTAATTAATTCCCTCTATACACTACTCTAGATAGGCAAGGTTTGTTTGTGTACAGCAAATAAATCATAAGAACTGATGCCGTCATTTCTGCTTAAAGAGATCAATTAGGTTTTTATTGTTTACACTGATAAACCTACAGCTAAAAACAAGGATGTAATACTATATATAATTTGAACAAAACAGAAAAAAGAACAAAGGAAATGACAAATAGCTTACTGTATGCCCTCCAAGAAGAAAGTGCTTTACTGCATTTTACTGTGCAGTTACCATGCTCTTGTTGTATGGCTATGTATTAATATGATACATGTAACTAGACTTGCTGAGATACAAAATCTTTTTTACACAATGCCATCTCTATGACAGCTGAAACAATTGATAACATCAGAAACATCATGACCATTAATCAACCTTTAGTTTTCTAAAGTGAGATTTCTTAAATGATCTGCATTCTTTGGAATCTATTTGGATTTACCATATTTGTGCTTGCAAATGTCAGTACGATCTGAAAAACAAGCAATACATTCTGTGAAGAAGGGGGCTATTGTTTATCAGGCACTTGCAATTTATAAAGGGGATAGGAGAAGTAAATTATTTATGAGAGCAGCATTCATGTAAACTAAAAATTCAATTTCAATAAAGTGTGGCAAAAGTATGTACAGCTGTTATTTCCTGTAAAATTTGAGAGATGGTGCCTTAGTCTAACTAGACGCTAATGAAGGATATCATTATTATTATTTATTTCTTAGCAGACGCCCTTATCCAGGGCGACTTACAATTGTTACAAGATATCACATTATTTTTACATACAATTACCCATTTATACAGTTGGGTTTTTACTGGAGCAATCTAGGTAAAGTACCTTGCTCAAGGTTACAGCAGCAGTGTCCCCCACCTGGGATTGAATCCACAACCTTAGAGTCCAAAGCCCTAACCACTACTCCACATAACTATAGTACTATGGGAAAAGGCAACTTACAGAGACTATGGTGTGTGAACTATGCATCAGCTGCAGAGTCATTTACAACTACATCTCACCCAAAAGACGGAGCACAAGGAGGTTAAGTGACTTGCTCCGGGTCACACAATGAGGCAGTGGCTAAGATGGGATTTGAACTGGGACTCCTGGTTACAAGCCCTTTTCTTTAAACGCTGGACCACACAGTAGCCTTTTTCACCTTTTTTAAAATATTTAACTTGCTGGTCACATTACTTTGTTAAGATGGATACACCTTGAATTTAAAACAGAGATTCTGTTTATATATATATATATATATATATATATATATATATATATATATATATATATATATATATATATATATTTCAAAGTGATTCTTAAAAACAGTGGCCATTTCAATCTATTGAAGTCCAATACTTTGTTCTAGCCAGGTCTTTGACTATTGAATTGAGCAGACCAGCAGACCATAGCTTTGTTCCAGCCAGGTCTTTAACTGTTTAATTGAACCTAGGTATCCAATTCATCTCCTCATCCGAAATCCATTGTACGAGAGTAGCACCAACAAAACACCCAAGCTAAAGCTAGCTCAGTGACCTGGCAGGAGAGCACAGGTAACTACCTTGGTTAAACTGAGGAGCCCTCTCCCATCTCCAGTTTAGCCTGCCCACATTTTTATCCAGAAATAGGGAATATGAACCCTCGCCCTGCCAAAGTAAACCAAAAACATTTATATTTATTTTGCAACTGAGGACACCTCATTGTGTCACAGAATCAAAATTACTGCTAATGTAATGCATTTATATTTTATAATCCAAGAAAACATAAAGCACTTAATTATTTAATTGTCAAAGACAGTAACAAATTCTCATTTGTGTTAGAACTGAGCTGAATTGAGAGCTCTCACTAATTAGGTCAGGTATGCAGCACATACTGTATTCTGTATGATGGAGTGCAAAGGTTTAATGATGATTTGAGATTTTTAAGAACTGTAATCATTCCCTATTTCAAGGTGATAAAAACATCTTTCTTCCTGTGTCATAACAGCTGTCTTCTCCCATCCTCGAACTTGAGCCAGCAGCGACTACAAGATTGAAAACGACACTCACTAAAGGAAACATGCAATCCACTGCGATGCAAACACAGGACAATTAACCAAATCATATGGGCACATATAGAATATTTTCAGCAAACTGAAGAAATGGGATGCTGAGTGTTGATGTATTTAATTATTAATTTTGTATCGCATGAAATGTATTTTTAAAAAGTACCTTGTGTTTAACTGCAGGCTGGTTGTCAAGGACTGACACAGAGTACAGCTCATGCTCTGTCTAGTAAACAAAACAAAAACAATTGTTCACATTTCTTATGAGAACTGGCACTCTGACACAAATTCATTCTAGAATGGCAAATAAAGAGCTAGCCACTGCAGCTCAGAATATTTCAAATTGGTAACAAGTTCTCTCTCTCTCTCTCTCTCTCTCTCTCTCTCTCTCTCTCTCTCTCTCTCTCTCTCTCTCTCTCTCTCTCTCTCTCTCTATATATATATATATATATATATATATATATATATATATAGTGTAATACAAAAGCAATACCACTATTTTTTATTAGGTCATAGCTATAGACCCAGCAATGTATAGTTTGAAGGACTTCTATTTATAATAGCTTAATAATAACTTTCTCAGTGGTTTGTGTTACTAACATTCAACCAAAAATGTGCACTTAGCAGCTTGATAAATGTGAACATTTGGGTCTATTCAATTGATGGCAGTGCCACTGTTAAAACGATTAGTAAAGGGCCCATGAATAAGAAAACCTATTTCAAGTTTTCATGTTTCAAATCGCTACACATATGCAAAACTAAAATGACACAGAGATTATATAGTGATACATATAATAACTTGTGATAAAGAAGGTTAGCAGAATACTTTCCTGTTTCTTCAAAAGTGACATGGTATGATGTGTACAGCTATGGCCATAAGTTTTGCATTGCCTAGAATTTTAGGATTGAGACATATATATACATTTGAACATCATTTAGATCTTTCATTTAACATCATGTAATCAAATAAACTACAAAATGATATCGAGGAAGTCTACCGGAAGCCGTAATTGTAGTACAGTATTTCATGTCACATTTTAAAATTAATTCGACTTTATGCACAATTAATTCATTTTATAGGGTCAGCAGGGTTTTTATGTGGGGCAGCAGTGTGGAGTACTGGTTAGGGCTCTGGACTCTTGACCAGATGGTTGTGGGTTCAATCCCAGGTGGGGGACACTGCTGTACCCTTGAGCAAAGTACTTTAGCTAGATTGCTCCAATAAAAACTCACCTGTATAAATGGGTGATTGTATATAAAAAAATGTGATATCTGCATAATGTGAAATAATATATAATGAGATATCTTGTAACAATTGTAAGTCACCCTGGCTAAGGGCATCTGTTAAGAAATAAATAATAATAATATGTGGGCACTTCATATCACAAGAATTAATTCATTTATGTTTCCCTCTATTCATTTATTTTTGTAAGGAACAGCACAATAACAACGCAAACAGACTCTCCGTGCCTCCACCTGCTAGTGCTCTTTCCTGTCCTTTTAAATGGCATTTCCAATCTGTGTCAAGGGAGACTTGATAGACTATTTAGGATGAGGGTATCGAAACAATGGGGATGCAGCACTGGGCTGATCCGTAATCACACTTGTGTTTATGGTGAAGTCAGCCCCGGCGTCCGTCATTTTCCTCATCACGACCTTGGAGATCTGTTTCTATAGAGGACGCTCTAAATATATTGCTTTCATCCAGACCTGTGTGTCTGTGGAAATCTCCATTCAAAAGACATTTGACTTAGATCCCACTGATCACCACACTTCAAAGGAAAAAGGAATATAACTATGGAAGCTAAAACCTGTTCTTCTGGCTTTCATTGGTAAAAGAGGAAATCTTGAATGGACTTCCAGCTGTGCGATCCAGCTAGTTTTATTGTTTTGAATAAACAGTTCAGCTGGAAGACAATGTGTCTCCCTTACACGGTACTTCAAAGACTTGGTGTCTAGAAAGATTGCCATTCAAACAAGGAGTAATAGTGACCTCTGGTGGATGAAGGACGATGAAGTTGTGACACTCTTTATCTAGAGAAAATGGGAGGAGCTGGTCAACTCAAACTGCCCAATCATGACCGGAATTTGGGAAAGAAATTTTCTGAGATTTTAAAAGAGCGAGCTAAATAATTAATCTTTTCACGCGTCAACTGATTACCTATGTGAGTGCTTGTCTTCCCTGTCCAATCTCAAACACAGTTCTAAAGCTTGCTTGCTGTATTCCTAAATTGAAGAAAGACTCCTTGATTAATCCACGCTACCACAAACCAACGAGACGACACAGCCGGGAAATTCATTTCCTTGAGGAAGGCAAAGTAAACCATTCTTTGCAACCTTTGGAAACAAACCTCGTTCTTTGCAACGTTTGAAAATCATCACTTTGCTTTCTATTCTTTCCGAGACTCTTTATTCCATTACTTGTTCCAACTATTCCCAAAACAAAGTATGGTAACTATACACGTTTATTGCATGTCCATGTTGCATATAAATTATAGGATTAATTTGTTTAAATGGTGTATGATGAAATGTGAAATTAATCCATTGTCTGAACATATCTTGAATTCTGAATCTGATAGAATATATTAATGCAATTTCTGAAATCCTATAGTCATACTTTTAACTTACCTAATTTTGTAGCCTTTAATATAAACAAAAGTAATTCTACTTTTAAACGGATTTGCCTGATTATTTTTTTAAATGTTAGTCAAGCACTGTTATAAATAACATCTATTAAGCCAATAGGGAATATTGTTTAAAATATTAAATTAGCTGTACATGGACATAAAAAAAGATGTCTTGAATTAATTTAATCTTAATATGCTAATTGAATTTATTTACATTAACTGGTAATTATGTACTTTCTTTTGCTATACTATAATTAATTTAGATGGTAATGTATGTGTTTTTGATCAACTCTAGATAACCAATATTAATTTCTGAATAGCTGTCACATTCTGATGCATACTCTAGCTATAAATGGGCAGCAGTGTGGAGTAGTGGTTAGGGCGTTGTACCGAAGAAAGGCTGAACGTTTTAACAAAAGTGGATATCAAATTTCCTGTGGCTCAAGTTTGATGATGGAAAGGTGTTTTTGTAAAATTTGTTAAGATGCAAAAGGTAGGGGTTTAATACAGTTCTCTACAAGAGCTGAATCTGCATTTATTGAGGATGGATTTAATGGATGGCATCATGCATTAGAGGTTTCGAAAGCCTGAAAAATCTGACTGCCATACGTGGTCATCCCGATGACAGATCTAATTTTTTAAAAAGGTGTAGGGGACAGTGCTTTGATGGGGCTAGTAATGTCTCGGGCAAAAGAAATGGAGTGCAGGCTAAAGTCTGTGAAATTGAACCTCGAGCGATCTTTGTGAATTGTTTGGCTCACTCCCTAAGTTTGCTTGTTCAGGACTGTTGCAGATGTACCAAACTGTAGGGATGTGCTCAATGAAATCAGGGAACTGATTCATTTTGTAAGCGCATCTCCAAAACGATTAGAAATATTTAAAAATCTGAAACAATCTGATACACACAACCTGCGACCATTTGTACTCACTAGATGGACCCTGCATGCAGCAATCTTAAAATCAGTACCGATAATTTCAGGGAGTTACTGGAATTTTTTCAGATGACTGCTGAGGAAGATCGCTCTGAAGTTGGTGCCAAAGTGAATAGATTTTGCTCAAGAATGGAGATGTTTGCTGTGTACTTCATGCTGCATCTGCTTTTTGAAGTTATTCTCTCATGCTGATGCTGCAAATACAGCTTTGCAAGCCAGTACTCTGAGCCTCCAGCAAGCATCTCCAGTTATTGAACATTTGAAAACCACCATTCAGTATCTGAGGAGCAGTTTTGATACATAAGAGAACTGGTAAATAATCTGAGCATTGAAGGACCAGTCCTGCCCTGGAAGCACAGAGTACCAAAGCAGTTAGAATCAGGTCGTGGAGAGCAACGCACATTTAGCACTGCAGAAGATTCCTACAGGTGCCAATATTAGTAATTGTAAATGAGGTAAGGTGAATGATGCAGTAACATCGTTTAGTTCAATTAGTTCTGTTGAAGGGGAAAAAAGAAGCTTTTAAAAAATATGATATGCCACATTTGCCAAAGATATTCTATTTAAGGATAATTTTTATTTTTGGGGTGCTTAAAAAAATAATCTGCCCTAGTTGTATGCATTAATACAGCTGTATTTAGTTTTACTATATTTCTGTGATTATGATTTCCATTACACGAGAGTAGATGTTAAAACTTCATGCTGATTTGAACTCGACTCTCGCCAAGATAAGCACCAACTAAGACGTAGCTTTACAGTAAACTAATGTGATCCATCTGTGTCTCCATCCATTTGCGTTTCCTTCCATATGATGATGTAGATATCCTTCTGCCTGGTGTTGATGGCTGAAGTGTAATACTGACTCCAGGGATCAGCTTATTTTGTCTCCCTAGCGCATCAGCACACACAACGGCTGCAGTGCTGGCTCTGGGGATCAACCACAGTCCGGTCTCCCCAGCGCATCAGCATGACAACCGTCTGGATTGAGCTAAGTAGGGTACATCTCTGGGGTCTTCAAGTGAGCACCTTCCATCCTCGGTGTTTCATCGACTAGCCCACAACACCTCAAGAGGGCTCGACGGTGATTCTGGCGTCCCAGCATCACCCCCCTCCGTTCCCCACTCAACTCAGCCCAGCTTACTTACCCGTACATCAGCGTTTTTCTCTTTCTATTGTGCTTGATATCCCCAACCAGAATCTTTCTATCTCAACCACAGCCAGTTGCTGCTCCGATGCTGCTGCTTCAGATAAGTTCTTCACTGTGCGACGCAACTGTTGGCTACTGAATCCGACGTCTCTGAGAAACCGGGTTGTAGAGTGTGCCACAAATCCTCGACAAATCCTGGGTAAACCCGGATTCTCCATCCTCGTTGTTCCGCTTCAGCGGCTAGTTGAGCATACCCCAGTTTCTTCCTCTCATATGCCTCATCTACAGTTAACTCTACCAGGTGAACAAGGCATGCTGATCCAGACCACAAGACAATATCTGGTCGAAGGTTAGTGGTGGCAATCTCAGGTGGAAAAATAAGCTGTTGACCAACATCTGCCAGCATTGTCTCTAGCAGCTTCCAGTTGTCCTGGGCGAGGCTTGGTTTTAACACCTTTTCTTGGCGCTTGCTCTCCTGGGCGGAGGAATGTTGTCTTTTGTGTGTAATGTTTTGATGGAACTGGTGGCAACTTATTGGTCATGTTATGCTTGTCTTCCAATGCTAAGGCCAAACATCGCAGCACCTGGTCATGGTGCCAAGTAAACCGTCCTTGGCTAAGAGCCACCTTACATCTTGTCAAAATGTGCCTTAATGTTGCAGGTGATGAACACAAAGGACATGAGGGATCCTCTCCTATCCAGAGGTTTAGGTTATGTGGTGATGGGAGAACATCATATGTTGACCTGATGAGGAAACTGATCCTACTCTGTTCCACTGTCCATAGGTCTTGCCAGCCGATTTTGCGTTGTTCCACACTCTCCCATCTCATCCATTCTCCCTGCTTGGTCTGGGAAACGGCCTTTACGCACCTCATCCCCTCCTCCTGCTTTTGCACCTCGTTGACTACCAGCTTCCTCCGTTGAGCTGGGGCCGCCTTGTGCCATGTAGGAGGTGCTGAACTGAGACCAAGACCCCATCTTCATGCTTAACTTGCGCCCTGATATCACCTATTTGAAGGGCAGCCTTTGCATCTTCCACGGCTTTCTTTGCCACCCACTTTCTTCCAGTTTTCAACACAGGTGCTGCCTCCCTTACGTATTCGTCGCATGACTCTAATAATGTCATTTCCAGTCGGACCTTGGCGCACTTAAACTCGGTTAGAGCAGAGACTGGTAGCTGCAGTATTCCTTTACCATAAAGTCCCACTCTGCTGAGGCAGCGTGGAATTCCCAACCATTTCCTGATGTATGAACTAATTAAAGCTTCCAGCTTCTCTACTGTTGTCAAAGAAACCTCGTACACAGTCAGTGGCCACAGCAGCCTCGGCAGTAGACCAAACTGAAAGCACCAGAGTTTTAGTTTGCCTGGTAAAGCGCTGCTGTCTATGCTCTTCAACCCTTCCACTGCTTGTTGTCTAACTTCTCCCACACGAACTGTGTCCTTTTTATCCCCGTCGTACCATCTAATAAATATAAATAATAATAAACCATCTCCCAAGACTTTTCACTGGCTTCTCAGACAGTGTTGGTTTTGCATCACCATTAATGTAGAACATTTTATCTACTACTTTACCTTTAATTATATAGATGCTCCTTGATTTAGTGGGCTTGAATTGCATTTGTGACCATTCAATGTTATTGGTTAATTTGCCCAATAACCGATTAGTGCAGGCTACTGTTGTAGTCATGGTTGTCATGTCATCCATGTATGCTCGAATTGATGGTAGTCGCATTTCAGAAGCCAGGTGCTCTCTTCCTACTACCCATTTTGATGCCCTAATGATTACTTCCATTGCCATGGTAAACGCCAGTGGAGAAATGGTGCATCCTGCCATTATTCCAACTTCTAGGCATTGCCATGTAGTGCTGAATTCTGAAGTTGAAAAACTAAATTGCAAATCTCCAAAGTAGGCTTTCACTAAATTTGTTATTGTCATCGGTACACTGAAAAAATCAAATGCTGCCCAAAGAAGTTCATGTGGCACTGAACCATATGCATTAGCCAAATCCAGGAATGTCACATGGAGCTCATTCCTTTCCTTTTTAGCTGACTGAATTTTTTGCCAGATCACATTGATGTGTTCTAAGCAACCTGGGAAACCTGGAATGCCTGCTTTTTGTACTGAAGTGTCAATGAAGCAGTTTTTTAATAGGTAAGTTGACAATCTCTGAGCAATAATGCTGAAGAAAATCTTGCCTTCTAAGTTTAATAAGGAAATAGGGCGAAACTGACTGATGCTTGTAGAATCTTTTTCTTTAGGTATAAAGACTCCACCTGCTCGGCGCCATGCTCTTGGTACAACCTGTTTTTCCCATGCCACTTTCATAAATTTCCACAGGATTTGTAGAACACCAGGGGCACTCTTGTACACTGTATGGAACTCCATTAGGCCCTGGAGATGATGAAGCCCTTGCTTTTTTCACAGCTTGCTCTTTTTCTTTCCAGTTAGGTGCACAGTCCTCCATTTGGTATTCTGGTGGATTGATAGCTGGGATGTCTGAAGGAATTGACATAGGTTCCTTAATTGTATTATTACTTGTACTGTGATTCTTGAAATGTATTTTTGTTTACGACTGTAAGTCGCCCTGGACAAGGGCGACTTCCTGCCTTTTTGAATCTGTATGTGTTTCCTCCAAATATCTCTCCAGTTGAAACTTAGATGCTTTTAGTGTGCCATTCTTCTCACTGGTGAATAATTTGAATGGGTCTTTATAAAAGTTAGTTCTCACACGCTTCTTTTTGTAGCGTTTCCCCAGGCGCTCAGCTCTGTGCAATGTTGCAAGCTTGTCTTTTATGACGCTTTATAACAGACTGAGTCCCTCCTTCTGACTGTTCTGCTCTTCTCCATTGCTTCCTCAGCTGTCTCTTTTCTCTAAGCATTCAATTTCCTGCTGCCGTCTAGACTTTCCAGGAATAGTTTGTACTTTTTCCTTCCTTTTTTCAACTCCAAACCTCTCGCTTCCATATGCATAGATGATCCATTTATCCATCCTCTTTTCAACTGTTCCACTTAACCTTTCCCACGCAAAGCAGTGATCTGTGTTTACTGTGTCCCATGCAGTTTTCTCACAAGCTCTTGGCCATTTAACTCCAGGCTTGTGCCTGTTGAGGTTCTTTTTTCTTATGCTGGTTTGTCTGACCGGGTTCACAAGGATCATTAGGTTCATCACTAACTGTATCCATGCAAGTCCTCCTCACGTCTATGACAGGGGTGCTGATATCCTGCGAACTGCTTCCTGACGCTGGATTTCATTCGACTGACTTGACTGACTTCGTAAGAAGTACTAATCAATGTGAGGCCCTTGTCCCTTCTCCCTCAAGCATTTCATTCTCCCTTGTTGAATCTTCAAACCGCTGACCGTTGTCACCTTGCTCCAGCCGCAGACACAAACCTGGAGTTCCATGTCTTTGCTAACTGCAGATCTTGAACTAGTCTTTTGTGAAGTACTCTCCATACTCATATCCGTTTCCGTTCCTAAGTCGTTAACCGCGTTGTCTAACGTTGAGTCATCTTCCGCCCCCGCTTGCGCACTCTAGGGGTATTTTTCTCTTTAATTTCTTAGAAGCCTTGGGCGGGTATCTCCAGCATCCTGTAAACACAGAGCTGGATACTGCCGACAAGGGTAGCTAACCCTTGCCAGCCCCAATGGGGTCTCTTTCCTCCTGTCAATAAGTTTATCATTTTTTTTATTTTCCTTTTTTAAAAAAATATTAATGTAACAAAGGTCAAGGATGAGATATCTGATAGAATTCTGTGTTTTTGAGTGTGTGAGTTAAGTGTACCCCATCAATGCAATTTCACAATCTGTGGTAATGTCGAAATTACACATGTTCCCATAACGGCACATCAGAAAAGCTGTCCACGATAAGGCAACAAACAAGTTAATACATTATTTATAACTGATGTTTTTTAAATGTCAACCTTGCGATGTTCGAAGCTTATTCTGTTTTTGAAAAGCCGTTCAACTTATGAATAAGCTTGTTCTGTTAAAACCTTACATTTTTGTAAATAGGACTCCAATTGTTTTTTTTTTTAACAAGTAATAGAGAAGGCTCATTTCATTTCAATTTTTCATTTTTTTTATGTTGATGCATTATATCAGTTATTTATATTCATAAACTACATTGGGACAAGTCTTCTTGTTTGGAAATAATAACAATATATAGGCCCGTCTTATTAATCCTTTCAAGAAACTACATTCCAGCAACTGGAAATAAAAGAATTAAAAAAAGTGGGTATCATTTAACATCATATCTTTATTGAATGATAATAGTGTGGGAGAATTTTAGAAATAAAATGATTCAGCATAACCATATCCTCTAATGTTTTAATAGAAAAGGTGGGAACCTATCAATCTTAAATAATACAGTGTATTAAACGAAGAGCTGTAATACTGATTTGAGCATAAAATAATGAATATTTTTAGGAGTCCATACGAAAACTTCAGATCCCACTATTGCGATAAATATAATTTCATTTTTTTAAACAAGACTTATAAAAAGTCTAACATTCTTTAGTATCGGCAGTATATCCTTTGTGCTTAAGTAGGATTTTAACAGGAACAAGTTTTAAAAATCCCTGCCATTAATGTTTCTGTCCACAAGGGGGTATAAGGGTTGAATCTGGTTGACTGCTAAAGCCCAGAAAGTGGGTATGCACGTGTGCATGGCATTCTGCAAGTTGCATGCTTCGGAAATTATTATTTACAGAACATGTTAATGTTCTTTTCAAATATGTTTTTAATAGTCACTGTTTCAATTGCCAGTTACTATACATTCATGTTTTGTGTTTCAGGCTTCAAAAAACTAAAATAGCACCTAACAACCAAGGTGACTTTAAACCCATGTCTTATAGAATGTGTATGAAGCTAGAGTGTCAGTCAGGTGTGTGTGTGTGGTGACAGTTAGCGGTGGTGTGGGAACGGTTAAACTTTCACATTTAGGATCCAGTTTTAATTAGAAAAGCTGTCAAAAACACAGGGATGCACCACAACCTAGGTATTTTATTTAAATATAAAACATTGTCATCTATTTAATTAAAATAAAAAAATAACACACACACACACACGACAACAAGTTGTTGTTGTATTAGGTACATTTCAGTTTACTTTTAACAGGTGAATAATATAGCATTCTTAAACAGTATAAACAATATACAGAACAGTGTTCAGGCAGGAAAAGAAAGTAACACAAATATTATCTTTGGAAAAAAAAAAAAATTCTAATCAAGTACACTGGCCACAGCACAGTGACTGTGAGGTACAAAAGGCCAGGATGGAATAGGCTATTGTTAGTGTTGGGAAGGGCACAGGGCCCATTTTTTATGACAATCCAATTGATTCCAAAATCAGAATGACAACTGGCACAATGAAACAGAAGCAGAAGACAAACATGCTCCACTGGGTGGCTTCTGTTTGTGGAGCCTTTCTTATCCCACAACCTCAAAGATGACACAATCCTGAGGATCCCTGGTGGAGTTGTCACGCCAGACACTTTGCCAGCACCCTTCAGTAGAAAGCTCTGTGCTGCTTACAGGATGAAAATCAAGCAGGTGAAAGCGCTTGCTGTTGCCTGATATTGGCAGCCCTCAAATTCAATGGGGCATCAGCCTTTCTGACATATATAACAGGTGTGTTATATATATAGTATAAACGATGACACTGTCAAATATATACAAAGCAGTCACGATGGACCAAATAACAAAGAAAACAGTGTTGTATTGAGACCAAAGTAGGGTTTGGTTTTGGATTGCTTTCAGACTAATACAAATCTCACCAGGTTGTAGTCTTTTTAGACGCTATTATAGATCACGTATCAGATTTCATGTTTTAAAATAAAAATAAATGGTTTACTGTAACACCTGTTCCTTTCAAAACTATACATTTGAGTGTGATTAAGTGAATGGCGGCGTATGGCACAGAAAATGAGATTTTTATAAGTTAATATGTGTGTCATGTGTCACAGAAGATCTCTTTTAGCACTAAGAGACCCTACACACCTCATGTTAACTTATATTATGGGGACATTAGTTCCGTTTTTTAAAAGGAGAATTTCACTTTTCTTTCAATGATGTATCAGAGACACGACCTAAACGTTTTGTTTTGGACACACGAAGAGGTGGTGGAGCCACACAGAGAGACAAACATCCTGCAAACTGCCAGCCGGAAAACTTAACAATCTCTAAAAAATAGTTTGGAATAAAATTCGAAATTCAAAAGTAAATAGTAATAATTGTAGACTCTTTAACAGAGAATGAGGCTTCCTCCTGAAGCTTTCTGGATTTCCTTTTTTTTGTTTTTGCTCTAAGGTTCAGTCCTCAATTACTATATTAAGGACAGTGATGTACCTTTGCAACAGATCCTTATAGTGGAACTAAGTATCTGTGAAACCAGATCTTGACAGGAGTCAGCCGTGTATCCCAAATGATGCACCTGTGATGATGGGCACAACTCACTGGGTGCTCTGACAGTTGCCTACTGTATTTGCATGGCTTATAGATGGACTTGACATAATTACAGTATTTATTGCAAACTCAGGGTGAGTCAGTCTGCACAATTGTATTCAGTCTATTCAAAAAAAAGGTCTCTCTTGCGAAAAAACCCAGATTTTTTAAGTTATGAATGTGATGTGCAAACTGAAAGATTATTAATTCAGAGACATTGTGTATCTACTGGCACGAATACCCATACTCTCGGTCTGAAACGTGCTGCCAGTAAATGTTATCACAGACTAAATATTGTGTAGTATTTGTTCATGGAGTTCATGTGTAAATCTACAAGGAAGACATAATATAACCATGAGTTATCATCAGAAAACAGCTTAAAATGAAGAACCGGAAAAAAACTAAACAAAAAAAAAACAGTGAATTAAAATGGTTAACTTGGGATGAGTAGCAGGTTATGTTTAAATACCCTTAACCCTTTAAGGTACAAGGGACATACTGTATGTGTCCCACTAATAAAAAATATTTTTGCAATGATGTGCTCAAAACGGTTTAAAATGTACTGACAGGCTGGATCTGGTCAATCAAATTGTCAGTTTCCTTGTAATACTTGAGTCGCTTTCAAACGTATGTTTAAGAAGAAACCGTTTGAACAACCGCTCAATTACTTGTGCACCTTAAGGGGTTAAAAAAGTGGATTCTTTTCAAATATGTATTTCAAATATATTTTTATAATTTTAGGCTGTCACAGAGCACACCAATGAGGCTATCAGCAATGGCCAGCTTTGCTTTAGGTTTCGATTTACTTGCAGTGTCCTTTGTTTTGTTTTTGGTTTAATTGTTGCCCAAGCTGCAAGCGTTAGATTAGGCTTCATCATAATAAACACAGCCAGAAATGAACACGTCAAAGTGCACTATCAAATTACAATAAAATCACTGAAAGAGTAACAAACTGCTGTAACAAACAGTATAAATTGAGAAATAATACACAGATGGAATTATCTGAAGTTCATTTTGTTTTTCTTAATTGCTGAGCCTCAACACAATTAATAAAACAGGTAGCACATTTGCAAAATTAAGTATATATATATTTTTTCCACACTCCTTGCCAAACGTACAGTAATACTGAATTTATAAAACACTAAGTTGCATTTAACTCTTCAACCAAAATAAAATGCAGCTGTCTATTTGCAATACCTGTATTTCAGTCAAAACACACTTTGTTGTTAATTGCTGCTAGTTTTTGGCAGATTACCATTGATTATAAATCAATTGGTCAACCACAGACTTAACAAATACGAATTTGCCACAGTTTGGTGCCAAATAAAACTTTGGAAAGCAACTCGCAGGAAACTCCTAGACTTTACAAACTTTACAAAAATAACTCCTAGACTTTACAAAAATATAATGTTTCTAGTCTAATTAGATTATTAACAATGGAAATGGGCACCTGGAACAATGAGAAGATGTCTGATTTGTTTTTTAAGAAAGTGCAAGGGTCAAATACTTAGCATTTCGCAAATATATTCGGATTATGTTCAGTTGCTCATGGGCTTTTCATTATAAAGCGTTTTTATAAAAGAGGCACGATCGAAGCCCTGGATTTTCAAACAGAACCACAAAACTTTATCTGTGTAAGCAATGAAAAGGGAAGCAGGGTTATAAGAACATAAGAAAGTTTACAAACGAGAGGAGGCCATTTGGCCCATCTTGCTTGTGTGGTTGTTAGTAGCTTATTGATCCCAGAATCTCATCAAGCAGCTTCTTGAAGGATCCCAGGGTGTCAGCTTCAACAACATTACTGGGGAGTTGGTTCCAGACCCTCACAATTCTCTGTGTAAAAAAGTGTCTCCTATTTTCTGTTCTGAATGCCCCTTTATCTAATCTCCATTTGTGACCCCTGGTCCTTGTTTCATTTTTCAGGACAAAGAAGTCCCCTGGGTCGACATTGTCTATACCTTTTATTTTGAATGTTTGAATCAGATAGCCGCATAGTCTTCTTTGTTCAAGACTGAATAGATTCAATTCTTTTAGCCTGTCTGCATACGACATGTCTTTTAAACCCGGGATAATTCTGGTTGCTCTTCTTTACACTCTTTCTAGAGCAGCAATATCCTTTTTGCAACGAGGTGACCAGAACTGAACACAATATTCTAGGTGAGGTCTTACTAATGCATTGTAAAGTTTTAACATTAATTCCCTTGATTTAAATTCAACACTTCTCACAATATATCCGAGCATCTTGTTGGCCTTTTTTATAGCTTCCCCACATTGTCTAGATGAAGACATTTCTGAGTCAACATAAACTCCTTTTTCATAGATTCCTTCTTCAGTTTCACTATCTCCCATATGATATTTATAATGCACATTTTTATTGCCTGCGTGCAGTACCTTACACTTTTCTCTATTAAATGTAATTTGCCATGTGTCTGCCCAGTTCTGAATGCTGTCTAGATCATTTTGAATGACCTTTGCTACTGCAACAGTGTTTGCCACGCCTTCTATTTTTGTGTTTCTACAAATTTAAGTTTGCTTACTATACCAGGATCTAAATCATTAATGTAGATTAGGAATAGCAGATAGTCACGCTGATAGTCGTTACGTTTGGAGAAAGTCTGGTGAGGCATACAAAGAAAAGAACACCATACCTACTGTCAAGCATGGAGGTGGTAATATCCTTCTATGGGGCTGTTTGTCCTCTAATGGCAAAGTTCCAATCAGAGCATGTGAGCGGAGTGGAGCGCTTATAACTGCCGCTCCTCGCTCTCTTCCTCTTTGAAGCCGCTCGCTCCAAGGCTTTTATTTCTCCAGTCTTCTCCCCTCCGGTGCTTCTAATTCTGCAGCCAGCTCCGCTCCACTGCTAGTGTAAATCTCTGCCAAAACGGTTCCAGTGAGTACTATTATGTTTTTAGTAAAATTGATTATTAAAATATTAATTTGTCAAAAATACATTTGATAATTATAATTGAAACGTTCACACTTTCACAGGGTTTTTAAAGTTTTTTTTTCTTTTTCTTTTATTATATTTATTTCCCTGGAGAATAATCACTTTTACATGAAGTGATAAACGCTTTGGGTAAAGGGAGTCTTCTGCACCTCAATAGGATCATTCGCAAGACAACCCCAAGCTGAACACAACACGATTTCAGAGATCTAAAAAAGAAGTAATTTAACCCCAAAGTGATGGGGTTGTATTTCGGCTTGGGATCCTAACACTGACCCCTTTGCACATACCATGTGGTTAAAGATTTTAAAAATTGTATAAGCTTTGTGAAATTTGTAATTAACATGGTTCATATACAAGCACACAATGGCTTTCGCTGGTGTAATTCATAGATTGCACAATATTGTCGGAGCATCGCAAAAGCTGCATCATTTATGGATCGTATCTTGTATGTACAGTGTCAAATATTTTTCCTTTGCAAAACATCTTTTGGAGCGGGCGTTGGAGCGCGCGCGGTGCTAGAGGCTTTTCACACTCATGCTCCGCTCAGGCACTTTACCCACTCCACTCCACGCTCCTAGCAAAATGGCCCCGCTCCACTCCTTGCTCCATTCCACTCACATGCTCTGGTTCCAATACATGGTAACATGGATTCCATAGCATACCAAAAGATATTGGCCAATCATCTGAAACCCTCCGCTACAAAACTTGGTTTAAAGTGCAACTGGATGTTCCAACACGACAACGATCCAAAGCACACATCAAAATCTACTTCAGAATGGTTAATAAAGAATAACATCAAGGTTCTGGAATGGCCTAGTCAAAGTCCCGATCTAAATTCAATTGAGAATCTTTGGTATGAGTTGAAGAAGGCTGTGCACAAGGGAAGTCCTCGGAATTTGAATGAACTGGAACAATTTTGCATTGAAGAATCAAAAATCACTAAAGAATCATGCCAAAAGCTCACTGACAAATTTAAAAGAGGTTATTATTGCTAAAGGTGCCTCAACTAGCTATTAATTTCACATTCCTCGTCAGGGTATGAATACTTTTGAATTAGCATTTTTGAAGTTCTGTAAAAAAAAATTGCTGTAATACATAATTATAGGACATCTATTTCTTGTAACTTTTTCCTAGTCCACAAAAGCAAAACTTTTGCTACAAAAGATTTTTCTGAAGATTCTTTGTTTTTGAGAATTTTCTAGAAATTATAAATTTATTTTGACTACAGCTATATATACACATACACAGGGTTCTCTCCAGGGCTTTTCAGCTGGGCGGGGTGCCCGTCTTGCAGATTGCTACTGTGCCTTTAACAAGAAGGATTGATTGCGCTTGTAGCAGACTAGACTTGCGCGTTGCTGGGTGAAAAAAAAAACAACCACCATGGAACCACATGACAACTCTGTTACGTCTTGACACAATATTTAACCAATAAGAGAGTTGAAGGGGCGGGTTTTCTGTGTTACGCGCTTCGAGAAGCTAAAACGTTAAAATGACTGCTAAAAAAATAACCGATTATTTTCAAAGCAAAAATAGTGAAAAAAAATGCAGTGTTTTCAAAGCAAGCCGCCGATCGTCGCAATCCACTGCCTAATACTATATTTGCGCCAGCTACTTTATTAAAAATACTAAGGTTATTTTCGGGTATTATCATTCAGTCAATTTTTGGTCGCTTTATTGTACTGCAAGTTGATATATAGTACATAATAGCTGTACATATTCACCAAACCCCCCCCCCCCCCCCCCCCAAAAAAACGTATTCCTTTTGTTGTGATATCATAAAAATATGTGTAGAGGCTGTACGCCTAAGAAGAAAGGCATGATGGGATATCAGCTACTTACTTGTCAGCTGATATACAAATGATTAAGTGCAGAGGTGCTGGATTATTACACTCAAGTTTCATGCAACAGTTATGATGGTGACCAAATGTGTGTGAGTACTGTTGTGTAAAAAAAAATGGTAAAAATGAACAGTTACATTCAAAAAATGTAGAACAGCGAAAAACAAAGATGGACGTGCATTGACAAAATGCCCTGAAAACTTAACATAAAGAAAACAATTTAAATGAAGCAATAAGCTCAATAATTAATTTAAAAGGAAGTGAAAAGGTTACAGTTTTTTTTTTTTTTTGTTAACTCCAATAAACCTACGTTATCTTTCCCCAGTCAAATCGTAATGCCTAAATAAGCAGGTAATTTACCATAATAAAAAAACAGTAATGAAAAAGAAAATGTGGAACATAAAAAAGCACAACCAGAGATAGTCAAAGAAAGACAACACATTATTCAAATTCTTTGTCATATTATATATTTAAGGAACTAATCTGTGAAACCAGATATTAACAAGGAGTCTGCAATGTATCCCAAATGATGTACCTGTGTTGATGGGCACAAATCACTTGGTGAGTATATGAAACACAATTAGTTAATTCTATAGGGTGATGCAAAACCTTTGCCCATAGCTGTAGCTGCAGTGGGGGCCTTTATTCTGTAAAACAATGACTTGCTAAACATCAGGCCTGTATCCAATGTAGTCATTTAAGAATCAGTCTTGTTAAGTTTTCAGCTGCCTTCAAATAACAAACTTTGCCTGGAACTCCTTCATATCAGGTAATTTTCCGATGAACCAGTTTTGTATTTTAAAATTTGATTACATTTCTCCAGTAGGACCTTGTGAATCTCAAAAGATAAGTGTCGGAAGTAACTTCAGCTGCATTGTGCTTGACAACCTTTAAACTAAATACCATCAGGTTTACCTGTGAAACCAGGTGCATACAGTAAATAAAATAAGACACATGAATGCAAAAGCATTGTGGCGGTTTGGTTTGTGCATTTATTTACAACTGTATTATAATAAATGGTTTCAATGTTCTATAGTACAAACACAAGTATTTTTTTTTTAAATACAAAGACTGCAAATGAATACATGAAAAAAACTCACGCAACATATACAATATTTATAATTTATAAATGTGAAGTTAAGACATCTTGAAATTATTGCACTTGCATATATATTTTATACAAAAAAAGAAGAATCTTACAGCTTTATCAGTTATTTTGTTGTTGTTGTTTTTTAAATAGTAGGAATCAAGGATTCATCAAGGATAGTCTACCCTGAATCACTTTTTCATGTGAAAAAACCTACCCCAAGCTTTGGACATATGATTGTACCCATTTGTTCTCTATGTGTGCACCAATATACAATAGTGCTTTGTTCTTACATAGGAAATGCACATATTCAAGACTACCAGCAATAAAGATTGGCTTTCATTTTACCCCTTTGTTACCCCATGGCCCAAACAGTGCTCGCCCTATGAGACTATATCAGTTAGGTACAACTTTATACTGAGGAGACCGACATAGTGAAGCAATCCCGTGCCATTGCCATATATACATATGATACTTGACACAGCTTCCACAGCAGGTACAACCAGGTATCAATGCTACTAAATTCCAGTTTGTTTTGCTTTATATTTATTTGATATCCCATGCATGAAAAAGCATTGCATTAAATTACACTTTGGAGCACAAACAATGTCCTTTATAGGTTCCAGAAGAGTAGTATAAAGAAGCTATCTTTGTGAAAAGGGAGGAAAGAAAATTACCTCTAGGGGTCAGCATGACATTGTTGTCTAATGCAACACACTGCATGAAATCAGATGTGATGTTTATAAACTACATGGTTTTATCAGGCAGTCGAGCAGGACTGGAGCTACTAAGATCTCCTCCCCAAGCAGGCTCATGAAACTGTATTATAGGACAAATGGGAGCCATGACCATACCACCTTATAACTGGTTCCCTTGAATAATAAGCCTCTGAATACAGAGTTAGCACCTTACTGTAACACCTGCCCATGCTACATTGGTGCAAAAGGTTTACTAAGATATCACTTTCATTTACCCAACCCATCAGAGCTCAAAACCCATGCAAACGATTCAAGAACATGTGCTGAGGAATACCATGTTTCACCTTGAACACGGATGTTAAAGATACAGGTAATAAAACTGCATGGTCCCAATAACAAAAAGAAAAGAAAATATGTTTAGAAACTTTGCTGTTAGGTACGATACACCGGTGACAAGCAGCTTCACCAGGACCAACATGTTTTAAAATATCATGCACCTGGAAGGTAATTTTGTTAAGGGTTTTTTTTGTTGCCATCTGTAGCAAGAATAGACTGCATTCAAGTACTGTTTTGATATTTTCCTTTAGATAGCAGTTCCAACCTTGAGACCAGGAGGGGTGTTTAGTCTTCCACAAACATTCAGTCTCATACACAAACTGTCCCATTAGCACTGCCAAACCCAGTATGAAAAAAAGTACCATTTCAATGAGTTTAACCCTAAAACTTCAAAGCTAGGCTTAAAAGTAAGGACCTATCTTGGTTTAGGGGTTCAAATTAAGGCATCAGCAAATGCAGACCGCAAAAAAAAATAAAAAAAATAATCCAATCTGCCATATTCACAAGCAGTATGGTTCAGGTGATCAGATCATTAGCCTCTATCTTCTATTTCTTCACAGCTCCTAATGTCATATTCCCGGTGATGCCTTCAGTCCAAAGACTCACTCAATGAGGTAACTGGATTTGAATGTGTTCTTTCTTTAAACCACCTTGCTTGTCAGTGTCTTGTTTCCCTGCGTTCGCAGCCTGGCATTTAGAACGGGGGCTACCGGACTCTCCCGTTAGTTAATTGTCGATATTCACAGGAATGGTCTGCGCAGATTCCGAGGCTACAGACTGGGAGGGAATCCACACCGACGCGTCCTCTCTGACAGACAGCTGTTCCCACTGACTGAGGTTATCCCTAAAAGAGCAACAACATGCGTTAAAACCACCACTGCTTTGTGACAAGTTTTTACATCTAAGAGCAAAAAAATCTGCATGCAGATTTTCATCACGTGTTCTCAAAGCTGCAAAACCGTGGACATCTAAAATCATGATTTAAAATGCAAGACAGACTTAAACTATACAACACTGCAACAGAAAGAAAAGTTGGGAACACCCTTGACCTAAGTTAACAAGTAAGCAGAATGTGTAGGGATCATACAGCATCACTATTCACCTCCATTCTTAGTAGAGGTGACAATCACTGGAAAAGAGGATACTGTTATTATTGTGCTCTTTCAAAAGTATATATATATGATGCAAACTTTTTTTTTGTTCAAACTAAAAACAAACGTATATGTTACAATGTCTAAAAATAAATATTGTGATGTATATTTACATGTTTTCCCCTTTACAAACGTTACACAGTAAAGGCTACAAGAATCATTTTAATTGTGTTTTATTTTTATTTTTTTTAAATGTTTTCAGATTAAGATAATTTGATCAACCTATACCCCAGGGGATAGGCCACAGATGTGTTGGAGTTTTATAGCACAGGGGAATGTTTCTGGATTGCATCAAATACCTACTCATGGTTATCCTGGGGTCATCCTAAAATAGGTGGTTGATGCAAACCATAAGGAATGCACCAGTGCTGTAAAAGATTCTAATAAAATCATACTGTGACATATCCCATAGGGGTATAGGTTAACCAAATCTAGTATCTTATACAGTAGTTTCACCCTTTAAATGACTATTGCTCCACATCTACAGCATTTTTTGTACAGTAACATTGTTTAAACTTAGACAAAAGCCTCTACAAACTGCATTCCCGACTCCTCCTTTTAAGAAAGTTTACAAACTCTCAGTCCATCTGTTCTCATTGTTATGTGATTATGCTCGCCCACCTGTTGCCAGTTCTTCTTAAATAGCATCCAGCCTGTTTGACTTGACGGCTTTTCAACGGTGTCAGTTACTCGCCCATAGAGTCTATTAGATTGATAATACAGCCACACATACCAAAACACAAGCTTCATAAATCCCACCAAATGCTCTTAATCTCAGTTGCTGAGTGCTGCAAAAACACTGCTGCGGATATATTTCAACAGGCTGATACCAATGGAGTTATAATGCAAGTTACATGCTAGAAACACATAACAAGGGCTGTAGGACAATACTGGGCAACATATGCCAAAGGATACTTACATATAAAACCAGAGTAGGCAAACCATGGCTTTTCCAATCCAGGTCTTTGTTATAGACATGGTGAAAACGCACAACTTCAGTTAATTACTCACATTATCCAGAAACGGAGTTGCTTACTCCTGATATAAAAGCCCAGTCACAAGCATTTCTACTGTACGAAGCTGGTCAAAAAGAGAATCGCCCGACCCAGTTTTCAATGCGACATTGCATTAAAAGAACAAATAGCTTCATATTCCATTTTAATGTTTTCATTTAAATGTATTGTTCCCTTGAAATGTGTCTGCAAGTGCTGTGCTAACATTGAGTTTCTCAGTTCTTAACCCTTATAGCTGTTTCCAAATCCAGTCCAGCCAAATGTATTCTGCTGTTGCTTACATTGATTTTCTCATTCCAAACAGTCATGCAATGCAGTCACCCTTCAACTCTGCAGGCTCCACCTGCTCAAGACTACAATAATACATGAGGTATATATATATATATATATATATATATATATATATATATATATATATATATATATATATATATATATATATATATTACAGTTGTAGTCAAAAGTTTACATACCCCAATGGAAATGTATCATTTCTAGAAATTTCTCAAACAAATAATTATAGGAAAAATCTTTTGTAGCAAAAGTTTTGCTTTTGTGGATGATGGAAAAAAGTTATAAGAAATAGATGTCTACAATTATTTATTTCAGCCATTTTTTTTTTTTTGCAAAACTCCAAAAATGCTAATTCAAAAGTATTCATACCCTTTGATGCTATAATAGTATTGTGTTAGAAATTTCAATATGATAATGCAGAACCTAATTCTAGAAAATGTAGGTGAACATTCTTGGAGAGTATATAAGGGTTAGGCAGAGGATGATTGCTATCATTACCAATAAGTCAATATCGGAAAATGTTAGGGATGCACCGAATCCAAGTTTTTGGGATTCGGCCGAATACTGAATCCATCTCAAAAGATACAGCCGAATACCAGACCGAATACCGAATCTACAAGAACTGTCAAGAAAACTGAAAGAAACTGTTGAATGAAAAACAGACTGGCAGCTACTAACAAGGGACGCACACAATCTATAGTTTTGAGTCTTTTAGTTAATAGTATTTTTATTACCGAATGGAAATATATCCCTGAATAACATTTCAGTTTGAAACTTACACAATGTACAAAGAGTGCGGGTGAGTACAAAGTTATCTATAATAATGGTGTTGCACAATTTTGATAGATACTGTTTACTGTTTAAAAAGATTAAAGCAGTACGATTAATCGTTGTTACGAGGCTCTCCGGATAGAATCACCACCACAATTAAGCAATTAAATACATTTACTAAACTGCTCAAGCAATTCACACTCACTTTACATGTTGAATACACTGCAGTTTAGAGAGGTGAATTAAAAAACCTGACCTGCCTTAGTGTCCCGAGATTCTGGAGCCTGTTGACAACCCTATCTGAGAGCTATGAGGAAAAAATTACCATAATGAGTGACCTGAATCTCCCTGAGAAATAAAACCCACGTTGATTTAAATGCACCGTGTGTGTAACACATATCAAATAGGCTACAAACTAGTTTAAAAATTACTTTAATAAAACACAGCATTTCCCAGATGGTTCAAATTGTATTGGCACATTGTAATAATGTAAAATGTTATTTACTAAAGCACATTGTTCCACAACGTCTTGCACATCTGACAGTTGTAAAGTTACAACAAATATATATTTCTGTTCACTGATTTTTTTTTTTTAAATCTCAGTATGATCTCCAGAACACGTTTGACAGACAAAGCAACAAAGCACAAAAGTCTACAACAGTTTGCCGTTACTATATATTACAGGTTTACTGCATAACTTTACTCCATGAAAAGTGTGATGTGAATGTGCTGTTACATACGGGGGTATGTTTGCATTCAGCAGCTGCGTGTGTTTAGTGCGTGCGCCATCAGTAATTTAGTGAGTCGAGACCTGCGACAGAGTTCAAACGTCTTCTTGTTATTAAATACAAAAGTTACATTCAATACTGGATTCGTGTCTCTTATTTAAAGAACTGCACACATTGGAGGGCTGTATTAAAATGGATGTGCGTCTGGGTAGATATATAGGATTCGGATTCGGTTCGAATCCGAAACCGAATCCTGGGTCAGTGCATCCCTAGTAAAAGCAAAGAGCTATCTGAAGACCTTAGGCAGACAATTATTTATTGTCATAAAGCTGGAGAAGGATACAAGATTTCCAGGATTTTGAGTATCCCAATTTCAACTACTGTTTCTGTTATCAAGAAGTACAAGACCCATGGTACTGACACAACGCTCCGTCTGGAAGAAAGAAGGTTCTTTCACCAAGAACAAGTAGAAGTATTGCATGGTGAAGGTCTCAATGGTCGCAGGCCAAGGAAAAATCCACTGTTAGGAAAACGTCATAGGACAATCACTTTAAGTTTGCAAAATGGCATTCGAATGATGGATATGAGTTCTGGTCAAAGGTTTTGTGGACAGATGAAACAAAAATTGAGCTATTTGGTCATGCTGATAAAGTTACATTTGGAGAAAGTCTGGTGAGGCATACAAAGAAAAGAACACCATTCCTACTGTCAAGCATGGAGGTGGTAATATCCTTCTATGGGGCTGTTTTTCCTCTAATGGCACAGGAAATTTAGTTCCAATACTTGGTAAAATGAATTCCATAGCATACCAAAAGATATTGGCCAATCATCTGAAACCCTCCACTACAAAACTTGGTTTAAAGCGCAACTTGACGTTCCAACACAACAACGATCCAAAGCACACATCAAAATCTACTTTAGAATGGTTAAAGAAGAACAAAATCAAGATTCTGGAATGGCCTAGTCAAAGTTCCAATCTAAATCTGAATGAGAGTCTTTGTTATGAGTTGAAGAAGGCTGTGCACAAGAGAAGTCCTCGGAATTTGAACTGAAACAATTTTGCATTGAAGAATGGTCAAAAATCACTAAAGAATCATGCCAAAAGCTCATTGACAAATATCCTAATAATTTAAAATAGGATATTATTGCTAAAGGTGCCTCAATTAGCTATTAATTTAATTTTCCTTGTCAGGTTATGTATACTTTTGAATGAGCATTTTTGGAGTTATGCAAAGTAATTGCTGAAATAAATAACTGTAGACATCTATTTCTTGCAACTTTCTTTCCTCATCCACAAAAGCAAAACTTCTGATACAAAAGATTTTTCCTATAATTATTTGTTTTCGAGAAATTTCTATAAATTATAAATTTCCAATGGGGTATTCCATTTTTTGGAGGTGACTTTGTGTATCTAAGTATATATATATATATATATATATATATATATATATATATATATATATATATATATATATATATAAACACACACACACACACACACACACACACATATATAGCCTAATAAAGTCATCAATTAAATTAGACAATCACTAATTTGCCTATTCTGACAATTTTCAAAGATTTTCAGTTATGGTGGTTTGATTTTATATGAACAACAAATCAAAAGAGAAGCAATGGGATTATATATATATATATATATATATGAGAGAGAGAGATATGATTATCAGGAAATTATATGCAATTGTTTACATGGGTGTGTTTGTTTCCATATATATAATAGCAACAACAACAACAACAACAACAACAACAACATGACTCAGAAACCCACTGGAACATACCCGCAGGCTTGCAGAAGGGGACTGGATGCAGGAAATAGTTCTGACAGTGTAGTGTAACAAGGGATTGCAACAGCATTGTAGAAACCAACCTTAAAACGAAAGAGGGAATATAAAACAGACACGTGTGTTTGTTTAAGTTAACAAAAGCAAAGCATACATTACCCTCACAAAGCTTCATGTGTGCCGAGGAATATCTTTCTGTCAGTTCACCAAATTTACACGGGTGACCCCAAGATATAGCATTCAATAACCAAACTAATCACAAGCCATGCATACGTAGGTCACTGTAACCTAGGTCTGATACCCTTAAGAACGTGTTCATAGCAGCCTCCATGTAGAGGGTGGCTCTAAAGATATATATTTGTATTTAAAAGTATAACTCCCCCAGCGACTGGGTTATGCGCCCCCACATGGGTATAGAAAGAGCTGAACTATAGCAGGTGTCACGTCTCCGAAGTATGTAACAACAAGAGCCACGTGTCTTTAATGAACAGCAAAAGCCCTTTAAGGCATTTCTTGCTGGGTCTACCTGGAGTCTGAAATTACTGTTGCAGAGGATTGTGACATTGATAGGTGCCAATCAATATGCATGATGACAGAAACACTAATGGAGACTGGGATCAAGTTGCATCGACCAGAACACTGCAAGTAGTTGTTAAACCAAGTACTTGAATTATATAATTTACAACAGCATCAACAAGTTTTACCTGACCCTGTGGCACTTCATCTTTCTTGTCCCTGTCCATCATAGGAATGGGCTGCATGCCTATCTTCTTCATTTCATCACCCTGAGCAGAGTAGGAAGGAAACGGAAATCTTAGTTAAAACACAAGCACTGGAACCATACTGTAGAGGCATTGCCCTTTGACTGCGTGGGAAAGCCAAACATTGCTTTGCTTATTGTGCTGTTGCTAATCAGTAACAAGTGTTGTTTAGTCTCCAGCAATGACAACACCTCACAATGTACTGTACATAACACTTCTATGTTTTACAAGCAGCTGAAGAAATTACATTTTGTTTTGGGAATGTTGCGTCTTACTTTGCTGTTTTTGTATAACAAGAAAGACAACACAGTCCAAAATTTGCAAACTATACCTCAGCCCAGAATTCTGCATATATATCGTTAGCAGTCAGCTTGGTAACCGGCCACAACTTTGTGACAGAGCACAGGTCACATGCAGTCATCATCAAGCCAATCACACGATCCCTTTCCGAGCAAAACAGAAAAAAAACATTAGGTAGATATATTTCAAGCTGTTACCTCTGTATAAACTTCACAGTACAAAACCTTTTAATCTTTAGCAGATCTTGGCTAGATTTGAACCAAACAAATTAAAGATGCCAAGCTGTATTTCTGCTTTTGTGGGGTTATTGTTTACCTTTGTTCTAATGCAATTTGTAACCTTATCTTATGCTGGAATAAAGACATTATCAGTTTTACATTCCTTTCAGTAACCATAACTCAATAATAAATTAATTTAATTCAAAACTAAACTATGCCTTGTGCATGTGAAAGAAAAGTTGTTTATTTTGCAGCCAAGGACATTGGAAATGCTCTACGTGATGAGCTGGTTCCTCTGGTTTCCACAGTGAAGGTGGCTGCATACCTGTGCACGTGGTTGTTGAGATCCAGCGCCCTCAAGCTCAGTAGCTCTACCAGCTGTTTCCTGTTGCCGAAGTACAGTGCGAGGTCGGTGGCGATAATGGCTTTTCGAATGATCTCCAGCACCTGCTCATACTCATTTGATGTCAGGTTGGAGAAAATATTGTGCCCTTCCAGCTATGAGAAAGAAAGAGATCAATAAAAAGCACAAGCTCTACTTTGGAGGCACTCAGGGTCTGTTTTATTTAGGAAATTCTGGAAGTCTACATGTTGTAAGGAGGGGGGGGGGTCTCCTTCATTAATACTCTTGATTTTTTACCTGGATGGGGATTTTGAGCGACTGTATCCAGGCCTCACCTAATCCAGAAGAACAGTAGGGCAACTGCACGGAAGGTCAACCCAAGGGGTCATTTATCATTTTTTCAAAATCATCCTATCATGGTGAGCTTATACTAATTTTTCAGGAAATGCTGTTTACTTATGGGATTTGTAAGGCATTACCAAAGAAAATGATGGATTACAGGTGAAAACCTGTATTTTTTGTCTGTAGTCTATTTGCTGGTTACAAAACTTGGTTGGAAATGGATGGAGTAATTAAAATTTGTACATGTTACTAAAGAATAATAAATGAATCCTGATCATTCTTTCTAAAGCAGACTGTGTAAGGTTAATGATAAGGGCAAGCAGCGAATTTCATCATCACATTTCAGCATTTATATTTGAAGGACTTTTGCCCTGCCACATGCCTTCAGAGGTATTGTCTGCATTCTCACGGAGTGCTGCATAGATTGCAAAAGGGTTGTATACAACCACCAGGGTTTAGGTATCAATGTGAGAGTCTCACACAGTGTAAGGTTTATAGGGGTCTTAAGATGTGCTGTTTTCTCAATTAATTTTGACCTCACTGGGTTATAATAATAAATGTACCAAAAATATATAAAAAAAAAAAAAAATTAAATCAGGTTTTAAAATATGATGATATTTTACTGAAACAGCAACAAGGTAGAGGCTGGGCGCAATCTGGCGACCCTGCGCATCGCAAGAGTGTCCTGCATCCCTGCATCCCTGATTTTAGACCTTTTAACATCATCTCTTCTCATCGACAGGGGACAGGACAGAATCCATAACCACAGTATCACACAACACTGCCTGTTACATTTACATTTATTATTATTATTATTTATTTCTTAGCAGACGCCCTTATCCAGGGCAACTTACAATTGTTACAAGATATCACATTATTTTTATGTATGTATGTATGTATGTATGTATGTATGTATGTATGTATGTATGTATTTACATACATACATACATACATACATACATACATACTATAGAAAGTCTACACTCCCTTTCAAAATTTTCACCTTTTGTTGCCTTATAGCCTGGAATTAAAATGCATTAAAATCTTTTTTTTTTCATTTAATCTACACACCCTACCTCACAACTTCCAAGTGAAAAAGATATTCTAGAAATTTGTAGAAAATTAAGTAAAAATAAAAACTGAAATAGCTTGGTTGGATAAGTGTCCACCCCCCTTGTAATAGCAATCCTAAATTAGCTCAGGTGTAACCAATCGCCTTCAAAATCACACACCAAGTTAAGTGGCCTCCACCTGTGTTAAATTGTAGTGATTCACATGATTTCAGGATAAATTCAGCAGTTCCTGTAGGTTCCCTCTGCTGGGTAGTGCATTTCAAAGCAAAGACTTTGAGCACCAAGGCGCTTTCAAAAGAAATCCGGGACAAAGCTGTTGAAAGGCACCGATCAGGGGATGGGTATAAAAAAATATCAAAGGCCTTGAATATAACTTGGAGCACGGTCAAGATGATTATTAAGAAGTGGGAGGTGTATGGCACCACCAAGACCCTGCCTTGATCAGGCCATCCCTCCATGACCGAGCAAGAAGGAGACTGATCAGAGAGGCTACCAAGAGGCCAATGGCAACTTTGCAAGAGTTACAGGCTTTTATGGCCAAGAATGGTCAAAGTGTGCATGCGACAACAATATCCCAAGCACTCCACAAATCTGGCCTGTATGGTAGGGTGGCAAGAAGGAAGCCATTACTCAAGACAGCCCACCCTGGATACCATTTGAAGTATGCACAAAAAAACACTCTGTAGCCAAAAAGTTTTGTGGCAAAAAGATTGTGGTCTGACGAAACTAAAATGGAACTTTTTGGCCTAAATGCAAAGCGTTATGTTTGGCGCAAACCCAACACAGCGCATCACCCAAAGAACACCATCCCTACTGTGAAGCATGGTGGTGGCAGCATCATGTTATGGGGATGTTTCTCATCGGCAGGGACTGGGATACTTGTCAGGATAGAAGGGAAAATGAATGGAGCAAAGTACAGAGAAGTCCTTGAGGTAAACCTGCTGCCCTCTGCAAGAAAGCTGAGGACGGAAGTTCACCTTTCAGCATGACAACGACCCAAAGCACACAGCCAAAGCTACACTGGAGTGGCTAAGGAACAAAAAGGTAAATGTCCTTGAGTGGCCCAGTCAGAGCCCCGACCTAAATCCAATCAAAAATTAGGGGCATGACTTGAAGATTGCTGTCCATCAACGCTCCCCAAGGAACTTGACAGAGCTTGAACAGTTTTGTAAAGAAGAATGGTCAAATATTGCAAAAACCAGTGTATGCAAAGTTGGTAGAGACCTATCTCAACAGACTCACAGCTGTAATTGCTGCCAAAGGTGCTTCCACAAAGTATTAACTCGGGGGGGGGGGGGGGGGGGGAGACTTATCCAATTATGATCTTTCTGTTTTGTATTTTTAATATATAATTTTTTTTCTCAATAAAAACTTTTTTCCCCTTAACAGTGTGGAGTATGGTGTGTAGATAAGTGGAAAAAAATCCTCATTTAAATGCATGAAACTCTGAGGCACTGACACAACAAAATCAATTATTTGTTCGCTTTTTTTGCCTGTTGAATCGCTAAACCAAATGGCTGTTAACTATGCAATACAGTTTAGTTTTTTCGATTTGTCTTTGGTGTCTATTTTAAAAAAGCTTCCCATGTAATTTAACCTTAGATATGGCTGGTTGTGGATATAAAGGGGTTTACACAGTATAGATTGTAGTACTCTGCAGGCTGCTGTAGGTAAGGATGCATAAACTTAAAGTAAATCAAATTAATAAAAGATGATCCTAATGGATTAATGTAATCAGTGAACATTATATGCTGTGCTATGTTGTGAATTGATGTGTGTATAGAGTATATATTAGGACAGACATGAACCTGGCTGAAAACCCCAGTTACAGCTCTTGAGAGTGGAGTGGTTTGTGTGTTAGCTCTACCTGCAGGATGGAGACTGTCTGGGAGAAGTGATGCTGCTCCATGGTGGAGGTGGAGTAGAGAGCGGCCAGCGGGTGATCGAACTTCTGCAGGTAGCTGTTACTGTAGCCCCTGTGGTCCAGGTCATGACACAAACAAGCCACCAGGAGTCCTTTTCGCTGGAGGAAGAGAGGAGAGGCAAAAGAACCAGGGAGAAGAAAAAAAAGAACCAGGGAGAAGAAAAAAAAGAACCAGGGAGAAGAAAAAAACAGATCAGCAGATCTGCCCCAGATTACCCAGTGAACCCCAGTGCAGCCACCTCATGGTACCTTGTTGTCTTCATGATACCATTTAATTTGTGAACGAAACAGCAAGCCACTTTGGTGGTATGGTGTACTGGACTTTTTGAGAATTTCATCAAATACTTAAAACTGGAGCTACAGTACCTGACAAGCACATGGCCACTGTTTGACGGTAAATCTGACCGACTTAGAAAATTGCTGCTTTTCAACAGGGTGCTGGGCTTTATTTGATTTTTTAAATCCAAGTTTCAGGTTGCTTTGTCAAAACGTACTCCAGTTACTGTTGTAATGTTCTCTGCGTGACAGATGGACAGGACAGTGATGTATCAGTGGCCAAACGGGTTTGACACTCACTTTTCACATGCATATCGTGAAGGGCAGTCATACAGAATGTTTATACATGCGACTGTTCTGTGTTTAAAATATGTGTAGCCATTCTTTTAGATATAAAATTATCCATTTCATGCTAAAGTTGTGGTACTTTAAAGAGGCATTTCCTGTCACTGCTGTAATTATTAATAATTAATTCCATCACAGTGGTGAAATGTAATGTTGTGAAGTTGTGAATATGTGGTGACCAGTGAAAACAGGTCAGATGGATTTCATGTTCAATTAGGTTTATTTATTTTAAGCACTAAAACTGACAAGAAAAGGCTTGCAGTATAAAGCCATAGTTTTCTCATTCACACACAAGCAAAAACAAATATTAAATGGAAAAATGATAGGTTACAGGAGATGTATCAAAACTACATTATATTTTTCTGAATGAACAACATCTTTGGTTAAAGTCAAAATGACCTAATCAAGACTTACTTCAGTGTTCCCTTTTTATGTTTGAAAATCTTTCAGAAAAAAAAACAATCTGGAAACTTTGAAGCCATTGTGACAATACACTGACAATTTCAAAAACATGGGATAACCCTGCATTTTCTCATTTCCTTTAACAGTCTTATTTTTTGCAACAAATTCAATAGATTCAGCCCCTTGCAGGCTTCAGAAATATTCGATATATTAAATGGATACAGAACTCCACATTAGATTTATCTGCCAACTCCCGGTTCCTCACTAGTAGCAAGCTTGTCATACACCCTCTACATACTACCAACATAATGCACAATCAAGTGACGAAAACATAAATGAATTCATTCATTCACAATTGCGTTTTTAACACATGCATTTATTTAAACAGTGTGAATAGAGTAGTTAAGTCTACAACATGTTAAAAAGGTAATCTGAGGAATTGGGAAAGCTTTCTCAAATATGTGTTCAGTGGTGTACCTTGAATTACAGTAGAATACTTTCTGTTATTGCACAAATATACCCCCATGGCATCTCTTGAGGACTTCCTCATCTGCTAGCATACTTTACTACAACTTAGACAAACTCATGTCAATAACCTACAACCGCTGTACAGCAGCCACATACCTCCAGTTCTGTGAAGAGCCCCTCGTTCTTCTGCAGGATGGCATACATGCAGTGTGCTACAGTAACTGCATGTTTCCAGTTGTGATAGGGAACGCGACGGTAGTTCTTCCTCACTGACATGGTAAATCGGCACAGCTTCTCAAGTTCAAAGCTGCACAGAGAGGTAGATAGCAACAGGAAAAAAGAGACAGGCAGCCTATTAAATCAGGCAGAGCAGAGCTGCCCCAGATAAGGTTACTCCTCTCTACAATTTGTCAAAATAATGGTCTGCATTTGACTTTTAATATGCGAGGTGATGAATCTCTTCAGGTGCTCGTCCTTTGCTGGCCTGTGCTAGGTCCCGGGAGCGTGCTCACCCTCTCGGTCGCTCACCCTCTCGCTCGCTCAAGCAATACTGCTGGAGTTTCCAGGGCTGCTGCCAGTATGAACAGATATGACACTGTCAAGTGTAATGCTGTTTGTGTGGTTTTAATTGGCAGCATCTGTTCCACACACAGGCAGACAATATTATTATGATGATGACATGCACCTTTTCAACTACATTGTTTACTACTACCACAACTACTACGACTACTACTACTACTAGTTTAGAGACATAAAAAAGCAAGTATATTTTTAGCCCCAACCTGTTTTTTCCACAAACATTATGAACCATGTAGACAAATATGCCTGGCCAAAGTTCCTCAAAAGGGCTGATATCAAAGTGAAATCTAGGAGAAAGAAATTAAAAGTTGAGAATTATTATTATTATTTAGCAGACATCTTTATCCAAGGCAACTAACAGAGACTAGGGTGTGTGAACTATGCATCAGCTGCAGAGTCACTTACAACTACGTCTCACCCGAAAGACGGAGCACAAGGAGGTTAAGTGACTTGCTCAGGGTCACACAATGAGTCTGTGGCTGAGGTGGGATTTGAACCGGGGACCTCCTGGTTACAACCCCTTTTCTTTAACCACTGGACCACACAGCCTTGCAATGCGAATGTTGCTCCCCCCTCAATTGTATTAAAGATTGTGAGTTTAGCACAACTGAGATTGGCATTATTATCTGAAACTAATAACTTGATGTTAATCTGACATGTTTAAATGCATAATCCTCTTTGTGTTTGGCAGTGACATTTTAAAGTGATTTTCAGGCATTACTGTCACAGCTAGGTGGCAATGGAGGGGTCCTTAAATTCTAGATAGACTACAGGCAAAGCATTAAGGCGGTCTCTGATAATGGACCTGGAATGAAGTAATTCACAAGGAGGAAATGCACGTTACTACTGTATGTATTTCAAGGGCCTTTATCATCTAGCAATGGACCCGGAGTTGGCCATTTGATCAATAAACATGTATTAAACAATCTGGTACCAGTTAAATAAAGCTCTCCGTTGTCTCTCCTTACTTTCAGGTACAATGTTACCGTTTCACTTCCTGGGTAATTTGACCTTAGAAGTGGCTAGTTGTTTATTATCAAGAGAGAAGGTACTGAAGAGGTACATACCTCCAGGTGACTCTAAAGGTGAAATGCCCCAGGAAGAGCAAGACTCCCTAAAAGTCAGGTAAATAAACAAACCTTTATTTAACCTCATACAGCACCATATATATATATATATATATATATATATATATATATATATATATATATATATATATACACACACACACATGAAATATGACATATTTGCAGAAGTATTTAGTAACGCATGTCAGTTCTCAGGTACGATTCTTACAGCTCTATCTCTTTATACATGGGAACAGGAAGTGTCAGAGTTGTGAGATTCTTCCACTCCTCTGAAGTACAGATGCTGTGATAAGAGAGTTTCTCCATAGTCACTCGGTAAATACACTCTGAATGTCGTATCCTGTGGTACATCTGTAAATGACAAATAAAGTAAACTTCAATTGTTTAACAACACAGTGCACAACAAAACACTTTACACCAGACAAGGCCATGTGAAACATAATGCCAAACAAGTAAATAAAGCCATTTAGAAAAATGCAGACTTTTAAAATAATAAAGCAGATAACACAATAGGAAAACAACTGTAATAAATATGAGCATTTAAGATGTAGGCTTCAAACACCCGCATATTTACTTTTATGTCTGCACCAGCTGAATTTGAGTTTGATGATGAGTTATCAGGTTACAAAACAGAAACGAATTGCTATAGGTGCCAAAAGTGTTATTTAAGCAAAGTTCCTGTTCCTTTGGGTGGAGCATTTCCAATGGGAAAATTCTATTTCACCACAAGGTTGCTCCCTAAGCTGAAGTGTTCTCTTAGGCGGTGTTCCGATACGCGGAGACTGCTGTATTTTAATGCTGTTGTGAAAACTCTCCATTGTGGGTCAATAAGCAACTTGGAGCTCAATTTTGTACAGCATAAAACAGTTAATATAATACACTAGCAAGAAACAAGATTTGTATGCAGTTTTTTTTTTTAAAAATATTAATATTGTTTTTTGTTATAAAAAAAAAAAGGAGGACAAACTTAAAATTAGGCTCTTTAATTTAAGTGTGGTTCATTGGCTTTCGATGCTAATTCACAATGTTAACAAATGAGTCAAATGTTATTGTGGTTACATGTGTGTTATTTTCCACCTAGACTGGTCTGACACGACCAAACGTATTTTACTTTATAAGGTGTTTGAGCTGGACTTGAACCTGGGGCTTAAGAAATGAAAACAAACCCATATCCTCTTATTTTCATGAGTACTGGGAGTTTCATTTGTGAAATCACATTAACACCCTTTAGCTGGAGCGAAATGTTACATCAAACTCCTTCTTCACTATACTTCCAAAGCTCTTCACACGTAGCTGCATTCAGTCCCTGCTAGGCTCATCCTCCCTCACTCTGAGGCCCACTTTCTAAGTTCCTATTGAGTACAGGTCATAACCTCTCAAATGTAACCTAAGAATGAGGACACAAGCCACTTTAAACTATGGGTTATGAAAGAACAACAGTTTTACAATTATTTATATCTTGCACAGCAACTTGTTTTACACTACAATTATTTTTATTATACTGTATAACATGATGATCGTGTTATGTATGGGCATACAGAACTGCTCAAATTACATTTGATGGAATATCTTTAAACTATATCTATGCCTTGTATAATAAGCTGTTAAAACAATACTTAACATCATAAAAGGATGCTTGATGTCTGGTTACAGTATGGCTATTTATAAGCATATGGACTTGGTGTGCTTTATAATTTAAATCAGCATAACCAGACACTCAGTAGCATGCTGTTATGGCAGAAAAACAGAAGAAAAATAGTCAAATGCATCCGCCTGTCTACAGGTAGGTGCCAAGTTACCCAGAAAAGGATGATCTGCACTGTAACAGAGGATTCACCTTAGAGCGTGTGTGATATAATAAACCATATTAGGCCAGTCAGTTATTTACACTTAAAAGAGCAGAGTGATATACATTTATCAAGGTACTTACATGAAATACAATTTACAAGGAAAACTGATAAAGTAACAAAACTAATAACAAATGCCTTAGGTGCAACATTGGATCCACAAATTAAACTCCTAAGTTGTTTGTTATTGGTTTTGTAACAAACAATTAAAAGGTTCTTTTCCCAAAGAATGGTGCAAATTGCATTTTGGCAGACCTGGCACAAAATGTTTTGAACAGCCTGACAATGAGAGGGGGAGAGTGTATAGGGGCCCCCACTTAATGAATCTCAACAAATAAATACAAATAATAATAATAATAATAATAATAATAATAATAATAATAATAATAATATTCAAGAACAGGAATACCATAGATTTTCAAAAAGCATGTGCATACATGACAGACTTTTCTGAGGATCAGTAGATTTTCAGATGAATTGAATGTGTTGAAAGTCCTATGTCAGGAATTGCAAACCTTGATTATGCATTTGTTAATATCTCACAAACACCTTTGTAAACCCAGTGCAGCCTTGTTATTTTACAATTTCAGTTCATTCACAGTTAGGCCATGTTGACAGTGATCATTTCATGTACCAGTGCAAGGACCCCTCACCATTCACTGCCCTCAGCATATATTTTTTCATGTGTGAGATCGCAAAAAACAACAAGGGAGCACTGTAGTCTAAAGAAACCAAAATAAACACAAACTTTAAAACAGGTTAAAACATGTCTCTTTACTTGGAGTAACAATAAATTTTAGGTTAGTTAATAAAGAGGTCAGACTAATGAACAGAGTAGTTTTATATTACAGTTTACTTTATTACAGTCTTTCAGTATTGAGTTTAAAAACATACTTCCACTTACATTAGCACAGTGTAAGGCCAAAGCACAAAAGACTGCAAACATTTTAAAGTTGTTCTCGTCTGTTTTAGTGAAGGCACTTCCGCTTAATTTGTTCACCATCTGTACAACACCTATAACTGTCCCCCGGCTGACGATAGGCATGCACAGGATATTCCGGGTTGTGTAGCCTGTGTAAAGGTCCACTTCTCTGTAGAAACAGGAAACAGAAACATACTTGGGGGGTCTGATCTTTTTTTTTCTCTATAATGATTCAATGGAATCAACCAAAATCACACATTTCTCAAATTATAAATTTATTTCCAAAAAAAATGAAGTGTCACAATTATTGGCACCCTTGTTTTCTGTACTTTGTGCACCCTCCCCTTGCAAGGATAACGGCACTGAGTCTTTTTCTGTAATGTTTAATGAGATTGGAGAACACATTGGGAGGGATCTTAGACCATTCCTCCATACAGAATCTTTCCAGATCTTTGATATCCTTCGGTCTGCGCTTATGTACTGCCCTCTTCAATTGAAACCACAGGTTTTCAATGGGGTTCAAGTCCGGAGACTGAGATGGCCATTGCAAAATGTTGATTTTGTGGTCAATGGAAGATCCACTTGTGGCCAAGTTTCAGCCTCCTGGCAGAGGCAACCAGGTTTTTGGCTAAAATGTCCTGGTACTGGGTAGAGTTCATGATGCCGTTGATCTTAACAAGGGCCCCAGGACCAGTGGAAGCAAAACAGCCCCATAACATCAAAGATCCACCACCATATTTTACAGTAGGTATGAGGTTCTTTTCTGCACATGCATCCTTCTTTCAACACCAAACCCACCGCTGGTGTGCGTGGCCAAAGAGCTCTATTTTCGTCTCATATGACCATAGCACCCAGTTCCAATCGAAGTGCCAATGCCGTTTAGCAAACTCCAGGCGCTTACGTTTGTTGGTTGCTCTCAATAAAGGCTTTTTTCTGGCAACCCTTCCAAATAGCCTATTGGCATGGAGGTGGCGTCTAATTGTAGATTTGGAGACTTAATGACCCCAAGATGCAACCAAGTTCTGTAATTCTCCAACTGTGGCCCTTGGATTTCCTTTTGCCTCCCGAACTATCTGACTCACTGTGCATGGGGGCAAGATACACTTGCGTCCTCTACCAGGCAAGTTTACCACTGTTCCGGTGGTTTTGAACTTCTTAATTATTGCCCTAATAGTGGTAAGTGGTATATTTCGTTTTTTAGCTATTGTTTGGTGCCCATTGCCTGATTTATGAAGGTCAACAACCATTTGTCTCTTTTCATTTGTGAGTTCTTTGCCTTTCCCCATGGTGATGGATGACAAATGGATTTCGTATGCGTGTTACCTCATTTTTATACCCCAGTGAAACAGGAAGCCACAATACAGTTCCTTAAGACTGAGATGAACTTAAAGGAGTAGAATGTTAATGCAGATTTAATTTTGTTTGATTTTATTTATAAGAATCTTTAGGGGTGCCAATAATTCTGACATCTATCTTTGAGAAAAAAATGTATTTGTTAATAAAAAACTTTTTTCTCTGTGCAATTGTATTAGAATAAAATAATATGGTTTTCCCATAGATTTGAGCATAAAATTTTATACAGCCTTTTTTGCTCATCTTTATCAAGGGTGCCAATAATTTTGGAGGTGACTGTATATAATATATATACTGTATATATATATATATATATACGTGCTCAAATTTGTTGGTACCCCTCCACAAAAAATGAAGAATGCACAATTTTCTGTTAAATAACTTGAAACTGACAAAAGTAATTGGCATCCACCATTGTTTATTCCACAACCTTTAGAGGCAATCACTGCAATCAAACGTTTTCTGTAGCTCTCAATGAGACTTCTGCACCTGTTAACAGGTAGTTTGGCCCACTCTTCCTGAGCAAACTGCTCCAGCTGTCTCAGGTTTGATGGGTGCCTTCTCCAGACTGCAAGTTTCAGCTCTTTCCATAGATGTTCGATAGGATTCAGATCAGGACTCATAGAAGGCCACTTCAGAATAGTCCAATGTTTTGTTCTTATCCATTCTTGGGTGCTTTTAGCTGTGTGTTTTGGGTCATTATCCTGTTGGAGGACCCATGACCTGCGACTGAGACAGAGCTTTCTGACACTGGGCAGTACGTTTCGCTCCAGAATGCCTTGATAGTCTTGAGATTTCATTGTGCCCTGCACAGATTCAAGGCACCCTGTGCCAGGCGCAGCAAAGCAGCCCCAAAACATAACTGAGCCTCCTCCATGTTTCACTGTAGGTATGGTGTTCTTTTCTTTGAAAGCTTCATTTTTTCATCTGTGAACATACAGCTGATGTGACTTGCCAAAAAGCTCCAGTTTTGACTCATCTGTCCAAAGGACATTCTCCCAGAAGGATTGTGGCTTGTCAATATGCATTTTAGCAAATTCCAGTCTGGCTTTTTTATGTTTTTCTTCCATGGAGCCCACTTTCGCTCAAAAAGCGACGGATGGTGCGATCAGAAACTGATGTACCTTCACCTTGGAGTTCAGCTTGTATCTCTTTGGCAGTTATCCTTGGTTCTTTTTCTACCATTCGCACTATCCTTCTGTTCAATCTGGGGTCGATTTTCCTCTTGCGGCCGCGCCCAGGGAGGTTGGCTATAGTTCCATGGACCTTAAACTTCTTAATAATATTTGCAACTGTTGTCACAGGAACATCAAGCTGCTTGGAGATGGTCTTGTAGCCTTTACCTTTACCATGCGTGTCTATTATTTTCTTTCTGATCTCCTCAGACAACTCTCTCCTTTGCTTTCTCTAGTCCATGTTCAGTGTGGTGCACACAATGATACCAAACAGTACAGTGACTACTTTTCTCCATTTAAATAGGCTGAATGACTGATTACAAGATTGGAGACATGTGTGATACTAATTAAAGAAACTAATTCGTTTGAAATATCACTATAATCCAATTATTTATTATCTTTTCTAAGGGGTACCAACAAATGTGTCCAGGCCATTTTAGAATATCTTTGTAGAATAAGCAATAATTCATCTCTTTTCACAGCTTCTTTGCTTTATTCTATGACATACCAAAGGCATGCAAGTATACATGATAAAATAGCTTTTAATTTCATCACTTTTCAGGAGGAATGAAGCATTATTTCAATGAGCTGTAAGGGTACCAACAAATTTGAGCACGTCTATATATATACACACACACACACACGCCCTTCTCAAAAAGAAAGAGAAATGTCCTTGACCATTGGTTAAAGAATAGTCCTCAGAGACAGAATATTCATGAAGGCATCTATCACGTTAATAGAAAACATGTTCATGGATTTTAACCCCAATATCAAAAATTATATTAGGGAGGGGTACACAGAAGGCTGTATCAGGGTTAACCCTGAAATTAGTTATGGAAACTGTAGCTTTGTTGTATCTGTGTAACAGTGTGCTGCTCTTGTAATTTACCAAACTGTTTTAAATACCATAAACAAATAAGAATGTCAGTAACTTAAATATCCCCCAAAAGATGTAAATACAAATTACAAACTTAAGCCCATTAGTAACATGAAAGAGAAGATTACCAAGGCCTACATCCACAAAGTACAGACACACAGACCTGATTCCCCAGATTTCTGTAAATATAACTGCCAGGATTCTACCAACACTGTATTTAGGGACAAACCCAGTAGCCAGGCTAGATTTACAAAGCATTTCAAAATCTTCAAAACAGCCACTGGCTCATGATGAACCATGACCCCCCTCCAAGTTCCCACCTGCTTACCTGTTGAAGCGTGGGTCTGCATAGGCATCGGGAATATTTAGGACTTCACCTGTTCGCGCCACTTGTCCCGCTATTCCTTTTTCTATAGAAAACCTAAAAAAAAAAAAGGGAGTTGGAAGCTTTTCAATTTCCTGTGGCAGTGACGAATCAGAGCATACCTCTACAAACTCTGGAAATGGGAGAATACTTCTCTCTTTGCACATTAATAATAACCATAACTCCAACCTAAGACAACCATTTTTTTAATAACCTCTGCCAGGCTTTCTTTTTTTAATCCAACACATTTTCCAAAGCTTACAGCAATGGCCAAACGTTTTGCATCACCTACAATGTTATGATTGGTACATCATTTATATATAAAAAATATATATATGAACATAATTTAGACTGGAAATGTCACAAACAAGTAAAACTGCTAGACAGATATTCTTTTAGGTCATGAAAGAAAAATGTCTCCCAATAAACTTCCAGTTTTCCCAAAAAAGACAAGGGTGCTAGCCTTGGTGTCCTGGCACATTCCAACAATGGTAGCTAATTTGTAGTGTGTTGGTGCTAATGTGCTGCCGCATTCTGCCCCAGAAATGCTTATCAGTGGTTACTTGCTCAATGATTTTGAAGCGCTATTTGAAACTTAGGTACTCAGTATGTGGGTAGAAGATGAGAGAAACAAAGAAAACGTTAAGAGGAAAAAGGAGTTAACGATGAAGCAAGAAGGCTGACAAAAAGACATGATCTCCATGTTGTCCGGGTAGACATGACTATTTAATAGCGTAATCTGGTATAAGGAACAGGTCTGCAACTTGAGGATTTTATTGTCAGCAGTATTTTTAATTCTGTTTAAAAGCTTGAAATACAATATATCTGGAGGTACCGACAATGTCCGACCTGTCTAACTTACTATAAATATTTTTGTTACAGTACTTCTTCATTTCCAGTGCTACAATATGTCATCCCTAAGAGTTTGGTTTAAGAGTTTTCTCTGTTTATACTGTAGTCTTCTTGCCATATAAGATCCCAACGTGAAAACAGTACATTTGAATAATGTTTCGCCATCAAGGGTTTTCAATCATCAGTATACACCCAGCCCTCAGGGAGGTGGCACTCACCTAATTTCTTTGGTTTTCCTAAAGACTGGCTTCCCTTCATTTACCTCCCCAATATCAAACAAGTCGGAGTAAAGCTCCTTATTGTTGTGGTCAACTTGGAAGAGAGCACATCGGTCTGCGTTCACCAAGTTTTTTGCATATATCTGAAACAGACACATAGGAGAAAAAAGTCCGATAAAATGAACTGTAATAATAGGGATCCCGTAACCTTTCATTTTTTGTTTTACAGTAGGAAGAGAAGCTCATAATAAAATAATTAAACAAAAAATAAATGAAGAAGTCGTCAATAAACCATTAAATGCCATTGTCCTCATTTGAGGACAGGCTACTTCGTCATTTTTTGGAGCATTTTTAACTGGCATATACTTTAAATGTTCTCTTTAACTACTATATATTGTTATGAAACTTACTCTAATTTTGTTAGCCGCAAAAATTAAGTCTAAATGTATTGTATCAAATTACATAAATACAGCTTCTGTGGCAGGGCTCAGATGTGGAGGAACAGCCTGGAGCCAAGATGGCCACCCTTTTCACAGCCACATGTAAAAGTTAAACTGGAAAAGGGTGGATTGAGACTGGGAGCAGTAGGTTGTGCTCCTGGTTTATACACCCAAATGGCCGGAGCTTGGGTACTGTTTGTGAAGGGGTTTTGTTTGGATTTTGTTTTATTCCTGTTTTGTGAAAGATAAAAGCACAGAATCACAGTTTTCTGTCTGGGTTGCTATTCTTGCCACTCACCAGCCTTGACCTTGGGACCGCTGAGTCTCAAAAGAAAAAATAATTTGGTACTTAATGTGTTAAAGGGGAAACGGTGATCTGACCAAGTTGACCCTCTAATACAATTTTCCTATGAATTAGATAAGCAACGTGTCTGCAGTGCTTATTAAATATGGCCTCTTTGTTACATATGTGCCTCCTTGTGATGCGGGTAACTTTAATTACTGGTCAGAGAGTGCAGTCTCATTGTAACCCAATTCTGTCTGCTCATGGTTGCTCCATGTCAATGGCCTACAGTCACTAGTGACACATTCACAGTCAGGACTCATGCTTCATCGCAGCACATAGACAAAATAATCAATCAATGTACTGGAAGGGGCTACAGAAATAAGAACACCACAGTTGTATATCGGTAGAAAACAGCAAAGGTTTTGAGATGCTGCGAAAAATGTATTCCATGATATAGAAGCACTTACCATAATATGTTCAAGTAGAGAATCTATTGCCACTATGTTATCAAAGTAAGTTCTGTAAAGGGAAAAAAAAAGAGCGAAAAAAAAATCTTAACAAATTTAATATATTGTGTATGCACGTTTTCTTTAATATAATTTAACAATATTGTGACTTTCACAATTATTATTATACCTAAACTTTTTTCTCCATTCAAGATGACTTTGATTTTGTACACAATTGGCAACAGAACGGCAGATACCTACAGAAAAATATACTGTATATTAGGATACTTTCAAAAATCCTTTCCTAATGAATGTCCACACCAAGTTTCATGACATGTGGGTGTCTGGTTCTCTAGATTAACCAGGGAAATGCACCCACTTCAGGTGACAACAAGTAGGTTCATATGATATAGAAATGCTAAACTGAGATACTGCTATCATTTACAACATTTTAATCTACAAACAAATCTATTTGTTTAAACCTCTTTTCAACACCAAATTTAATTGTAGCTGCACCATCTTTATGCATTTCAACATTTATTTCTTTATACTTCTTTCTTGAATTTATTTATTTTATAATGCCACAATCCTATTCTTTATTTTATTTATTTTTTTACACTGAGAGTTCTGTATGTATGGAATCGGTTTCCAAACCATCTGTATGTATGGAATCAGTTTCCAAGCCACGAAGTTGATCCTAATTCACTGGAATCCTTTAAGATCCGACTTAACAATGTTTTGGGATGCATCACCTACTAGGAACTGGGTGAGTACTGACAGACTGAATGGCCTCCTCTCTTTTCTAAATGTTCTTATATTCTTATGCCACCCACATGCTTTCAGAGTTATCTGGCATATCCTTTAAGTTCTTGCCTATATGATTAAAAGCATGGCACTTACTTAGAGACGTCAAGCAGGAAGTCATTGAGCTCAGTTTGTTTGGCAAGACCTCTGCACACCTGCAGAGAAGACCAAGAGCCATAAACAAAAGACCATCTCTTTCCAGTGTCTAGACCCTCAGCAGAATCGGTGCATGTTTTTGTTTTTCACCCCCAGACTACAGCTGAATTTGATTCTTCTTCTCTTTAATAACATCAGGTGAGTTTCCAGGCCACCACCCAAATGGTCTCCTTTCTTTTCAACTTAGTTAACTCGAAACAGTGCAGCTACAGGATATATCTGGTAACACTAGTAATAGAACAACATTTAAATTTTAAACACATTTTTACACTGTAACCAATAATTTTAAAAATCACAAAAAGTGTAGTTCCCTTACAAAAGGGTAAAGGCATATGCTAGCAAAACGTGGCAAAGTGCAGTATAGAGGGGTGGCGAGTGTGGCAAACTGCAAAAAGGACATCTTAAACTTGTATAAGGGCTAGGTCAGTATTAGGCAGAAGATTTTATTTCAACATAATGAGAATACTAACATAGTATTTAACTTTGGATGTTTGTAGCATAGGACTCAGCTATTATATGCCATGGTGACCAGGGTTTGGGTCAATTCCTGTTTTTCAATTCCAGTTCCATTTCCTTTTGAAATTATTATTATTTATTATTTGTTTATTTAGCAGACACCTTTATCCAAGGCGACTTAGAGACTAGGGTGAGTGAACTATACATCAGCTGCAGTCACTTATGTCTCACCCGAAAGACAAGCACAAGGAGGTTAAGTGATTTGCTTAAGGTCACATAGTGGGTCAATGGCTGAGCCGGGATTTGAACCCAGGACCTCCTGATTACAAGCCCTTTTCTTTAACCACCGGACCACACAGCCTCGTCTATTAAATCAATTCCCAATTGAATTAAATCAATTCCCAATTCAAATTCCAATTCACTTTTAATCCAACACATCATTGATACAAATTACAATTAGCAGTATTCTGTTCAAATGAGCTTCTCACATCTGCAACAGATTACTTCAAATGAAGTCACTGTTAGTCAATTAAATTGGCTTCAAATGAAAGCAGTTGAACAAATCACAACAATTATTAACACCAGAACTACCGGACGTACATATATACCTAGAACTACTGGAGCGGTCTTTTTAACCGCTATATTAAAATGCGTATAAAGCTACAGCAGCGTTGCACGCTACAAAACTGTTAAACAAAATTAGAAGTACAGATAGGACTACCAAACGCAATCATTTCGATGCATTCTGATTTTTTTTTTTTCAAATAAAACAATAAAACGCAGATGTAACTTCAGACAGCACACACAGTTTTACATTATTGTGGAAAAATACATGTATACTAACAGATATGATTGACATAAAACCATTTTAGATAGCTTAATTTGCTGTAAATGCAATACCACTTACCTGCGAAGGCTGGTGAATATAAACAGATACGTTATTTGTTTTGTAGTTCAGTCTGTATTTAATAATGAGCAGCGGTATCTCATGTCATACACTTTCTAGAAGCTACCCGGACATTCAACGAAAACCTGTAGGCAAAATAGTGTGCTTACCTGGAATATCTCTTTATCGAGATATTTATTGTGCTGCTTATCATAAAGAACAGGCTATTGCTGCACTGCTATAATCAGATATTTGGAGTGCAAATGAGCATGAAGAAGAGGGTTGCGACATTACTGTTTGTTTTCCTTCAAGATTGTGACACAGTTTTTGCAGCCTGCTTGGTACACGTGATGGACACCTGTTACAGCATGAGTAGGGACACGAGACTTGGGGGGTGGTGTTGGAATGGGAGTTCTGGTTGATTGCATTGTTTAAAATGCTGCACATGTATGCAAATGCTGGGCTATAAAATGTGGTGGTTTTAGCAGCTCAGAGACGACTTTTTGGATGCAGCGGGAGATTACGACACTGTGACAGAATCGACTGTCACTATTTAGGGTATGGAGGGGCGGGACTATGAATCTATATATAGAGCTACCTTTCCAGTCTGCAGGGTTTTTAGAGAGAGAGAGAGAGAAACTCAGTAGGAAATGTTGTTGAAGCTGACACCCTGGGATCCTTCAAGAAGCTGCTTGATGAGATTCTGGGATCAATAAGCTACTAACAACCAAACGAGCAAGATGGGCTGAATGGCCTCCTCTCGTTTGTAAACTTTCTTATGTTCTTATGTTCTTAGGTTGTTCTGACTGATTAAAGTCAACCAATACCTTTTAGGGGAGGAACAGTTTGTTGAGTGAGATGCTCACATTATTCTTTCCCACCTCCTGTTGATCCTGGCCTCACAATTAATATTACTATTTTGTTTTAAACTATTTTTTTCATTATTGTTGGCCCTGGGGTAGGTTCATACTTTTTTCCCTCAAACAACATACAAGACAATACAAAAAAAACAGTGCTTTACGTTTCCCATTATTTCCTGTGGGAAAGCTAGTATAGCTTGCGTGAGTGTGAATGCATGGTTGTTTGGTGGCAGCACTCGTTGAGGAGATGAGGGGAATAAGGAAGGCCCTTCAAACCTTGGGAAGGGCAGCAGAGGCCCAAGCTATGGAAGTATCCACCATGACTTCCCAACAGAAAGACTTGCTGGTTCCTGCTCCTCGACGACGGTCCCCAGCTGATCACAGTAATACATCAACAAAGCGAGAGTCAAAACTACTTCCTTTTCTGGAAGGGGAGGATGTAGAGAACTTTTTTGTGCGGTTTGAACAAATGGCATGAACATGGAGCTGGTCGGGGGGAGGAATGGGCGCCTCGTCTGGTCCCACTTCTCTCAGGCAAAGCTTTGGATTCCTATGTCAACATGGATGAGGTCCAGACGGATTCCTACAATGACATCAAAGCAGCTGTCTTGGCCAAGTATGAAATCAGTGAGGACACCTATCGGCAGTGATTGTGGAACCTGCAGACGCCACCTGGAGAGATGCCACAGGAAACCTACAGTCGCCTAAAAGGCCTCTACAAAAGGTGGATCCGGCCGGACCAACAATCTAAGGAGGAAATCAGCGAGTCTATCATTCTTGAGCAATTCCTGCAGATGTTGCAACCAGACACCAGAATGTGGGTTAGGAAACACATGCCCACTAGTGGTGTGGAAAATGCTAAATTGGCAGTGCAATAGCGACACGCACACCGTGAACCAGCGCGTCCATTCAAGCCAGCTCCAACTCCAGTAAGACCAAAGACAGGCGGTGGGTAGGCCATGGAAAAGACAATGAACATGTGGGAGATAATGTGGGGTCAAATGTAACTAGGCAGGATTTGATTTGCTTTTATTGTAGCAAAGCAGGGCATAAGGCATCAGTGTGTCCGGTAAAGAAATCAAAGGCTTACAATCACAGTTATGTTCCAAGAACATCCTGGTTAGGGGAGCAGAAAAAAAATAGTTTAAAACAAAACAGTAGGTAAAAAAGAATAATGTGAGCATCTCACACTAATTATATATATATATATATAAACAAACTATTCCTCCCTGTGGCAGGCTAGCTGCAGTGATTACGTCAGACCAGAAAGAATCATACACAGAGGCAGTAGTGATGAGTGAATCTGAGACGCGGCAGCGCTCAGTGTTTTAATAAACAAACAAAAGGTTTTAAACAGAAAACAGGACACGGCACTTGAGGCCAAAATAAATAGACAAACAAAAACGGACTAACACTTAAACTGTGGACGGACAGACAAACAAAACATGGTGAGTCAAACAAACTTACATTATTATTATTATTATTATTATTATTATTATTATTATTATTATTATTATTATTATTGTTTATTTTACCCCCTCTCCACACCCATTCTCCACTCCCCGAACACACAACCCCGAGTGAGTAAAACACAACCCCGAGTGAGTAAAACTATATATACAATTGTGCTGGGATTCAATTACCAATTAATTATTCACTTGAATCCCAGCACGTGAAGTAATCTGTGAAAACTCAGTGCTCATATATTAAGTACTTTAAATGCATGTGAAGTGAAGTGCAATCCCCGTGCCCAAATACAATTATACATTTTAAATACTTGTGCTAATTCCCACATTATATCCCGTGTACCAACTACAATACACCAACATTAACACACACAACATACAACATAAAACACAAAATTACACACAGGGGCGAGGCACATTGCCACACTTAAAAGGAATTGGTTGACTTTAATCAGCCAGAACAACCTACTGAGTTTCAGCAGGTTCTCTCTCTCAAAAAACCCTGCAGACTGGAAAGGTAGCTTTATATATAGATTCATAGTCCCCTCCCCTCCATGCCCTAAATAGTGACAGTCGATTGTGTCACAGACACTCTGTGGAGGACTAGAGAATAGTGCCTGAGATTTATTTGACTTATATTTTGTGCCTGAGTTTCAGTCTGTGCAATCAACACAGACATGTGCAGTGCACTTGCCACACACTGCCTTATTGCACACGGCACAGCTGTCATGTGTCTTGTTCCCCTTGCACTTTGCAACTGGGCACTGGCGACACTTGCGGTTTGCCGGTTTCATACCTCTGATGCCAAGGCAAATTTGTCATTATGAAGACGCTGGCTTTTGGTTGTCTTCAGTGCTGGCCCCCACTTACTGGACCACAAGCTTTCCACTGACAGGTTTCTAGCTCCAAATGCGATGAACACATCCAATTCCTCCAAAGAGATTGACCAGGAGTCATCCTGCAGTTATCGGTGGGCTTCAGCTTGTGCATCTGTGTATGTGGTGATGCACAGGCTCACCTATCAAGAGTCGGAAGGCACTCAATACGCTCTCCTCACTGATGTTGCATTTTGCATATGGAGTTGGTCCTGAAACTTCCTTCAACATGTACTGTTGAGCCATTCTTCCTGCAGCTTCCATACCAGTAGTTATAATATCCTACATAGTCCCATCACAAGCAACTCCTGGATTACTTTCTGGTGCTTGGGCTCCCAAATGATCATGGGATGGTGCATGAATTCATCCCCTTCCCCATCTGTGTCCACAAGTTGATACAGGGCCCGTCGATTGACCTCTATCTAAGGTAGGTAATTGCTACCTCCTGGATGGTAACAAAAATCTAACTTGAGTATGCAGCTGTGTTTGTGTTTGTCTCTGTCCCAAATTTGCTGCAACTTCGTTCTCACTATCACTGTCACTGTCAGCGTCCCTATCACCAACCTCATTGTGATCAGAGTAAGTTTCATCACTGTCTTGGTCTGGTGCATTTTCGTGTCCAGATTCGTCTTCCGATAACTCCTGAAAGTACTGCAACACTTGCTGTGCAGTCCTACGTTGTGTTGGTCTATTAATTTTAACTAGAAAATAAGTATTTTTATAGCTGTTGATAAATAAATCACATCTGAAAAAGTCTCCTGTTGTAGCTATTCAAAATAAGCGTGAAGCTTTCAAGTTCAACTGTTTTTACTATGACGGTCAAAATGACAGCTCCGTTAGTTCTAGGTATAATGTATTATATCTCCATAAGTTTCTGCAACCCTGGGTTTACTGATGCTTTGAGATGTTTAATACATATATTTAGGAAAAGTCAAAAAAAGCACAGACGCCTAGCTGCCAAATCAGTGGAGAAAAATTTAAAAACTGTGACTGGTCAAAAAGACCGCTCCGGTAGTTCTAGTGTTAATGTCTCTAAAATATCAATTTCATATCCAATTCCTTTAAAGGAATTGTAATTGTAATTTTATTTTTAAAAGTAATTGGAATTGGGAATGGATTTAATAAAGGAATTGGAAATGGAATTGGAATTAAAAAACAGGACATAACCACAATCCTGATGGTGACATCATGTTCATGTATCAAAGCTGCAACTGACTTTCGAGGAGTGATATTCTTAACAGATCTCTGGATCGCTACAGACTTTTACAAGCAATACTGAATGTAGAGTATGGTAATTTACAACATGTGGAAAAAGAGAAAAACAGCATGCTGCCTCTTACTGTTCCAAAGAAATACCGAGTGGAAAAAAGTGGTTTATTATCCATACAGAGCACAGACATTTCTCTTTGCGAAGCTGACCATGGTTCTGGCCCTACGGATACTTTTGTTAAATGTACACTTCTTGTGTGTTTTGATTTTTAATGTACGCAAGGAGCATCCGATTTGAATTGCACTGTTGCGAACAACGGAAGCTATTCTGCAAAAGTTTTTTTTTTTAATTGAGAAACTAAATGTGGATCGTAATAGACCTGTTCATAGTTTATAGAGATGTATACATTACAGTAATGCATTAAAAAACAAACTCTATGTAGCAATGGTATATTAGTTCTAAATAATGTGTTTTTTTGAGGGCCATATTGTATAAACTGCAGCTGATCTAATTCCTAACGTGTCAAATTGATTCAGTATTATAACAGTGGTTTCGTGTGTGTATGTGTGTGTGTGTTTTAATTCCATTAAAATTGGCTGCCATGAACAGTACATACAAATGTACATATATTTAAAAGTTCTTAAAGAACACATAAAACAAAACAAATAACCAAAAACAACAAAAAGGCCATTTAATGTATGCACACAACGTCACTTGCTTTCTGCACTGTTGCTTCTACCAAAAATAACAGCTTGTCCAGCCATCACCTAAATCAAAATCAGCCACATCGTGCAGTGCTCAATGAGCCATATATGGCTTAAAAGCTATCTGTTAGACAGCCCCAGGTTACACCACGCAAAATATATTTAAAAACAAAATAAAATAATTCATAGACCATGCATGACATGGTTTTGAAGCCCAGAAAGTCCTGGACATAAATCTAAAAAAAGACTACAATGGTAGTACTTTCAGTTCAAGACAATACAATACGAGAAATAATACAAATGTGTTTCTGTCTACCTCAGGTATAAGCAAAAAAAAAAAAAAAAACTGTACACAGACAAAACGATGTCTAGACACATTCCATTAACCTGTTTAGGGTTTAGAAGGCTCTAGAAAGAAAACTGTGAAGAAAGACTAAAACAGACCACATTACCTGGACTTGGTGTACAGCCACAGAAGCCCAGGCTAAAGTTGCTGTTGCAACCTAGACGGGATGAAAAACAAACATGTTACAAAATAAGGACCTGATATAAATCATGTTTTTTTTTTTGTTTGTTTTTTTTTTTTACTGAAAATGTGTTTATGGAAAATATTATTCATGCAATAAAAGATGTGTTAAATAGGATCAAAATAAAAATAAAAAATGTTTCGATATTGCCTGTTTTTATTTTATTTTATTTTACTGGCTGAAGGACAATTCAATTAGGGATAAAGTTTCTAGTTAATCAATTTCTTGCTATAACAAATATAATAAGCATTCTCAAAGTACATTATTTCATTGCAAAAGTAGATCAATTTTGTCTGCTGATTTAATTACAAAAAAGAAAAACTACAGGATGTTGAGCTATGAAAGAAACTTATGCAGTTACAGAATATGGAGATTATCTAAATACAGACAGAGAGCAAAGTCATTACCATGTAACAAATTACAAGTGAAAACCCACCCTTTCAGTGAGGTGCATTTGAAGATTAGAGTACATTTGCTCTTCGTATAATAAATGTCCCTGCAAAAAGTTTCATTAAATTGGACAAGCTGTTTCCACTCACTCTGGATCAACTGACAGCAGAAACTACACCGAATGATTGCAAACCCCACACACACACACACACATTAGAAAACGTGTCAAACAACAAATACAATTACATTTGAAGACACCTGCTCTTAAATTAAACAAAACAAATGAGCAAATACCACAACAATCAAGGATGACTTTAGTCAACTCCTCCTAAAAACAGATTACTTTGGAGACTCACAATCTAGCCCACTTGGACAGCCAGTTCCAGAATTTAGGTGCTTCGTAACAAAAAGACACAAAACAGACAGCTGGACACTGGCAGCATGGACCGCAGAGCTCTTGCCTGTGGTGTACCCTGCCACAAAGCCACTCAGATAACAGGGATCCATTTGAAACTCAATGATAAACTCAGTGATAGAAAAGGAGATGACTTAGTGATAAGCAGATCATGAGACCACAAACATGTAATGAATCAAAAGCTCTCTTTTTCAACTTAAATAACCCTTTCAGCTACCCAATACTGTCCTCTTAGGTTAAACCACTGTTTGGTGAACTGAACTCTTCAGATCAGCTCTTCTTCCATTCCAGTGCAGTTACTCCCTCCTCTGAAATAACACCAATAGATTTCCATGTGTTCACGCACAAGAAGAAGCAGAAGCTCGCCTCATGATCAATAAAAATGACTCTGGTGTTACATTTCCAATGTTGGTTTGAAATGTATACAGTTCTTGAGTGCTTAACAACAACATTTCAGAACAGGCTATACCAGACGTGGCCAAACTTCCTGACCCTACGAGCCGCATAGCAATTTTCTTTTTGTATTAATTCTCTCGAACATTATAACAGAATCAGTTTGTGTCATATTTATTGTACTGTAGATCTAAAAGAAACTTTAAATGTAACACTATGATGTTTTTTCCATTATTTCTGTTTATACTGTATGTATTACCCACTTCAAATAAAATATATTCAGTTATTATGAAGCAAAATACAATAACTACCCTGATTTCACCAAAAACACCATATAAAAATCCACATTTTTGTAAGGATTCTTTTTGACAAGCTCTTCCCTTGAAGATCTGAATGCTACGTTTTATGCTATGTTGTATGACTGCTGCGTGTATTAAATACTTTTGAGAACACTCTATGGATGACAAATGCACTGTATTTATTTTGAAAGGGATTACAGTACCTGCTCATGATGAGGCTTACATAGAATATACATTTTAGACCTGCAATATAGCATTTAAACATGCATTCTCTACTCTAGCGTCAACACATTTTATAAAAAGATTCATTCATCTGAATTAGGCAAGAGCGATATTCCATGCCTTACAAAACTCGCTTGAGTCGATCAGCTTCTTTACTGAAAACTGAAAGGAGCACCTGCTGACTGCTGAGGTGTGCTTTTAAAGAGGCCAGCTTGTTTCTCCTTAAGTCTGATCCAGGAGGATACTCAGATGAAAATTTGTTGTGATTTGTTTCGTAATGACGTTTGAGGCTGCTCGCCTTGTACAGACTAGTGTACACGATTTGTTGCAGATGAGACACAGAGGTTTACCACCGTTTTCAGTGACAGCAAACTCTTACTCCCATTCTGTCTTAAAGCCTCATACTTTCACTTATTACTCGTGGAGGGTTTGCTCAATGCCATTGTCTCCACAAAATGAACAAGCACTTAATTCAAAAGTATGAAATTGACTTTCAACTGCACGTCCAGCTGATCGAAATACGCATGCACCAGTGAGCGGTGTCGAAAGTCATCAAGTGACAAAATGTCCTTGCAGTGAACATGCAGACTCAAAGAAGGGGAGAGAAGAAAGATTAATAAACACAAACGAATACAGAGAACACAAATAATAAACTTGTTGTGTTTATTTGTACTTTTTCTCTCTTTTTGTTTTTTGTTTATTATTCTTTCTTCAGTTCATTCGAGCTGCGAAGTGTGCGTCACCCAGAGGGAGCGGCACTTGAACTGCCCGGGAGCTGCAGTTGGCCACCTCTGAGCTATACACTTACAGTATGGTTCGTGAAAAAAAAGGAAAAGAAAATAGAATTAAATAAAGCAGTAAAAAGAAGATATGCAGCAGGCTATAAAATCCCTCACAATAATATCGACTATCGACTCCAAAAACGGGGCAAATTACCAAAAAAGGGCTGAACAAAGACTGTTGTTCAGTGGGGGGGGGTCTCTTTCATCACTGTTTAAACAGTTTGTAATATGCCTTATATGAGTATATCTGTATTTAGCCTAGGCAAGGCTGTTAAAGATTCATTCTGGGCTGGTGTTAAGAGCTAAAGTAGGTTTAGTACTGTTTACATACTGGATGTTTAATATTTAATGTGCACACAGGTGACCAGACAGACAGCCAGGCGCTGTTTAAGATGATGGAGTGTTTCCTGGCAGAGCTGTATCAACGGAAGGTCTGCATTGTTGTCCAGAGCCTGGAATAAAATCTTAGAACCAAGACTGTTCTCTGTTGATATTCAGCCTTGATATGTATACTCTAGAACTTTCCACTGCAGTAAATGTATAAATCTACATGTGTATAAATGCCTATCCCGCGATTATTTAAGCTGAATATATGTATACAATACACTAGCTTTCCTAAAGGCCAGCAGATCAAAAATAATCAACAAGCTACTTAAACAGCAGATGTGCTCTCAAACTCAAAGAATCGTCTCAAGCATCTCCAGATACCTTTGCTATTATTCTTTTATTTTTTTTTATTTTTTTTTATTTCGTTTTTGGTGGCTGAACTAACCTGTGAAAGGAACTTTCTTTACCTCAGTTTCCTCACCTGACCCTGTATATATATATACAGTGCCTTGAAAAAGTATTCAGCCCCCATCCCTTTTTTCACATTTAGTCTCACAGCTTGGGATTTTTATTTATTAGATTGGGATTTTTTATTTGTGAGTCACACATTCTTCTTCACAGAGTCCCCCCAAAAAGAAAAAAAATAGTAAACAATAAAATAATAAAAATTAAAAAACAGAAATGTCATCATTTTTTAAGTATTCATCCCCCTGGGTCAATACTTGGTTGAACCACCTCTGGCAGCTATTACAGCCAGTAGTCTTTTCGGATAAGTCTCTATTAACTTTGCACACCGTGATGGAGCAATATTTGCCCATTCCTCCTTGCAAAATTGCTCAAGCTGTGTCAAATTAGTTGGGGAACGGTGATGGACAGCAATTTTGAGGTCTTGCCACAGATTTTCGATGGGATTAATGTCAGGACTCTGACTGGGCCACTCACGGACATCTATTTTCTTAATTTTAAGCCACTCCAGTGTTGCTCTGGTAGTGTGCTTTGGATCATTGTCCTGTTGAAAGACAAATTTCTTCCGCAGTTTGAGTTTTCTGGCAGAGGGGTGCCGGTTTTTATCCAGGATTTCTCTGTATTGTGCGCCATTCATCCTCCCATCAATCCTGACAATATTGCCAGTCCCTGCTGCTGAAAAGCATCCCCATAACATGATACTACCACCGCCATACTTTACGGTGGGGATGGTGTTACCTGGCTGGTGTGCAGTGTTTGATTTGCGCCACACATACCGCTTAGCGTTCAGGCCAAAAAGTTCCACTTTAGTCTCATCAGACCACAAGACGTTCTGCCACATAACTGCAGTATCTTCTAGGTGACGTTTTGCGAACTCTTTGCAGGCAAGGATATGGGTTTTTTTTCAGCCAGGGCTTCTTCCTTGCCACTCTCCCATAAAGGCCCTTTTTGTGGAATGCCTTGGAGATTGTTGATACATGAACATCACCGTCCATCGCAGCCACTGACTTCTGTAACTCATTCAGAGTCACAGTTGGCCTCACAGTAGCTTCCCTAAGAAGTGCCCTTCTTGTCCGGTAACTAATTTTAGAGGGGCGGCCTGATCTAGGCAGTGTGGTGGTAGTTTCGTATTTTTTCCACTTCTGTACGATGGACTGCACTGAGCTCTGAGGGATGTTCAATGCCTTTTATTTTGTACCCTTCCCCAGATTTCTGCTTCTCTATAATCACATCCCTGACTTGCTTAGAATGCTCTTTTGTCTTCATTTTGATTCTTTCTTTTGAAAGTTTCTACCATACTGTGGGACCATACAGAGAGAGCGGTATTTATCCTCACAGATTAATTTAAAGCAGGTGAACCACTAATTTCTTACACAGGTGGACTCCATCAACAAATTGTGTGACTTTTGAGGTAATATATTGCACCTGAGCAAATTTAGGCTTGCAGTTACAAAGAGTATGAATACTTTTTTAATCTGATCATGTCCGTTTTTCATTTTTAGTAATTATTGAAAGCTTTTGGAATTTTTCTTTTGATTTGACATGGTGCTCAAGGCTTTGTAGATCAGTGGGAAAAAATCCTAATTTAATCTATTTCAAATTCTGAATCTGAGACAACAAAATGTGGAAAAAGTGTTGGGGGCTGAATACTTTTTCAAGGCACTGTATATAAAAAATTGCTGTACATTCTGTAACATTGATTCTCAGAATCCAGCTCATGGCAACCTACTTATTTCTGATTTGTGGGTTGGTGATTGAGGAGTGGGTCTTTACCTCCTGGTGGCTGAGACTGAAGGGGTCCTTTCCCCAGTTTCGATACAACTCCAGGATCCCGATGAGATCCCCAATAGCAGTGAGGATCGGTAAACAAAGAACGGACTGGATACGAGTCCCTGAGTCCAGTCCAGTGCCTTTGGGAAAGCGCTCATCCTGCAGAGGAAGTACAGACACTGGGAGTCAGGGCACAAGCTTAGTGGAAACAAAAAAGGTCTAAAAGATCTATGAGAAGGAAGTTTTACAGTCCAAAGTAATTTATTTATTTTTTTGTGTTTTTTTTTGTTTTTTTTTACCAATTTTGCTCATTTTAAGGAAAAAAAAAAAATATGTGGGAATACACAAGTTAATTTCTGCAAATATACCCCTATGGTAGTTCCATAAAACAGGACACAACTATCATAAGAAATATTTCATTTTATCTACTGTACAAAAGTTTAGGAAGGCAGTTGTGACCTGTTCTGGGAAAATGCACCTGTCCTTCATCCAGTCCTGATTAGAAGAACCACGGTACCTTATTGGGGTGGTTTGAAAAACAGGACTGCTGTAGGTGCAGGTATAATTCCTTCTCCGGCTTAGGATGGGTTCTCTCAGGTTGCATAATGTGACTGGTTCCACAGACCCCAATTATCACTATCCTTGAACTACCTAATGCTACCATAGGTAAGGCAGTCCTACATTAGTGCTAAATCGGGGTCTGTGAAACCAGCCCATGAAGGTTTGCTCTTCAGTCTTCAACACTGCAGCAACTTGCTGGTAATACGGAATAAGAACCAGATTGTTTCACTGGCTCTAAACAGATCGTATGACCTTGAGTGTTGTGTAGGAATGGGAAAGCTAGGCTCGTCTTGCACAATGCCTTACCACCAGGATGTCATCCACCAACAGTGTTTTTCTAGTCTTGGCTACATGTGCTGCGATTGTGGTTCCAAAAGCAATGGGACCGGAGGGGATGAGCCTTGGCAGCCCTTCCTTTGCTCCCGTTGGTGTAAATAAACACAGACTCTGCAGTAAATAGACAACAGAAAAAAAAGAGTTTAAAGTGCTATATCCCACATTTGTACTTCAGTAATTCTGATACCTCAGAGGTGAAATAAGGGGCAGGTTGGAAGAAATTGGAAATGCAGTATAGGATGGTAAATAGACAGCTTATGACAGGGAGGCATAGTCTATATGGCCTGCAAAGCTACAGTATGCGTCCTGTCACTGTTGCAAGCTATTTTTGTTTTCAGTGGTTTCCCCAAACACATTAACATTTTAACATTGTTCTAAGTGCATCCCATTAATGGATAAAATCTCAAGAAAAATAAGAATCAGGGAATATTATTGACCTGTTTTATTCAGCATAGAATAAATATTAGAAAAAAGTTTAAGAAGCATGTGTGGACGACAAACGTATTGGACCAAAATTTTAATTCCCTGTTTTCTCCAATTTACTACAGATCAAAAAAGTTTAGTAATACACAGACACGCACAGACATGCACACACACACAAACACAGATGGACACACACAGACAGCAGACACCATGACTTTCTAAAAACAGACTTGTGGTGCTGTATCTTCCTGGTTCTCTGTCACAATCAGCAGAAATAATTTAGATAGAACAATTGAACAAATTTATCTAAATACACAGAATATATATATATATATATATATATATATATATATATAATTCAATGAATAAAACATGCCGATACTATGTGTTCCTAAACTTAAAAAAAAAAAAAAAAAAGAAGAATATTCAGAATAGGTATGTGCATTATAAACATGTGTAGCATCACGTCCAGCTTATAGTGCTGAAAGTAAATGAAGTGTTTCAATGTCACAGGGTAGTACAGTAACTGGTGACAATAAAAACCTCTGGATTGAAAAATCTATTTCTAAAGGTTAGTTTGAGTCACAGGGTTCTATAGGGGGATGGGTCAGGAAAATATGGAATGGATAATTGCATAGAAAGGTATATAGCATATTTCTATGACTCTTAAGATAGGCCAACCATAGGTGGTAAATAAATAAACATATCGAATATAGTTTATAAAAATTTTAAAAAAAGATTAGTACTTACATTGTTGCATTCTCCCAGAAAGTAAAGTGCAAATCCATCTGCTTTAGTCGCTGTTAAGATAATATATAGTGTTACTTGTTTGGTCTCTTGTATGAATAAGCAATAAACTAGACAGCATGTTGCAAAAAATAATAGTTTGACCCAGGCTGAAAGTCAGTTACATTACTGTTCACGTGACATCATGAACCAGAGACTGGGGCTATAATTTTCTACTTGTGATGCAACTTCTGATTAACTGTGTAATTGAACTGCACCCCAAGGACAGTACTGGTGCCAACACTGAACCTCACAGAACCAGGAGGCAATCTTAAACAAGATCACAGGGCCATTGTAAGCGTATGGAGGTAATACGTTTTAAGGCAGAATGTTATCTGCCAGTGGCAAGATAACATTATTCCTTAAAACTTGTACTGCAGACCTGTACCTATATTGTACTTAATGATTTTAATAAGGGGATCCATGAATCACCCTTGCATACATGTAAACATTTGGGTTTTCAAAATAAGGGAGCTCTTGTAAACTGAAGTGAATACCTACATAAGACAAAGGCATACAACTATTCCACTTTATTACTTGGCAGAATGATAGATACGGTGCTCCTTCGAATTGCTTTTAAAAAGGAAAAATATAAAAACAGAAAAACAACCGTACCATGCTTCACAATAAAAATCTCTCTTGGCCCCTGTGGTTGTTATTGTACTGTAGCTGTAGGTGGCTCATTTGGCAGCAGCCAATGCATTATAAACAGGTCCACTGTCGTTGATTTTGCATGACAGAAAGTTGTTACTTTCATCACACATCATAAAGGCTTAGTTTGGTAATTCACATTGACATCGTCAAAGGACGAGCTATGGCACATATTTTAAGACAAGAAAAAAAAACATCATAAAAATAAAAAAGCCAAAATACACAACAACGTGGTATTGCAATGTTATTCATTACACTGCACATATGTGGCGGACCAATAATACCACTGTAAGTAACATTTTATTGTCAACTATCTCCTATTTTAAACAAACACACTACTCTGTAAACACATGTCATCAATCAATCTGAATTTCTAAAGCAATGTTGATACTGAAATTCTAATAGAAACGCCTTTCACAATTTTTGTGTGACTTTTTAGACTTTCCTGTCTACTGCAGATTTGCAGGACTTGTCACAACATATAAAAGTCTCTGCATATGTAACTTTCTTGATCTCCGGTTTTTCTTTGGCAACGGAAGATGTCATTGATGAGCTGGTTTTCTGAGCGTCACTGGCTTTTTTGTGATGTTCGTTCTTACCAAACATCACTCTTGCCCCCATGTCCCATCGTTAAAAAGAAAGCACGACTTTTTCCAACGTTGTTTAGAATTTTGTGAGAATATGTAGTGGTCTAAGAAGACAAAAATTTGTATCAATATTTGTGTGTTTTTTTTTTTTTTTTTTTTTTACCAGAAGGGCTGATCACATGCGACGTCATCGTAGATGGTCAAGTATGTGAGCTTGCCTCGCGCGCCGAACAAGAGTATATTGCTGCAGAACGAAGGCTCCCACAGCGTAACTCACACAGGGTAGTGCTGTGTGCACAACTCGTAATTTACGTAGTGCTTCATTAACCCGCAACACCGCTACCACGTGACGATAATAGGGTATGAGAGGGAGAGAACATTGAATGATTACCCTGTGAGCATTAATTGCTGATCCACGGCAACAATACCCCACGAACCTTAGGTTTAGGGTTAGGTTATTGTTATGAAATAAACTTTGTTAGTACATACATGCATCACCTTTATCGTGTGCTCGGGCTGCAGCATATAATGTTGACGTCTATTACGATTTGAGCACACAGCACTACCCTGTGTGAGCTACACTGTGGGAGCCTTCGTTCTGCAGCAATACCCCTCTCGCACCGCATGCATTCCTGCCACAGGTCTCCCCTGGGTCCTAAACCCGGCTAGGAACAGACGGGGATTGCAGTAACCACACACCGAAGATGACACAGTATCTATGATTTGAGTACCTGAAATGTTAGCAAGAAATTTACTTTTGCAGGTTTGCTGACGTAAATGGGTTTAACAGTAGAGTTTTCAGCAAAATATGGGAGAAAATCTGTCCCGGGAGTTGTCCGGGAGAAGTGTGCAGAAAACGGGATAGTCCTAGCAAATAAGGGAGAAAACAGCTGGATAAAGTGTGGAGGTGTGTTCTATATTTATTCTGTTTTTTATTTATTTCTTATTTATGTTGTGGCAATGTGCTCCGTCCCTGTGTGCGTTTCTGTGTTGTATGTTGCGTGTGCTGTGTTAATGTTGGTGTATAGATATGGCTGCACGGGATATAAATGGGTGTGTGCAGCACGAGTTATTTAAAATGTATAGTTGTATTTAAGCACGAGGATGGCACATCACTTCACGTACATTTAAAATATTTAATATGTGAGCACGAGGTTGCACATAATTAATTCACGTGCTGGGATTCAAGTGAATAATTAATTAGTAATTGAATCCCAGCACAACAGTATATATAGGTGCACGTTTCACTCACTCAGGGTTGGGTGTTCGGTGAGTAGTGAACCGGAGAGAGAGAGAGAGAGAGAGAGAGAGAGAGAGAGGAGGAGGAGGAGGAGGAGGAGGAGGAGGAGGAGAAGAAGAAGAAGAAGAAATAAAGTTAAAGCTAAATATTTATAACAATTGCTATCGCGTGCTGGTAGGACCAGCACGATACTTGTTTGTTTATTTACTCACCGTGTTGTGTGTCTGTCCATCCACCGTTTATTTAATTGTTAGTCCGTTTTGTTCGTCTATTTATTTTGGCGCAAGCGCCGTGTCCTTTTGTTTAAACCTTTTATTTATAATAAACCGCGCAACAGCGCTTTCATCATTTCACCTCATCTGTCCTGTGTGTATTCATTTCCTGGGAAGTGGGATGACAGCAGCCCCTAGCGTCAGACCAGGGAAAGTGCATTTTTTTTGCTGAGGTGTCCTTTTGGGGAAAAAAAAGGGGCAATGGAAGAAGACGCCATCAGGCTGCGGGACTGGATCCTGGACAATGCTGGGCTGGAGGCCCAGTCTATGCCCATAGCCATCCGAGTCCTGTGGCTGATAGACAGGGAGCGATTGGAGGCGTATGAGAGGGAACACACCCCAAACACCTTGGAGGAAGGTGTGGAGTTGGTCCTCAGCTACCTGGAGGCAGCTGTAAACAGATCAGCAGCCCAGGTAGCAGGGCCACCAGCAGAGGGAGAATGCCTGCTGTCCCCACTTCCACCAGCAGAGGGAGAATGCCTGCTGGTATCGCTTCCCCCACCATCACGAGGAGAGGAGCCGGAGCTGCCTCTGCCTCCACCATTACCACCAGCAGAGGAAGAATGCCTGCTGGTTTCCCCTTCAGAGGTTGAGCCGCACCAGTCCCCTGCAAGAGAGGCAGAGCCGCACCAGTCCCCTGCAAGAGAGGCAGAGCCGCACCAGTCCCCTGCAAGACAGGGAGAGCAGCACCAGTCCCCTGCAAGAGGGGGAGACTACACGCTGCTCCCACCTCAGTCGCCAGGAGACTACACGCTGCTCCCACCTCCGTCGCCTGGAGACTACACGCTGCTCCCACCTCCGTCGCCTGGAGACTACATGCTGCTCCCACCTCCGTCGCCAGGAGACTACACGCTGCTCCCACCTCCACCGCTTCCACCACTAGGAGCAGAGCAGCAGGAGCTGCCTCTGCCTCCACCAGGAGCAGAGCTGCCTCTGCCTCTGCCACCTCCAGGAGCAGAGCTGCCTCTGTCTCCATCTCCTTCACCACCTGGAGCAGAGCAGCAGGAGCTACCTCTGCCTCCACCACCTCAACCGCTTCCACCAGGAGGAGAGCAGCAGGAGCTGCCTCTGCCTCCTCCACCAGCAGAGGGTGAATACCTGCTGGTTCCGCCTTCATTGTCGTGGGAGGACTGCTTGCCCCTCCCACCTCCACCAGCAGAGGGTGAATACCTGCTGGTTCCGCCTTCCCCCAACATGGGAGGACTGCTTGCTGCTTCCACCTCCACCACAAGAGGAGCTGCAGCTGAGTTTCGCTTCGCCCAAGGATGTCAGCCTCGCTTCGCCCAAGGATGCCAGCCTCGCTTTGCCCAAGGATGCCAGCCTCGCTTCGCCCAAGGATGCTTGCCTTGCATTGCCTGGGGCTGCCTGGTGCTCCGCATCGCCTGGGGCTGCCTGTTGCTCCGCATCGCCTGGGGCTGCCTGTTGCTCCGCATCGCAGCAGGAAGTACTGTGGCCGGAACCCCACCAAGGGGAGCTGCCAGCCACGAAGAAGTGGGAGGAGGTCTGGAGACCACCAACCCCAGCAGCAGTTTCGCTGCTGGAGATCGTGGGGGAGGTCAGGAGACCTGCTCCCACTGCAGTACTTGCGCTGCAGGAGATACTGTGGCCGGAGCCCCGGAAGAGGGAGCTGCCGGCTACAAAGAAGGGGGGAGGTCAGGAGACCACCCCCCAAGCAGCCTTTCCGCTGCCAGGACTGCCCCAACTGAAGGAGTCAGTCTGGGAGCTGTCAGCACGTCTGCTGACAGCATGGCCAGTAGCAGCCTGGCTACTGGCAACATGGGCCCCTTGAAGCCTCCGGCTCTGGCCCAGGACTTTGTGCTGGACTTTTGGGCTTTTAAGGGGGGAGGTGGCCGTTGAGGCCATGTGTGCTGTGCACAAGGGGGGGTATATGTGGCAATGTGCTCCGCCCCTGTGTGCGTTTCTGTGTTGTATGTTGCGTGTGCTGTGTTAATGTTGGTGTATAGATATGGCTGCACGGGATATAAATGGGTGTGTGCAGCACAAGTTATTTAAAATGTATAGTTGTATTTAAGCACGAGGATGGCACATCACTTCACGTGCATTTAAAGTATTTAATATGTGAGCACGAGGTTGCACATAATTAATTCACGTGCTGGGATTCAAGTGAATAATTAATTAGTAACTGAATCCCAGCACAACAGTATATATAGGTGCACGTTTCACTCACTCGGGGTTGGGTGTTCGGTGAGTAGTGAACGGGGGAGAGAGAGAGAGAGAGGAGGAGAAGAAATAAAGTTAAAGCTAAATATTTATAACAATTGCTATTGCGTGCTGGTAGGACCAGCACGATACTTGTTTGTTTATTTACTCACAGTATTTGTGTGTCTGTCCATCCACCGTTTATTTAATTGTTAGTCCGTTTTGTTCGTCTATTTATTTTGGCGCAAGCGCCATGTCCTGTTTTCTGTTTGTTTAAACCTTTTATTTATAATAAACCGCGCAACAGCGCTTTCATCATTTCACCTCATCTGTCCTGTGTGTTCATTTCCTGGATCTGACGTCACCACTCAGCCAGCCGTGTGACATATGTATATACAATCTGCTACTTGGGAGAGATATTTATCTGGGTAAGATTGTTATTTTGCCTATGGGCACACTTTCACATTCCCACTTTGGACTGGGATGCATACAGTTGAAATGGTTGAAAATGAATAATATTTGAGGTAGTACTACACTTGTGGGACTCAAAGCTCACAAAATATTTTACATATATTTGAAGAGTGGGGATAGAGACAACAAATTATTATTATTATTTATTTCTTCGCTGACGCCCTTATCCAGGGCGACTTCCAATTGTTACAAGATATCACATTATTTTTACATACAATTACCCATTTATACAGTTGGGTTTTTACTGGAGCAATCTAGGTAAAGTACCTTGCTCAAGGGTACAGCAGCAGTGTCCCCCACCGGGGATTGAACCCACAACCCTCTGGTCAAGAGTCTAGAGCCCCTCCCCATGACAGTAACTCTTTTCAAATGTATAAAACACATGTCTAATTACTGCACTGAAGCGTTTTATATCAAAAAACTAATAACTTGCTATTTTTACCATGGCATAGCAGTAGAGGCATGTATCTAGGAGGCTGTGTGGTCTGGTGGTTAAAAAAAGGGTTTGTAATCAGGAGGTCCCCGGTTCAAATCCCGGCTCGCTCACTGATTCACTGTGTGACCCTGAGCATGTCACTTAACCTCCATGTGCTCCGTCTTTTAGGTGAGATGTTGTTGTAAGTGACTCTGCAGCTGATGCATAGTTGACACACCCTAGTCTCTGTAAGTCTCCTTGGATAAAGGTGTCTGCTAAATAAACAAATAATAATTATCAATTTAACATTGCTGCAATAAAGGTCAATTAGGATGCTCCCCCAAGACCAGGTTTTATGTGGCTGTATTTGACTCTCTTCCTATAAACAGTCACTAAAAAAATATATTTTTTACAGTAGCATCTTGGAATTGGCCCTTTTTTTCAGAACACTCTCAGGGGAACATTACGAAGTACTTCAGAAACCATCAAAACGTTTTGCTTTTTTTTTCAACGCGATATTTAGCTTTTGTTGGGTCTTATTTTTAACGTTAAGTATTTTTTTTTTTTATGTATTCTGCTTAGAGATACTTAAGCATGTTATTCTATGGCCTGAGAGATCCAACAATACTTCTTGAAAGTTTTGTTAAACAATATTGATGTTTGGGGAAATTACAAGACATCGTTTCACTTGAGTGACTGCAATGCCATAATAAACGTTTATTCTCAGGGTCTTTAGAAGCAATAATGGACACTACTTTCGATTATTTTCTCAAAATAAATATTTATAAATAAAACCATACCGGCAGTTCTTTATTCCATTATTATCAGTAATAAGGAAAAAAAAAACAACATACCTGATAAATTGTGTTAATGAAACATTATCTGCTTCTATCCACTTGTTTGTTGATATTTATAAATTTTGTAAAAAGATATACTGTATATTAAAACACACAACAAAATAAATGTTCTAATATAAGTCAAATACATCGATTTTACAATGTTTTCCAGTTTTTTTTAAAACAAGTTCCTATAATGTTTTGTTTCTATGTGCTGCTGTAAACTGTCTCCGCCCTTTAAAAATGACATGTCCGTCTCAGTGACGTCACACGAAAAAATAAATAAATAAATAAAATCAGGCAGTGAAATTCAATCCCTCCCCTATCCAATGATATGTGTTAGTAACCTGTACTGCAACGTATGGGTGCCCAGTAAGAAAGAAATGAAGTACATTTTTTATCGTGTTTACCCGATCACTGACCCAGAATGACACTTCAGTATGATTGTGTTTACTTGATCACTGTCCTTAAGAGTTAAAGGGTAGGATAATGGATTTTAAAACGTTTAAAACACGTTAAAACATTAAAATATTCCACAGTGTGATCACCAAGGACTGAGGCCTACCAATTGCCCACAGAGACAGTACTGCACCTGCTGCTGCAATTTCCTGCCAATTTACCAAATCCGTGTCCTGTCACAAATGATTTAAAGCTTCTTTTTTTTGTTGTTATAAAATGTGCTTGATTTTCTAAAGTAAAGAACTACACAGTACTCATGAAGTAATGCAGCTTTCTGGCCAGTAAGGAAACAGCTTTTACCTGTTTTGATGATGTTACACAACTCGTAGAGGAGCAATTTGTTGTCGCCTCCTGTTTCCAGCCGCTGCTCCATGTAACTGTTCAACTCGTACACAACTCCTTGCATGTCTGTGTCCTGATACTGATGACCAAAGATGATACAGACGTTACCCTTTTTGTGTTTTGGAAACACTTGAATATAATGTCCCTATTGCTGCCAATCAAGTGCATTTCAGAGCTGGGACTTCTCAATAATCACAGTGAGACTGTGATGAGACTGATGAGACTGTGATGAGACTGCTGGCTAATGGAGGTAGTTCTGTTTCATTTGTTTAACCAAAGTCAAAGTCAAAGTAGAGTTAACTGAACAAAATGTAGTTAAAATGATAAATCAAACACACTATATATATATATATATATATATATATATATATATATATATACACACACACACACACACACACACATACATCCTGAGTTCTTATCCTTACAGTTTCTAAATACAGTACTGTGTTTTGTTTTTTTCTCGTTTTGATATTTTCTGTGAGTTCATGAGTTGTGCACAAAATCTGATCTAGTCTAGGTTACAAATATCTACGGCAGGCAAATAGAACAGATGATCACTTCCTGAACAAAGGCCAAAGCACTTTAACACAGAAATATAAAAAAAGTATCTAGAACCCCAGAGTTATGAACACCAAACCTAAAGTAATATAAAATTAAAAGACACACACACAATTTGAGTAATGCAATAAGAACCACTTAGAATGATTGTAAACATCATTAAAAAAATGTGACGGGAATCCATAACTATAAAACACTTACAGTAATAGTACCACATTTAGAAATAATAAACTAAAGTAATAATTAATGAAAAACATTTTTAACTCCAAAGACATCGAGAAAGACTTATAGGTTGAAATGTTTATAAAGTTTCTTTTAGTACTGTATTCACATACATAGTATGTAGGGTGACCAGACATCCCGATAAAATCGTGATCGCCCCGATATTAGGGGCTTTGTCCTGCATCCTGATCGAGGTACTGTCGGGAAGCCATTTTCCCAATTTTTTGAATAAACGTTGAAAACCCAGGCGTAAAATGTGAATTTTTTATTTTCTCGTTAGGAAATGTTGTATATGTGGCTGTTGTACTGTCTTGTGGTGCTACAGCATTCTCTATTGGTTTAGGGTGTGTTGTTTGAGTGAGTTGTTTGCATTGCATCTATGCGGCTATCCAATCACGTTAACCTGATGTGGTATGCGTCATGTGTTTTTCTTGGTGCGTGCGCCTGTGCGGCTGGTTTTACTGGCGAAGTGTCATGATGGCTGGTGTTGTTGACGAGCCTGTCACTAAAAAGCAAAAAAAGTAGCTGTGCTTGATTGGACTTGTAGTGCTGATTTAACTTGGGTACAACCAACACAGAAATACTTGTTTGTCTGCGCTGACTTTCCAGTTTGTTTTCTGAAAGCTGTTGTTTGTTTTACATTCTGTTCAGTGGCCTCTGTAGTAGCCTTTTGTTTAATGTGTGATTCTGAAGTTATAGCGATCGATTGTATTTTCTTTAAGTCACATTACAAGATGTGCAAAACAATTACCTCCATCTGCATGTACAGTTCATTTGGGAAATGTCTTTACATGATCCTCAGCCGAAGTATACTTTGCTTGTTTTGCTTTGTCGTCCATTTTTGGTATTTTACGTCTATGCTGAAAACTAGATTTTAGCAACCTAAATCAAAACAATGCAGCACTGACTTTGTCCAACCTGCTATGCACAGTACAGCAGGCCACAGAAACGCCAGTACAGACGCAAAGATTAAAACATTGATTAAAACATTGTTGTCATCTGAACAGTAAACAAGAAAGTTAACCGCTTTGGAGTATTTTATTTTTTATTAATTATACTTCTTTTTTGCCTAAGTGCAATGCACACAGGAAGGCGAAGGAATAAAAAAAAGCCTGTCTACACAAGAAAGATATGAAGTTTGCACCGCTTGCGTTGTGCAGTAGTTCACAAGGTTTCTTCCCTCCCCGCACCAACTGAAAGTGTCCTGATTTTTCACTCTCGCTATCTGGTCACAAAATTGTTCAGATCAAATGAAAAATTCAAACATTGAGATTAATTAAAGTGTTTTAAAGTCTCCTGTGATCTCAGCGCAATATATAAGCCATGAGGTTTAAAATGCTGAGGATAGCAAAGGGAGTCAGCGCGTCTCCAGAGAACTGACTGACGTCATTGTGCGCACACTGTGACCCATCCCAAGGGAAGACTAACACACTTCAGACTCCTCAGAGGGAACAGAGAAAGGATATCACACTTACCCTGCTGACCTCCTTAACGGTGGAGTCATCTGTGAGGGAAAAAAGCAAACAAACAATTACACACTCAGGTTGACAGTTCGGTGAACGACTGCAACAAGGGAATCACGGTAGTTCTTGATCATTTGAAGATACAGATGCAACAGTAGTGAGGCTACATGAGCACACGTTTTCATGATAGATGGATATAGTAAACAGACAGATAAATAGATAGATAGATAGATAGATAGATAGATAGATAGATAGATAGATAGATAGATAGATAGATAGATAGATAGATAGATAGATAGATAGATAGATAGATAGATAGATAGATAGATAGATAGGTGACACCAAGACCTGTTACTGGAAGACCATCATTCACACCAAAAGCAGATCTTCATGACTTTCAGGTTTGTTTATTTCCCTAATGGTATTTTCAGCTGCAGACACAAGCAGCCTCCCTCTTTAAGCCTTGAAACTATTTCAATAAAACTAAAACAGACTTGTTTGTTTTACTACTTGCAATGGTGGGAGGTTATAAGAACATAAGAACAGAAAGTTTTCAAACGAGAGGAGGCCATTCTGCCCATCTTGCTCGTTTGGTTGAGAATATCTACTGAAGATTAGTAAAGTAAAACAGAAAATGTGCAATGTACATAGCAGATATATAATTAAGGTTGGTGTCAAGCCTAACTATAAAAAAAGATATATCCTTCAGCAGTCTAACCAATCCAAAAAGCAAAATCGCTGTTCTGAAACACAAACAAACAGCATGCACAGTACTTATCCATCTGAAATAAGCAAAGAGCTCATGCATTTGTTTGTTATTTTACACATTCTTCCAGGGCTAATACCACACATAGCTGCATGGTGAACTTCCAAACTTAGGTGAAAGAGCTATTTAAAATGCAGATCCTCACTGCCAAGTAAACACAGAGTGACGCCAATGCTAGAAGCATTGAGGTATTATAATAGGACACCACAGACATAGCTATGCAACAGAAAGGAAGCTGTACTGCCCTTGCAGGCTATGGCTGCTGTAGAGATCTACAAAATCCCTGGGTATCTGGATGGATTCCTGTTTGGGTTACCTCAAATACCATAAAAAGACATATTGTTCCTCTCAAGATCTGTCATGATTTTTAGCCTGCATCCTACGTGGATAAAGACAATTCATTCATAAGATGTACCTGAACTGAACTGAAATTAGGCTTTTGGTCATAGAACTTAGAATATAAAAAATTAATTAAACAAAATATTGCAACATGCATCCCCCGCTACGGCTGTAAAATACAAAATTAGACTGGACAGACACACTCAGATACCCCAGGATTCTGATACATAAAAGCTGTTCCCTAGATAAAAGTAAACTGTAAGTGCAGGACACATGAAGAGAACTCTTTATATCCTCAGATTCTGATATAAAAGTCATCCCAACAACTTTGGAAACTGTCGGAATACTTAAGAATGGCCTCACCAAGATTATTACAACTGGACACGTGGATATGAACCCCCCTGAGCTGGGTATAATATTGCAATTTTATCTTTGACCAACATCCAACCTGAAGCCTACTGTAATATGAAAGTAAAATACCACTAGATATGTAGCAGAAGCAAAATGTTTTGGCACCGGGCTATGATACCTTTTGACATTTGACTTCCATGTGGCAGGATTCCAAAGAGAAGTCAATTTAACCTGTAAATTCACTAAATTGCAGAAGGTGTAATGGTCCCACTTAACGCCACCTAAATTCATGTGAGTGGAAACAGTTTGCAGTTTTAACGTTTCAGGTTGGGACCCAATAACGTTGGCGCAAGGAATAAATCTACTTTACAACATGGAGGCAGGTTCAGATTCTGAGACTTAGGCAGTTGCTAATAAGAAATATTTTTCTTTATTTATTTATTTATTTATTTATTTATTTATTTATTTATTTTTTAAAGCATTGGTAATTTTTAAAATTATAAACCAAGCTAATTTATGTCTGTATGATTAACTGTGTAAGTTATTTAATATTATTGACTTTTCCCCCCAGACTACACATTGGAATAGCCCCTATGTTGTAATTTGGGAGTGACTTAGCAATACAAATTACATTTTTTTAATTTATTTTTTTTATAACCTGAGGG